>NC_044036.1:27381545-27707322 GCF_901765095.1 Microcaecilia unicolor
CAGAAGCTTTCAAGCATTAATGGAAAGAGAGGCGGATGGAAGAAATGCTCTTCATGCCTCTTTATCAGAAGAACGGATTGTATGTTGGATAAATTGCAATTCTGAAGAAGTATTAGATGTTTACCGCTGTTTGGATCCTGTTATATATTATTTTAAATAAAAGCAGCCATGTTTTGAACAGAGTAGCTTCTAGTTTTTTGAAACTTCTAGTACGAAAGAGACGAAATTATTTTCCTGATCCTATCAAGCTGATTATCACGTCTGCCTCCAAAACTGAACTGGAACTGCTGCATGCAGATGCATCTTGTAAATATTCCTCGCAGCTGGCCAATGCTAATAAATCTCCAACGGAGAAAGAGGATTAACGAATTATAACTAAAAGGGCACAAACAGAACAGCCGGTGCAGAGTAAGGGGGTAATTTCCTAACTGCAAACCATGTTTTAGCTGTGACCAAGGGCACTTATGAAATGGAGAGATTGACTGCACAGTGTAACGGAAATCTGGCTAAGTGGGAAGAGGTTTGGGGTTTGTTCCAGGGGCGTAGCCAGACCTCGGTCGGAGGGGGGTCCAGAGCCCGAGGTGAGGGGGCACATTTTAGCTCCCCTGTGCCACCGACCCCCCCCCCCCCCCGCCACTTTCAACCTCCCCCACCACTATCGACCACCTCCGCCACTGCCGCCGCCCCTCCCCCACCACCACTGCCACCAGGTACCTTTGCTGGCGGGGGTCCCCAACCCCATTCAGCGCCAGTCTCCAGCACGTTCGCTGATCTGTTTCTGTGAGTCTTGACTCCTGACGTGCAGGACGTCAGGAGTCAAGACTCACAGAAACAGATCAGCGAACGCACCGGAGACCGGAGCTGAAGAGGACTTCGGCTGGCGGGGGTTGGGGACCCCCACCAGCAAAGGTACCTGGCGGCGGCGGTGGCGGGAGGGGAGGGTCAAAAGTGGCGGGGGTGGGTCAGCGGCAGGAGAGGCAGGGCTAAATCTGTAGGGGCCCATGCCCCCATGGCCCCATCTACCTACACCCCTGGTCTGTTCTCAACTGATTGTGGTTATTAACGGGGAGTGGCACATTTGATTACAGTGGCTGCAAATAATCTGTAGTAATCATTCCTTTAAAAACACTCATGCAGCAAATGGAAAAATTTTGTAATTGAAACTACAACTTAACTTCGCGAGAAATCCCAGCGGGATCCCGTTTCACCACGGGACTGGCTTCATCAGGGGATTTTGTCACATTTTCTTTTTCATGCTCCAAACAGGATTGACCACCGCACGCCTTGCAGATTATTTTTCTAGAAGTAAATAATTGAATAAAAAGTAAAGGAGGTTTTTTTGGCCGATGACTGGTCCAAGTTAAAAGGTGTGCTGCGGTGTTCAGATTGAACAGAGACATTGGCTGACGGCCACAGTGCCGATCATCGCAGCAGCAAGGAGCCTTTGTCTGCTGAGGTCATTTTCCTCCATTTTTATTATTAAGTAAAAAAGGAAAAGAAGCAAAAAAAAAAAAAAAACAACAACAACAAATGAAGTAATTGGCAGACCACTGGTGACAATGCATGAAGATTTTGGTTGAGTGTATATTTCTCACTTTGTTCAATTCTGGTCGTCATATCTCAAAAAAATATATAGCGGAATAAGAAAAGGTTCAAAGAAGAACAACCAAAATGATAAAAGGGATGGAACTCCTGTCGTATGAGGAAAGACCAAAGAGGTTAGAGCTCTTCAGCATGGAAAAGAGAAGGCTGAGAGGGGATATGATTTGAGGTCTATAAAATCCCGAGTGGTGTAGAACAGGTAGAAGTAAATCGATTTTTCGCTCTTTCAAAAAGTACAAAACCAGGGGACACTCAATGAAATTACATGGAAATATTTTTAAAATAAATAGGAGGAAATACTTTTTCACTCAAAGAATAGTTAAGCTCTGGAACTCGCTGCTGGAAGATGTGGTATCGGAAGTTAGTGTAGCTGGGTTTAAAAAAGGTTTGGACACGTTCCTGGAGGAAAAGTCCATAGTCTGTTATTGAGATGGACATAGGGGAAGCCACTGCTTGCCCTGGGATTGGTAGCATGGAATGTTGCTACTAATTGGGTTTCTGCCAGGTACTTGTGACCTGGATTGGCCACTGTTGGAAGCAAGATACTGGGCTAGATGGACCACTGGTCTGACCCAGTATGGCTCTTCTTATGTTCTTATGAAATAAGAGGAGATGAAGGACCAGAATGAACAACATTCTCATTTAAACTATCTTAGACGTTATACAAAACACCGAAATCAATTACAATAATATCAAACTTTATTAAATAACTCCCTAGATCTAAAGCTAAAACAATTTCCCATGTTATGTTATGCAGTGCTTATATTCTGCAAATACCAAGAATGGTTAAATGCAGATCACAATAAAAAAACAATATAGTCATCATACAAAATCTGAGATTACCATCAACTCATATTAAATTCCATAAATAAAAATGTCTTAAGAGCTTTTGCTAAAAGCATAATAACTGGTCAAGATTCAAAATTGTAGTGGTAATGAGTTCCATACAGAAACAACTTGAAAATAAAGAGAGGAATTAAATATTCTATATTTGGTAACATGTCTGACAGAAGGAAAAGCTAACAACATTAGGTACTTGTTGCATTCTTCAACTGGCAGTGCTCCTGGCAGTGCCTCGGGGGGGGGGGGGGGGGGGGGTTGGCTGGTGGGCCAGCATGGCTCCGGGGCTCTGTGTTCCCGCGCCAGGCAGGGTGGCATGGCCCTGTTTGCATGGCACAGCTCCGGGGCAAGTGTGCGCACCCTTGGGTGTCCTGATGTGGCAGCATTCCCCTTGGCGCATTTTTGACGTTGGGTGCGCTCTTCTCGCCGTACCCCTGACATCCTAAGTGGCCCTTTAGATTCTCAGCGTCTCAGGGCACTCAGGGCTTAGGCAACGCTCTACTCTTGTGAGTTTTGTGTTTCTCCTTTGGCCTGTGCTTGCGAGTCCCCGCTTGTGACCAGAGCACCTCTTCTGTGAGTTCCAATTTGATACCGAAGCTATTCTACTGTGAGAGTCTGCTTGAAGACCAGAGCACCTCTACTGTGAGCACCTCTACTGGGAGTTCCTGCAACTGTGACCAGAACCTCCTTCTTGACCGGGGCCACTGCGAGCTGAGTTTCATGCCTTCTGCTTGTTGGCCTGTTCTACTTCCTGGTGACTACCTGTTCCAGTCCTTTGTTCTTGGCTTCCCTCCCTGGTGGTGACAAGTCCCGCTGGCCACCTGCACCTGGAGGCTCAATTCCTGTGGAACGGCAGTTGGTCGTGGTGAAGACATCAGGGGTTCGTTGACTGTCCATAGTCCTCCGGGACTAGGACTTAGAGCTCACCCTCTCTCAGACGGGTGGTCTGTACCATGACCACAACAGTTCCTAATTCTGGATCCAGTTTTCATATGCAACAATGTAATCCAGTCCATCAGATAAGAGGAATATCATCGTATATGATCTTAAATGACAGTGTAAAGAGCTTGATTCTACATCTTGCATATATGGGTAACCAATGAAGTCTTTGCAAGAGAACTGAAGCAGAATCAAATCTACTTAGAGACAAAATTAGATGTGCAACTGTGTTCTGGACTAACTGTAATCTCTTTATTAATGTAAATAAAAAATTATATTACAGTAGTCCAGCTTCGATAATAACAAAGCCTGAACCAGCATTCTAAAGGCACCAGCTTCAAAGTATTTGCAAACTGATCGTAATTTTCTTAACATCAAAAAGAAACTCTGGACAAGCAATGTCACATGATAGGAAAATGATAGTGAGTTGTCTACCTCAACTCCTAGAATTTTAGATTTAGATACAAATGAGAAGGTATTAATACAAATAGTAAATGGTTGGGAAAACTCTGGTGCGTCTGTCAGACCTAACCATAAGAACGTGGTCTTATTACTATTTAATTTCAGCCTATTATGATCCAACTTTCTATCAAATCAACACAGGAAGGTATTAGGGCCAGTGTAGTTGCCCAGTCATTTGCCAGGATAAATAGTAAAGTAATGCCTTCAGCGTAGATATAGAAAGGAACCTTATATTTTTCTAATAGATATCCCAGAGAAAGAGAACGAGATTATATAACGATGGAGACAGAAGAGACCCCTGTGGACTCCACATCCAGGGCTCCAACAGGGGGTATTAACACCATCATTCTGAACCATCCTTCTGAACCATATACCTCCTAGTTGTCAAAAATCCTTTAAACCAATGCAAGACCTGGTCACTGACTCTGATTTCACTCAATCTGAGTGATAATAGATCATGGTCAACCAAGTCAAGTGCAGAGGCTAGGTTGAAATGGACAACTACAGTTCTTTGTCCCTGATTAAAAGTACTTTGCCATGAGCAATGATAGAAGCTATTATGGTCTCGGTGCTATGGTTTTTCCTTAACCCAGATTGTGACGGATGAAGAATATCTTTATCAGTTAAGTACCTATCCAGAAGTTGTGAAATGAAACCTTCAATACATTGAAGCCACAGGATGGTAATTGTTGGGAGATGACAAATCACCATTAGATTTTTTTCAGGATAGGATTCGGAACAATATCACCAAATCTGGGCAAAAACTGACCATATGATAGACAATTATTGAATCAGTGTGTTAAACCTAATAACAATTTATCTGGTAAATCATTCATAAAATGTGCTGGACAAGGGTCTAGACTACAGTTTGCTTTAGCATATTTTTCCAGAAGTAATCTCATTTCAGTAGTGGTCAGAAGTGGGAAACAGTTCCAAACACAATCAGCATGGACGTCTCTAGTAGAATAGGTCAACTCATCAGTTGTAACATTAGGCAAAGATAACAAACTGTGTATATTGGCCACTTTCTTCTCAAATAAAGTGGCCAAAACGTCAATCAAAGGAGAAATGGAACCTGATGAAGAACACAATTCATCTACCTTTAACAGATTATCAGCCAATGAAAAAAGTTTGTGTGTAACTAGAACCTTCTCACCAATCAACTGTGTATAGAAGGTCTTCTTCTTTGTGGTTATAAGCTGCTTGTATAAAGAAATTTTAGGATGCCAAGCTTATTTATCTAGGAGAAAGTAATCCACCTAGGTGGATGAACACTAACTCCCACACAAATATAACAGTGTAAAGAGAGTGGCAAGTGGACCAATGACTCCAGGGAAACGGGATATAGGATTCAGAAGTACCACTTTATTCAATGACTCGACTCAGAAACTGTGTTTCGGCCACATGCCTGCCTCAGGAGTCTTCTCCCATAAAGCGACACACATAGGAGTACAAAAAGAGGAAATCCGATATATGCAGGCAAAACCAAACAACAGATTTCCTCCAAGTTCTTTCATACTTCCTACATTCTCGCTTCAGAGTGAGCAAATTCACAATCAAACCACTTTTCAGATTTTGCTTTTTTTTTTTTTGATTTGTTCTTATATGGTGTTACCTCATCTAAAATAGTTGTAGCATAACTATGCCAATCTTGAAACAGGTCAGATAAAGAGTAAAATCTCAGCTATATTTTGGACCCTTAGCTTACTTCCTCCCGGGCAGGACTAGTGCTCTTAAGGTGGCTCAGTCTGTCTAAGGGAAAGTTCTTAAGGGTGAGGGGCAGAGTTTTATAAACCCCCTTACAAACCCATACAGACAATAGAAATAGTGAGAGAAGTACATTAGCAAACTTAATGCATCGCTGTACTTTAGTATAACATTATGTATATGTGTCTTAGCATTTAGTATGCTGCAAGGGAATCCATAACAGCAGGGGTGTGCTGGTAAATTTTTAACAACAGGCTCTTTTCCGGACGTAGCCAGCTCTGCAGTTGGAAGGGACAGAGGTGGCCGGGGGGGGGGGGGGGAGCAACACTTGCCTCTCTCTCCTCCCTCCCTTCGTGCGGGCACCCTAGGCATACCTTTGCTGGCAGCCAATAAATGGACTGCCACCACTCCCAACGTCTTGCTCTGAGCAGCATGCTGGAACTTCTCTCACATGCTGGAGAAGTCCCAGCCTGCTGCTCAGAGCTGGAAACAAGGAGCGGGGAGCAGCAGTAGTCTATTTACTTGGCTGGCAGGGCTCAGCATCCCCACCAGCAAAGTAAAAGAGAATTCAGCAGGGGGCCCAAGCCCACATTTTGGGAGCCAGTTGTTAAGGTAGCCATGGAGGGCCCTACTTGAACAACCGGCTCCCAAAATTCTTAAAAACTTAACAACCGGCTCTTGCGAGCCTGTGAGAGCCTGCTCCAGCACACCACTGCATAACAGCCACATTTTATATTTTAAGGTGATATGAGTCTATTTATGTCTAAAATGAAGAATGGAAAATACATTACCTAAATGGAAGTTTGTTCATTCATCTCCTCCCTTGTGTAACAGTAGCAGAGATATTGTTCATAAAGATCCAAAACTCTTCAAGTGCTTCATAAAACAAAGATTTAAAAAAAGATGCTTAACCATATATAATGTGGAATTTAAAATGTGTGTAATATAGATTGTGTAAGATGTTGATGTCTCTATATTTATGATTCAAAAAATATATAGAACGGAGCAAAAACCCATCCCACATCAAAACATCCAGCAAAAAAGAATATAAGTGAAAACATTCAAGCATTACTATGACAGTCTGACAGGGTGGGAGGATGGGGGTGGGTCGGAGGTATGCATGGGGACATCAAAGCATATCATTGATATTCTAACAGGATGGGTGTGGATAGGTGAGGGGTGGGGTGATCAACAGAGACATACAGCTTTATGGTTTATAATGGGCTAGGAACCCCAGATCCTTGTTAAGTCCTTTCTGTTGGGTGTTAAAATATTCAATCATTCTGACAAGGACCTGGGGTTCCTAGCCCATTATAAACCATAAAGCTGTATGTCTCTGTTGATCACCCCACCCCTCACCTATCCACACCCATCCTGTTAGAATATCAATGATATGCTTTGATGTCCCCATGCATACCTCCTACCCACCCCCATCCTCCCACCCTGTCAGACTGTCATAGTAATGCTTGAATGTTTTCACTTATATACACTGTCAGCTAGCACATTTGCTTATTTCCCATCTGACGAAGAAGGGCAACCTTCGAAAGCTAATCAAGAAATGTATTAAGTTATGTCCAATAAAAAAGGTATCATCTTATTTTCTTTTCCATGTTTTATTTTGTTTGATTTCTATTGATAACCTTAAGAGTGGACTAACACGGCTACCACACTCCTCTAACAAAAAAGAAGAATGAGAAATCCAGGCAGCTAGACAATCCTTATATCGCCCACAAAAATCACTATATTAAACAATTTTATGAAAATATTTCTAAAACGGGGAAGGAGAACATCATATAGATTCACAACAGATCATGGGACCTCTTAAAGCACACAGCTCTTCCAAGTCCAGACCTTTCAATGTTTCAAATCATTTGTTACTCCCAAACCCACCTTTTCATAACATCAAAACCATGCACAAAAGTTATTGCAAAATCTAAAAAGCAGTTACTTAACTGACTTAACCACAAGCCATGCTGACAGTGTTTCACACAGCCAACATCCACCAAAACATAATGGTGTTCCGGCATTTAAACCTTCTTCTGGATTTGATAACTAAAGTTTAGAAACGCTTATCCATTATTAGGGCAACGTGTCCACCTTACTTCAGTTGAATTCTTGGTTAAAAACAATCCAATATGTTTTGACAAGTCCTGCCAGTTATGGTGTTCTGCCCCTCCATTTGATAGGATATATAATAAGACTACAAATCCCTGTAATTCTGTAGTTCCATGTAATAGGCTCTTTCAGTGCACATGACCAGTTCCCTGTGTCTGATTGGACTCTTTTGGCTTGCCTTTTCCTCTAAGCTTGTTGGACAAGTTGCCCCCCACCCCCCCCCCCCCTCCTTTCCCCATTGGATCTGTAAAACTCAATCTCAATCCTCTGTGAACTGAAACTGCTTATGCTGTATTGTGTTGTATGATTCCTTCAAGCTATCGTGATTTCACCAATATAAACTATAAACAGTATTACTACTCAGCCTATTGCTGAATTCCTGCCAGTATTCTTGCATGAAGAGAGAGCTGGTTGAAAAATGACTCCCAGTTTGCAAGGCAAAAACACTTGTCCAGCACGTCTTAACTGTAAGTTATTTTTCCTTGTTTTTTTGGTTCAAGAGCTCTGAGTCTTCCCATAGTGGTGCTCAATACTCTGGTTTAAACTAGTACAAACAATACTTTCACAAGGACAGAACAAGAACATTTCAACTGTGACACAAAAATGTCAGAATATAAAAACTAAGCATTGTAAGTGTGTGATTTTATAATGTAAAGAGAGAATTTTAAGATATGATGCAATAAAACAATATAGTATGATGAGAGACCTCCCCCAACAAAAAAAAAACCCCTATCAAGATAGTAAAGAACTCTTCACTACAAGAAGTAAGTAGAGCAGGGTTGCCAGGTAGAAATTTTTTTTCCAGCCCAATCCAGGCCAGAAACCAGCCCAAAACCCGCCCAAACACAAACCCCGCCCCTGACACCCCCCACCCCCGCATCACCGGCCCCGCCCCCACCGTCACCGGCCCCGCCCCTGCCTCCACTGGCCCCGCCTCCCACATCAT
The DNA here is from genome assembly GCF_901765095.1 of Microcaecilia unicolor. Lineage (NCBI taxonomy): Eukaryota > Metazoa > Chordata > Amphibia > Gymnophiona > Siphonopidae > Microcaecilia > Microcaecilia unicolor. The sequence goes on from NC_044036.1 coordinate 27,390,157, forward strand.
CAGCCCCGCCTCCCCATCATCGGCCCCGCCTCCCACGTCATCAGCCCCGCTCAAAAATGTCACTAAACCCACCCCTCACGGCCGAAAAAAATCAAAAAGCCGCCCGGAAGCCCTAAAAACCGCCCAAAAAACCGCAACCTGCCGCGGGCAAAAATTTCCCGCGGCGGGTCGCGGAAAACCGCCCAATTGGGCGGTAAAACCGCCCACCTGGCAACACTGAAGTAGAGACCAATGCTATAGGGGCACTTTCCCCTTTCCAGGGTCAATATTTTTGACTTCCCTTTAACTCAAGGTGAAATAGGAGCACATAGTCAAGACTTCACAACTTAAAAAGAATAAACACACAAACTTGGTGGTTACACACACCAGTTTGGCAATATCTAGGTTTCAGTTTGTTTTGTTTGTATATAACCCAAAAAAGAACAGAAAGAAAAAAAAAGAAATCCAATCAAGGACTATAGGAGCTTTATGCAAATAAGCTCCTCCACAGCAGTTCCTTTTACTACTTTTCAAAAGAAAGTCCCTTTCTTTTAAATAACTTAGGGGCCCTTTTACTAGGCCGCGTAAGCGTCTACACACGCCAAAATGGAGTTACTGCCCGGCTACCATGTGGCTCTTGCGGTAATTTCATTTTTGGCGTGCATCCGATATGCGCGTCTGAAAAATAGTTTTTCTTTTTGGACACGCATATTGGATGCGTGCCAAGTAGCATTTGATACACGTATGTCATTACCGCCCGGCTACCGTGTAAAACTTTACTTCTAGGCTGGCGGTAATGTCTCAGACCCAAAATGGATGCGCGGCAATTTTCATTTTGTTGTAGGTCCATTTTCAGCAAAAATTTTAAAATGCCATTTTTTTACAGGTGCGCTGAAAATTGGATCTGTGCGTGCCCAAAACCCACATCTACACTACCGCAGGCCATTTTTCAGCACACCTTAGTAAAAGGACCCCTTAATGTCTCTTCCTTTTCTTGAAACAGTTTACCAGGGAAACAGACCATGGCTCTATTATGTTCTCCCCAAAGCTACTATCTTTTCAACTGTCCAGGAGCAATATTGGATACAATGCACAAGTCTTTCATGGGGTCAGTTTTTTTATTTCCATTTCTTCACATTCTTTAGGTGTTATAGTGACGGCTCCTCCCTTACTTCATCTGGACTATTAGTGGCTTCCACTTTATGGGTTGGAGAAAATGCTCCTCTTTCGTCTCCCAGTCCCAAGTTCTAGGAGTTTTAAAGCCCTCTCCCTTTTCAGAAGGTTCCCTCCCAACCTGTCTGGGTAACCAAGATTTTTCCTGAACCTTCTTCACCTTTACGTGGGTGCCTAGCAACCTTTTCCTAGAAGACCCTGGGTGCCCTCTGTTGGCTGCAAGTTTACTTGCAACTAGATTTCTTAATGCTGCTGTCTTTATTCCATAAAGGGTTAGGAGAGCATTGAGATTGAGAGGGCAAGGCCCATACAGGCCCTCTTCCTCACAATAGCTACAGAGTCTTTCTGACTGAAGATAAGTTTAGTAGTACACGGTGAACTGTAATAACATTGCTGAGCTGTAATATTATGTTTAATATTCATGGTTATAAAAGTTAAAGAGTTCCCATTGACTGGAATAATACTTTTTGAATCATGGGCGTAGTTTGACCATTTCATTTGGCGGGAAGGGGGAGGCAAAGATTGTGGCTTGGCACATTAGCGTATTCATTTGCATACATACATCTCATACATATTCATCACACACACGCACTAGACTAAAATGCTGAATATGAAGCCAGCATTTGAAAACAATGAAGATACATATTTTTTTTAACTGAAATGAGCCAGCACCATAGGAAATTTCTCTCATTATGCCCCCTCTCACATTCAAATGAATTAACAAGGAGAGAGTGCACTTTCCCACTCACCCTTCCCTAGGCCTGACACCAGCACCCCAGTGGCGTACCAAGGGGATGGCGGTGGGGGCGGTCCGCCCCGGGTGCATGCCGCTGGGGGGGTGCCGCGGCGCGCCCCTGCTCCGAGTTCGCTAAACGTCTTTGCTCGTTCGCTGCAGCTCCCTCTGCCCCGGAACAGGTTACTTCCTGTTCCGGGGTAGAGGGAGCTGTAGCGAACGAGCAAAGAAGTTTAGCAAACTCGGAGCAGGCGTGCGCCGCAGCACCCCCCCCCCCCCAGCAGCGTGCACCTGGGAGGGGGAGGTGTAATTTAGTGGGGGGGGCGCGCAGCACCCGGGGGGGCGCATCGGCGCTCCGCCCCGGGTGCCATCCAGGCAAGGAACGCCACTGCAGCACCCTCTCTTTTCCTCTTGGCACAAGTTCAATGAATGCTCTTTTCTCGCCTTTCCCCGCAAACGGAATAGAGCAAACCAGAGGCAATTGAACTTCAGTCCTCTCTAATACTCTCATCAGCATCTGGCCCTGGAGTAAGTGCTTACATACAATCAAGATTCCTTTCCAAAAAATACTTCAAAAGCTTTCACTAGTCTTTTTGGAATAGAAGTGCTCATGTTAGAACAAAGTACCCACTGACGCAAAGGCATATTATAAATAGCTGTATGAATGAGAGACAATCGTTTCCATAAGTCAGAGACTCTGCAGTGAAGCAGATGATGCAAAGGAAGGGTCCACACTGCTTCCACAAGAAATCCAAAGACAGAAAGAGGGGGTGGAAGGGAGAAAATGTTCCAGGAAGAAAGGACACAAATGAAGTCCAAGCGTCTAAGGCAATTTATTCAACAGAAGTCCACAAGCAGCATGAAAGACCCTACACGGGCCGTGTTTCTGCGTAAGGCCTTCTTCAGAGGTCACCAAAACTGCAGACGTCAAACTTGTTGATATTAAAAATCAAAGAATGTCAAAAAGACACATTTACGGTATCCACCACCGCCAACTCCAGGCTCCGCCCTTTCTGCCTCGCCTCACCCTATGTTTGGAATAAACTTCCTGAGCCCTTACACCAAGCCCCCTCCCTACCCATCTTCAAATCCTTGCTCAAAGCCCACCTCTTCAATGTTGCCTTCGGCACCTAACCTTTATACCTATTCAGGAATCTAGACTGCCCCAATTTGACTGCCCCTACTTGACTGACCGTACATTTGCCCTTTAGATTGTAAGCTCCTTGAGCAGGGACTGTCCTTCTGTGTTAAATTGTACAGCGCTGCGCAACCCTAGTAGCACATTAGAAATGTTAAGTAGTAGTAGTATCGCACATATAATGTGCCTCTAGCTTTACGCCGAAACACGGCCTGTGCAGGGTCCTTCATGGTGCTTGTGGACTTTTGGTTAATAAATTGCCTTAGAAGCTTGAACTTTGTTTGTGTCTGTTCTTCCTGGAACATTTACTCCCTTCCACCCCGCTCTTTGTGTCTTTTGAAGCAGATGATACCATTCACTTATTTATAACATTGTGAAGTCCCAAAGGATTTGGCTATTTCTTCTTCTTTTTAGCAGTCTTGTGGATACAATGTTAAAGGTTTAGGGGACCAGTCTATAAAGTGGTAGGTGCTACTTATGAGTGTCAAAGATGCCATCTGTAGCAGCGTAAGCAAGGGTGGGCCTGGAGCCTTGATTAATCATAGGTAGACAGTGAGTCAAAAGTGAAACAAAACAGTTTATTGATGTACAGGGAGAGGGGTATAGGAATGAAAGAGAGACCCTTACTTAAGACTTGACTCTCCACTGCAGAAAGAGGACGACTGGAAATGTTATAGACTGTATTTAATACCTGAGAGAGGGGTAACCTGTTCCTTTCACAGGTGATGAGAAATAAACATGCAAAAAGTCAGTCTTTGTTCTCGAGAATTCTCTCTGTGGCCTAGTCTCTCCAAAAGGCAGCATCAACAGTTTGTCTCTGGCCTGGAGTCTCAGAGTTAAAGTTCTATCTTCCAATATTCAACAAAATCGAGCGTAAAAGGTTGTGCCGACACATGGGTGCAACAATACCAACCTTACACTGGTATTCTAGAACCAGAATCTTGGCTCCAAAATGCTGTTATAGAATAGGAGCTAAGAACAGTGTCGATCCTAGGTCGGCTGCCACCTGGGGCGGATCACCGATGCACACCCCACCCCCGGGTGCAGGACACACACACACACACACCCGAGTGCATTTTTAGCTGCTGGGAACAGCCACGTGGCTCTCGGCTCCGCTGGCTCCCTGCTCTTTCTACCCCGGAACAGGAAGTAACCTGTTCCGGGGCAGAGGGAGCAGGGAACCAGCGGAGCCGACAGGTGCGCGGCTGCTCTCTGCACCCCCCCCCCCCCCCAGCAGTGTGCACCCAGGGCGGACCGCCTCCAGCGACCCTCTCTTGGTACGCCGCTGGCTAAGAACAAGGCATTGGGGAAAGTGGGAGCCAGAGGGATAGGAGATAAATATCTTATCTGTCTTCGATCATAGGGAGCCTACCGCGAAGGAGGTCTGTGGCCCACAGAAAGAAGGAATGGGACGAAAAAGGCACGTAGTACCAGGCAGAAAGAAAAAAAGAAAGGAGACACCGTGGCTGACCATAACACTAAGAGTGCACGTTCAGGGTGCACAAGAAGGAGTGCACAAAGAAGCACATCCTGCTCCTTGTGTGCTGTCCTTCAGTGTGCGCTGCTAAGAAGCTTGCTTATTAAGGAGTGCTAATGATGATGTCACTTCCAGGAGGGGTGGAAGGTCGGCCACATTTGTGGCAGGTTCTGCATGCAGTTTCACGGCAAACACCAGAGCTAGCTCTGTAAAATACAACAACAGACAGGAAACAGCAAAGAGAGCAGAAAGAACGGCATGTGCCACTAAGGAGCTTGCTGTTAAGGAGTACTAACGATGATGTCACTTCTGGGAGGGGCGGGAGGTCACCGCCTTAGTGGTGGATTCTGCATGAAGTTTTACAGCAAACACTGTGTATGAGCTGAGCATGCATATGGCCCCCTTCATGCCCCATCTAAATTTACACGTGTACCAAAGCATATCCATCTCCTTTACATTTTTCATACAATTTTGCCGGGTGACAGAGATACATATGGCCTGATATTTAAAATTATTTATTTGTTTGTTACATTTGTATCCCACATTTTCCCATTTATTTGCAGGCTCAATGTGGCTTACCTAATACCGTAAAGGCGTTCGCCAAGTCCGGTAGATAACAAATACAAGGTGATGTGGTCGAATAAGGTTCATGAGTTTCGGACGCAGTGGGAATACAAGAGAGGAAGGGTTGTGTGGTGTCCATTACGAGCTGTGGTTTTGCTGTGTTGCAGAGTTCTGGCACTTATGTTGGGTCGGTAGGATATGCCTCTTTTTATTATTATTTGTTATTTCAATTATAATTTATAAACATTCTTACCAAGCCTAAGCTTGTACAGAAAGGTATACATTCTATAATGATTAATAAACAAAAGAAAATTATGAATAGATACACTCAAGTCCTCAAGTCTTAGATCCAAGATTACCTTTTAATGGAGTTATTTATAGAAAACATTTCAAAGAAGTTAGATTGTTAAAAGAATTTTATTTAACAAAACTCACGAATACCATCAGACCAAGACAGGTTTAAGCATCTTTATTTACTTGCAAGGAGACAGATCCAACTGCAGCCAGAAGGTTGTCTGACTCAAAATTCCTCCCCTCTGCCCTTATAAGTTTCTCTACATGCAGGGACACAAAGGAAGCTTAGTGCCTGTGTGTCTGTCCACACAATTAACGTTACATTTCTAGGTTACTAGTCAGCTTGCCTGGCTCCCAAGCATATCTAGGCACATTCCATTCTACTTGCAATGTTCTACTTGTAATGTACAAGGTCAGAGAATCTACATTTCAGAGGGTCTACATTTATTTTAGAAATTGTAAGAATGATTAACCCTATGTTAGCAAAACATTTTTACTACATAGATAAACCTGTCTAACAACAAAGTGTCTCTTAGTAACAGAGCTCAAAATGAATGTCAATAAACATTAACATTCTCTTAACCCAGGGGCGTAGCCAGACACCAAAGTTTGGGTGGGCCTGGGCCCAAGATGGGTGGGCAGAAGAACCCCGCCTCATCCCACAGATGATGTGGTCTCTCCTCTCACCTGCATGCCATATGGTCTCTCAAATATCCTCCCTCTCCTGAATACCTTTTAAATAGCAGATTTTCACCGGCAACTGGCAGCAACCAATACACACGGCTGATGTTGGCTCCATACCCTTCCCTCTGATGCAACTTCCTGTTTTTGCCTAGGCAAGAATACATCAGAGCGAAGGCTATGGGGCCAGTGCGAGCAGTATGCATCAGTCACTGCTCACTGCAGACGAAGATCTGCTATTTACAAGGTATGCAGGAGGGACAGTTGTTTCGAGTTTTCGGCTGGTGGGGCTTGGGGATCCCTGCCAGCCACATTATAGCCATGCTGGTACTGGGTGGGCCTGAGCCCAAAGTGGGTGGGCCTGGGCCCACCCAAGCCCACCCTTGGCTACGCCACTGTCTTAAACCCAAAGATCGTTTGGTTGCATGAAATTCTGTAAGCTGTGATGGCTTAAAGAAAACATATTTTACTGACTGGTACCGGATTATACATTTACATGGATACCGAAGGAAAAAAGTAGCCCCAATCTGAAGAACACGTAACTTAAGCAGCAAAAACTGCCTACGTCTTTTCTGGGTCTAGATACTGTACATCCGGAAACATACTTGTTTTAAGACCAATAAATTCTTTATCTTTATTCTTAAAGAACATTTTCATACTACTACTACTACTACTACTACTTGACATTTCTAAAGCGCTACTAGGGTTACGCAGCGCTGTACAATTTGACATAGAAGGACAATCCCTGCTCAAAGGAGTTTACAATCTAAAGGACAAATGTACAGTCAGTCAAATAAGGGCAGTCTAGATTTCCTGAAAGGTATAAAAGTTAGGTGCCGAAAGCAACATTGAAGAGGTGGGCTTTGAGCAAGGATTTGAAGATGGGTAGGGAGGGGGTTTGGCGTAAGGGCTCAGGAAGTTTATTCCAAGCATAGGGTGAGGCGAGGCAGAATGAGCGGAGCCTGGAGTTGGCGGTGGTGGAGAAGGGTACTGAGAGGAGGGATTTGTCCTGTGAGCGGAGGTTACGGTATGGATACTCCATACTTTATCCAAAGTTAGTGCCACAGTTGCCAATAAAGTAGAAGGAACGGCCAAATCAGAGTCAGAAGACTCCAAAATACCTGAAACATCCAAAGAAGGTTCAGCCTGATTAGTGGACAATTGTGCTCCTGTAGGTTTACTTGGTAAACCTACCCTCATCTCCCCTTACGCTCCTACCCGTAACCTCCGCTCACAGGACAAATCCCTCCTCTCAGTACCCTTCTCCACCACCGCCAACTCCAGGCTCCGCCCTTTCTGCCTCGCCTCACCCTATGCTTGGAATAAACTCCTTCAGCCCATACGCCAAGCCCCCTCCCTGCCCATCTTCAAATCCTTGCTCAAAGCCCACCTCTTCAATGTCGCTTTCGGCACCTAACCATTCTACCTCTATCCAGGAAATCTAGACTGCCTCAATCTTGATTGACTGCACTTTTTGTCCTTTAGAATGTAAGCTCCTTTGAGCAGGGACTGTCCTTCTTTGTTAATTGTACAGCGCTGCGCAACCTTGGTAGCACTTTAGAAATGTTAAATAGTAGTATACTTGAGAGAAAGAGGGAATAGCATCTTCTTTTACCCCCAAAATTTCCTTTAGATATCTATTCAACATTTCCCTAGGTGTAACCGATGGCACCCTGGGAAAATTCAAAAATCTTAAATTATTAGATCTCAGGGAATTTTCCAAGGACTCAATTTTCCTTTGCGTATTTATATTATCTTTTATCAAAATTATTTGAGTTTCTTGAAATCTTACAAGGTCTTTCTCCTGAGTCTCTATTTTCGCTGTGATTTTCTTCATATCAGTAATTACCATTTCCACTTCCTCTTCTCATTTTTTTGTTCTGGTCTCAAGAACCTGGGTTTGAGGGCATAAAACCTTGCCCAAGTTTACAATCAAGGCCCAAAGATTTTCCAAAGTCACTTCAGCTGGTTTTTCTTCTAAAAAATGTGGACAAATTAAAGCCTGTACGCTGTACCTTGTCAGTTCAACAGTCTCTTCAACTGCAATCAAATGATCTCCCATAGACTTCTCCAGGGCTTGTTCGAAATTAATGGAGTTTAACGCTCCTTTGTTCTCCAGTGGTTCTTCCCGAACCCCTAGTCTCTCCTCTTCAGCTTCATATCCCGGCTGCCGAGTGAGAGACCCTAACACTGGAGAACTGGCACTCTGGGGCTGCGGGGGAGGAGCTCTTTGGACGGGGCTCAAGGTAACGTCGAGCACGGGCGATGCCAGGTCTCCACAAGCCCTGGTCATTGCAAGCGTGCCTCCTCCCGATGCTATCGACACTTCAGGCCTCCGCAGAAAAGATTCCATTGGACCCGGCATTGAAACAGAGGGTCGGCTAGGGGTCCCCATAGCCGCCGACCTTCCTCTACGCTTCGGCATCACGAAGAAAGGTAAGAGCGTGGAGGACCACAGCAGGTTTAGTTCACCATCTTGGATCTGGTAGGATATGCCTTTTTAAACAGGTAGGTTTTTAGTGATTTCCTGAAGTTTAGTTGGTCGTAGGTTGTTTTCACAGCTGTTGGCAGTGCGTTCCATAGTTGTGTGCTTATATAGGAGAAGCTGGATGCATAAGTTGATTTGTATTTGAGTCCTTTGCAGTTCGGGTAATGAAGGTTTAGGTATGTTCATGTGGTTAGGAGAGTCTCCTGGCCATTTTAATTGCCTGTCTGGGGCTAACCAATCATATTCATTCATTCATTTCAGCATTTATATACTGCTTAGACCTAGTACATAAGTACATAAGCACTGCCACGCTGGGAAAAGACCAAAGGTCCATCAAGCCCAGCACTTTGTCTCCGACAGCGACCAATCCAGGCCCCAAGAACCTGTAAAAACCCCAAATTTAATAATGATCAATGGATTTTTCCTTCAGGAATCTGTCCAGACCCCCTTTAAACTCAGCAAGGCCTGCTGCCGTCACTACCTTCTCTGGCAATGAGTTCCAGAGTCTAACTACACGCTGAGTAAAGAAAAACTTTCTCCGATTTGTTTTAAACCTACCACATTCTAGTTTCATCTTGTGTCCCCTGGTTCTATTATTGTTAGAAAGTGTAAACAAACGCTTCACATCTGTCCGCTCTACCCCACTCATTATTTTGTAGACCTCTGTCATATCGCCCCTCAGCCGCCTTTTCTCCAGGCTAAAGAGTCCTAGCCGTCTTAACCTCTCCTCATAGGGTAGTTGTCCCATCCCTTTTATCATTTTTGTAGCCCTTCTCTGCACCTTCTCCAATTCCTTTATATCTTTTTTGAGTTGAGACGACCAGAACTGAACACAAAAACCTAAGTGGTTTACAGTTTCATTTTACAGGTACTGGGTCTGTCCCTAGTGGGCTCACAATCTAAGTACTACATTGTTCTACTGTTGTACCTGGAGCAATGGAAGGTTAAGTGATTTGCCCAGGGTCACACGGAGCTGCAGAGAGAATTGAACCTGGTTCTCCAGGATCTCAACCCACTGCTGACCATCAGGCAGCAGGAGGAATCGAACCCAGTTGCCCAGGTCCACAACCCACTACACTAACCATTAGGCCATTCTTCCACTTAACTGGATAGTGCCACTGAAAATGTAGTTAGAATCCAACCCAAAACTGGCTATTTTGGGGGCTTTCAGGGGGCAGATTCAGCACTTGGCCGGTAAACTGCCAATATTCAACACTTAACTGGCCAAGGTAACCACATAAATAGGACCACGTAAAAGTCAGTCCTATCTTTATACAGTAACCCATAGCCAGTTAAGTGATGAACATTGCACTTAACTGGCTATGTTTTCACCACTCCTTTATACCTGGAAATTCAATGCCAGAGCCTGGACATGGACTGAGGATAACACCAGCATCAGTCAGCAAAATGCTGATTGAGAAGTAGCCTAATGGTTACTGCAGTGGGCAGTGGCATTCCTTGGTCAGCTGCCACCCTGGACAGATCACCACTGCGCACCCCCCTACCCGGGTGCAGCATGACACCCTCCCCCGGGTGCAGCGTCCCTTCCCCGGCAAATCACCGCCCCCCCCCCCCCCCCATGCTTCACCTCTAAGCCCCCACCATCTTACCTGCTGGGGTGCTGGGAGCAGCCGTGCAGCTGTCAGTTCCACTGATTCTCTGCTCCCTCTGCCCCGGAACAGGAAGTAACAGCACAGAGAGCAGGGAACCAGCGGAGCCGACAGCCACGTGGCCTCCACCACCCTGCCCTCGGTACACCACTGGCAGCAGGCTTTGATCCTGGTAACCTGGGTTCTATTCCCACTGCAGCTCCTTGTGACCTTGGGCAAATCACTTAACCCTCGATTGCCCCAGGTACAAAAAGATTGTGAGCCCCCTAGGGACAGAGAAAGTGCCTGCATATAATGTGTACAGCACTGCGTATGTCTAGTAGTGCTACAGAAATGTTTAGTAGTAGTGGTATACACTGGCTGAATATTTGACCCCTGATTTTACCTTGCACACATCTGTACAGCCCTGGTCTTGTAACATATATCCCTTCTTGTAAAATATGTCTCATGTTCTGCACGTTTTCACCACACAAACAGGTCAATATTCAAACATCCATGATCTATCTAAAATAGCACGGCACATGTATAAGTGCAAATATTTGACCCTTATTCCCCAAATTCTATAAAAGTTGCTAAAAATTGCATGCTCAAACTTGGGCATGCGCCCAATTTGCGTGTGCAAATTTAATTGAATAACGAGCCAATTAGCACCGAGAGTTTAACAAGCAATCATTGGTGCTAATTAGATTTAATTAAAATTTAGGCAAGTAAATTTAGGCCTGGGTCCAAAAAGGAGGCGCGGTCATGAGAAGGTCATGGGCGGATCGGTGGGCATTCCTTTAATGTACGCGCATTGTTATAGAATAAAGGGGATCTGCGCCTAATTTAGGTGAGGATTTACACCAACGAAATAGTTGTGCCTCAGTGTAGCCACAGAACCCAGCACTAAGTCCTATTCTATAAACAGTGCCTAACTTTAAGCGCTGTTCACAGAATAGTGGTATACGCTATTTTTTTCGGCGCTGATTTTTTTAAGCATCTTTTATAGAATTTAGTCCTATATGTATAGCTTATACATTTGGCTCAGATGCAGGGAAAACAGATATAATCTGGGGTGTCCGAGCCAAAAATGTAAGTTATAGATATAGCATTGATAGTCACAGCTTCTACATGTAACTTATTCATAGAAGCATCTATATTTGGTACTTCTATGTATTTATTTATTTATTTGTTGCATTTGTATCCCACATTTTCCCACCTATTTGCAGGCTCAATGTGGCTTACATAGTACCGTCAAGGCGTTTGCCCAGTCGGTTGTTAACAAATACAAGGTTATATAGTGATCGAATGAGGTATGTGTGGAGGGTCGGAAGGGATGAAGATTGTGTGTTGTCCAGTACGATCGTAAGGCATGCTATGTTTTCGGTGAAAAGGTTTACGTAGGATCGTTGGGATAGGCCTTTTTCAAGAGGTTGGTTTTTAGTGATTTCCTGAAGTACAGGTGGTCATGGATTGTTTTCACAGTTTTGGGGAGGCCATTATGTAGGAGAAGCCAGATGCGTAGGCTGTTTTGTATTTCAATCCTTTGCAATTTGGGTAGTGTAGGTTTAGGTAGGATCTTGCAGACCCGGACGGCTCTATTTCTTATTGGTAAGTCTATGAGGTCTATCATGTATCCTGGGACTATACCTTATATGATTTTGTGGACTAGAGTGCAGATTTTGAAGCTGATCCGTTCTTCGATTGGGAGCCAATGCGATTTTTTTCGGAGGGGTTTGGCACTTTCAAAGCGTGTTTTACTGAATATCAACCTGGGGAACTGTATTCCTGGGGAACTGAGGAACTGAGTTTGATTCCCACTTCAGGCACAGGCAGCTCCTTGTGACTCTGGGCAAGTCACTTAACCCTCCATTGCCCCATGTAAGCCGCATTGAGCCTGCCATGAGTGGGAAAGCGCAGGGTACAAATGTAACAAAAATAAAATAGATACTATTGGAGATTCTACATGGAATGTTGCTACTATTGGAGATTCTACACGGAATGTTGCTACTATTGGAGATTCTACATGGAATGTTGCTATTCCACTAGCAACATTCCATGTAGAAGGCTGCACAGGCTTCTGTTTCTGTGAGTCTGACGTCCTGCACGTACGTGCAGGAAGTCAGACTCACAGAAGCAGAAGCCTGCGCGGCCACATTGGTGATCTGCAAGGGCCGACTTCTAGTGGAATAGCAACATTCCATGTAGAATCTCAAATAGTAGCAACAGTGGAGGAGTGGCCTAGTGGTTAGGGTGGTGGACTGTGGTCCTGGGGAACTGAGTTCGATTCCCACTTCAGGCACAGGCAGCTCCTTGTGACTCTGGGCAAGTCACTTAACCCTCCATTGCCCCATGTAAGCCACATTGAGCCTGCCATGAGTGGGAAAGTGCAGGGTACAAATGTAACAAAAAAAACTACCACACAACCCAAACTTCCAGATACCAGATGCCTCTCCCACCTTGTGGATTTGCTTAGTCCCATTCTGACAAAGAAGGGCAACCTTCGAAAGCTAATCAAGAAATGTATTAAGTTATGTCCAATAAAAAAGGTATCAGCTTATTTTCTTTTCCATGTTTTATTTTGTTTGATTTCTATTGATAAACTTAGTCCCATTGAAAGAAAACTGTCACTATTTCTTCCTGAACTGTATTCACTGCTCTGCCAACTGCTAAATCTATGTGGTCAATCTCAGTTTTTCAGAGTAACATGAAATTGCCCCAGAAAGCTCCTGCTTCCCCGCAGGCATGCCTTTTTTATTTTACTGCATGAAGCCAGTACCAACATGATCCTGTGAGCGTTCACACTCAGCTGGACTGGCTAAATAATGGAATGAATCATTACACTTAAGAGCTAAACATCAATAAGCCATTTTCTATAAGCTACGGTAAGTGTTTCTTTTCATCTGTGTCTTATTAAGAAGTCAGCAAAGGAAAATAAGACTCCAGACCACTGCACAATGTGTTATGTTTTGTTTAGACATGGTAATTGTATATTTTTCAGTTCAATATCAAGGTGGCTATTTGCTCAGTAACAGTGACAGTCGGCAAAGCCATTCTGATATTGACCTTAGCACAAGAAAACAGTGGGCCTGATCAATCAAAGGCTCCCTGCCCTACTGTACCAATGTGGAAAAAATACATCTTTTGTAAGTGAAAATCAGCATAGATGTGTTTCTCTTTGTTCTAATGTGGCATTTAAAATACAATTTTATTTGTTATTTCCATTTCTTAATCATTTCTATCAAGAAACTCATATGGTAACATAGTAACATGGTAAGTGACGGCACATAAAGACCTGAATGGCCCATCCAATCTGCCCAACAAGATAAATTCATATGTGCTACTTTTTGTGTATACCTTACCTTAATGTGGCATTTAAAATACAATTTTATCTGTTATTTCCATTTCTTAATCATTTCTATCAAGAAACTCATTTGGTAACATAGTAACATGGTAAGTGACGGCACATAAAGAACTGAATGGTCCATCCACTCTGTCCAACAGTCACACTCATTATCAATTCATGATTAAATCAACAACGAACGTGATATTATACCGTAGAAGTCCGCCAGACTCTGTCCTCTTGTTCCATCTACCGAAGTTGCCGTCAAAGCCTACTCCAGCTTATCCAAATACGTCTTGTCATTTGCAGGACCCAGACTGTAAAAGTCTGCCCAGCACTGTCCTCGGTTCCAGCTACTGAAGTTGCCATTGAAGCCCTTTCCAGCCTATCTTAAACTTTTAATGATTGTTTTATACCATCTATTTTCTAGATAGAGTTCCTCTGTGTTCATCCTACACCTTTCTGAATTCCATCACTGTTTTTGTCTCTACCACTCCCTCAGGAGGGCATCCAGGCATCGACTTCCATCTCCACGAAAAAGAATTTTCTGACATTACTCCTACGTCTTTCACCCTGCAACCTCAGTTCATGTCCTCTAGTTGTATCAGTTCCCCTTCTCTGGAAATGATTAGTTCCTATATTAATACCTTTCAAGTATTAAAATATCTATATCATATCTCCCCTGTTCCTTCTTTCCTCTAGGCTACGCATATTCAGGTCTTCCAGTCTCTTCTCTTACATCTTTTGACGCAAACTCCATACCATTTTTGTCACCTTCCTCTGGACCACTTCTACTACTACTACTACAAATCATTTCTACAGCGCTACCAGTCGTACGCAGCGCTTCACAATTGAACATGAAGAAAAGACAGCCCCTGCTCAAAAGAGCTTACAATCTAAATCAGGACTGATTGACAGGACCAATAAGGATAAGGGTAGAAGGACACATAGGAATGATTCTAAATGGAATGTTGCTACTATTGGAGATTCTAGATGGAATGTTAATGTTGCTATTCCGCTAGCAGCATTCTATGTAGAAGCCTGCCCTTGCAGATCAGCAACACGGCCGCGCAGGCTTCTGTTTCTGTGAGTCTGACGTCCTGCACGTATGTGCAGGACGTCAGACTCACAGAAACAGAAGCCTGCGCGGCCGTGTTGCTGATCTGCAAGGGCAGGCTTCTACTACTACTACTACTATAAATCACTTCTATAGCGCTACCAGTCGTACGCAGCGCTTCACAATTGAACATGAAGAAAAGACAGCCCCTGCTTAAAAGAGCTTACAATCTAAATCAGGGCAGACAGACAGGACAAATAAGGAATAAGGGTAGGACAGACAGATAGGACACATAGGGAAAGGGACTACTGAAGAGAGGAAAACAAGATAAAGGTTACGAGTAAGTGACAAGTTAGGAGTCAAAAGCAGGTAGGCCTTTAGCCCGGATTTGAAGGCAGCCAGGGATGGAGCTAGACGTAATGGCTCAGGAAGCCCATTCCAGGCATAAGGCAAGACAAAAGGAATGGAGTCTGGAGTTAGCAATGGAGGAGAAGGGTGCAATTAGGTGAGATTTGCCTAGTGAATGGAGTTCCTGGGAAGGAGTGTAGGCAGGGAGAGATGAGGTTGGAGAGGTAGTGAGGAGCTGCAGAGTGAATGCACTTATAGGTTAATAAGAGGAGCTTGAATTTTATATGGAAACGGATAGGGAGCCAGTGAAGTGACTTCAGGAGAGGGCTGATATGGGCATAACGACTTTGGCGAAATATTAGTCGTGCAGCAGAATTTTGAACAGATTGAAGAGGAGAGAGGTGGCTGAGTCTTTTTACATCCTTAGCAAGATGCAGCCTCCAAAACTGAACACAGTGCTCCAGGTGGGGCATCAACACCTCCTTTCTTCTGCTGGTTACTCCTCTCTCGATACAGCCTAGTATCCTTCTGGCTATGGCCATTGCTTTGTCACACTGTTTTTTCGCTTTAAGGTCCTTGGAGACCATCACCTCAAGGTTCCTCTCCCCGTCTGTGTATATCAGCCTCTCATCTCCTAAGACATGCAGCTCCCTTGGGTTTATACTCCCCAAATGCACCACTTTCCACTTCTTTGCATTCTTCTAACTTTTGCAGATCCCTTTTCATGTTTTCCACTCCCTCCGGGGTGTCCACTCAAAACCATATTAAACTCACAAAACGGCTCAATAAAAAATACACTAAAATTCCTACTCCAGCAATACAACATTAAAACCAACAATGTACTGTACAAAAATACACTAAAATGACATGAGACCTTCATCTATCAGCACTACCAAAAAAACAGTCTGGACCTAAACCCGCAATCTATTACACCTACATATGCCTGCTTGAATAGCCGTGTTTTCCAAGACTGTAAATAAAATAACTAGAAAATAGAGACCAGTTGAGTCAGTGCCTGTCTACCCCCCTCACTTATGCAGGTTTGTGGTTCCAAGCAGAAGCGTAGTTAGGTGGGGTGCAAGGGGAGCAGCTGCTCCCCCCAAAAGACTTTGAATGAAATGGTGCCTTCAGCCTTGCACTGGTGCCTGTTTTACAAGTTTGGCTCATTTATTGTTTTATGTTTATGTTTGGTTATTTTACTATTGTTATGCTGTTCACAAATTTGTACGTTTGATGTTAAACTGTACCTGCTGTGCACCGCCTTGGGTGAATCTCTTCATAAAGGGGTTAGTAAATCTCAATAAATAAATAAATAAATAATCATATGGACTTTCCCCAGTTAATTGGCTATCTGAAGGGGGGCAGACTCAAGAAAAATGTCAGGAAGTATTTCTTCATGGAGAGAGTAGTGGATGCTTGGAATGCCCTCCCGCGGGAGGTGGTGGAGATGAAAACGGTAACGGGATTCAAAACTGCGTGGGATAAACATAAAGGAATCCTGTTCAAAAGCAATGGATCCACAGAAGCTTAGCGGAGATTGGGTGGCAGAGCCTGTGGTGGGAGGCGGGGCTAGTGCTGGGCAAGACTTCTACGGTCTGTGCCCTGAAAATGGCAGATAATGGCAGATACAAATCAAAGTCAGGTATACACATAAAGCAGCACATATGTGTTTATCTTGTTGGGCAGACTGAATGGACCGTACAAGTCTTTTCCTGCCGTCATCTACTATGTTACTTATGTTACTATGCTTGTTTCACCACACACACCCCCCCCCCCCAGCTGACATGATAGGGGCTTTCCCGAGCTGATTGGCTTTCTGCTTGTTTCTCTGCCCTCCCCCCATAGGGGCTTTCCCCCAGCCAATTGGCTGTCTGCCCCTATGATGACAGCTGGGAGGGCTTTCAGCAAGGAGGAGATTCCCAAGGAAATCATCAGGGGCAGCCCAAGGGAAGGGAAGTGAGCTGCAGTCTCCTCCTTGCTGAAAGCCCCCCCCCCCCCATGCTTGTTTCTCTGCCCCCTCTAAGCTGTTCTCTGCTCTCGGACAAGTTTTGCTATTGAAAAATGCAAGCAGAGTACTTCTCCCAGAAGTCGCCTTCACATAACGGCAGCTCCGGACCTCACAGTCCTTTCTGTGTTTCACTCAGAAACAGCTGTGCATCACTCAGAATGCTCATTTTAATACTAATCAGCTCATTATAATACATTTGCATAGAATTATCATTGCCAGCTACCATAATCGGTAAGATGGACACTGAACCCCTTGTGCATTACTCGCTAAATAATATGCGGACTAAACCGGATAGAACCAGTCAAAATTGAACATTCCTAGCATGGTAAGCTTTGTGCATCGGCCCCATCCCAAGTGTGTTCCATTACCAGCTGGTGGACTATTTCCTCCTGTAGAGAATCCATGATCTCCTAAAAGACCCTGTAATAGGGATACCTTAATCAACATCTGGCTGAGGGGGGACATGATAGAGGTGTATAAAATAATGAGTGGAGTGGAACAGGTGGGTGTGAAGCATCTGTTCACGCTTTCCAAAGCGTGTGAAAGATTACAAGAGGACCTCGTGAGACTGGGGGATTGGGCGTCCAAATGGCAGATGAAGTTCAACGTTGACAAGTGCAAAGTGATGCACGTGGGAAGGAGGAACCCGAATTACGGCTATGTCATGCAAGATTCCACTTTAGGAGTTACGGACCGAGAAAGGGATCTGGGAGTCATCGTGGATAGAACGTTGAAATCTTCCACTTAATGTGGTGCGGCGGCTAAGAAGGCGAACAGAATGTTGAGTATTATTAGAAAAGGGATGGAAAACAAGCATGAGGATATTATAATGCCGTTATATCGCTCCATGGTGCAACCGCACCTGGAGTATTGTGTTCAGTTCTGGTCGTCTCATCTCAAAAAAGATATAAAGGAATTGGAGAAGGTGCAGAGAAGGGCGACGAAAATGATAAAAGGGATGGGACAACTACCTTATGAGGAGAGGTTAAGACGGCTAGGACTCTTTAGTCTGGAGAAAAGGCGGCTGAGGGGTGGTATGATAGAGGTCTACAAAATAATGAGTGGGGTAGAGCGGACAGATGTGAAGCGTTTGTTTACGCTTTCTAACAATAATAGAACTAGGGGACACAAGATGAAATTAGAATGTGGTAGGTTTAAAACAAATTGGAGAAAGTTTTTCTTTACTCAGCGTGTGGTTAGACTCTGGAACTCATTGCCGGAGAAGGTAGTGACGGCCTTGCTGAGTTTAAAGGGGGTCTGGACAGATTCCTGAAGGAAAAGTCCATTGATCGTTATTAAATTCTGGGTTTCTGCCAGGTTCTTGGGGCCTGGATTGGCCGCTGTCGGAGACAGAGTGCTGGGCTTGATGGACCTTTGGTCTTTTCCCAGCGTGGCAGTGCTTATGTACTTATGTATTAGGACTAGGGGGCATGCGATGAAACTACAGTGTAGTAAATTTTAAAAAAAATCGGAGAAAATGTTTCTTCACCCAACGCGTAATTAAACTCTGGAATTTGTTGCCAGAGAACGTGGTGAAGGCGGTTAGCTTGGCAGAGTTTAAAAAGGGGTTAGATGGTTTCCTAAAGGACAAGTCCATAAACCACTACTAAATGGGCTTGGGAAAAATCCACAATTCCAGGAATAACATGTATAGAATGTTTGTACGTTTGGGAAGCTTGCCAGGTGCTCTTGGCCTGGATTGGCTGCTGTCGTGGACAGGATGCTGGGCTCGATGGACCCTTGGTCTTTTCCCAATGTGGCATTACTTATGTACTTATGGCATAGTAAAATCACCTATTAGTAGTACTTCCCCTTTCGCAGCTCTGTTTTGAATGTAGCCTAATGGCTAGTACAGCGGGGCTTTGATAGGAGACCAATGGGGGGGTTCAGGAAGAAATAGAGAGGGAGATACGCTGGACTACTAGGGCAGTGGTAACCCAGCGGTAATCGAGCATCACTGCGCGCTGCCTGGTTACTGCCAGGTTAGTGTGGGAGCCCTTATCGCCACCTCTTACCGCATAGCCATGTGCGCCTGGGGTCTTTTTAACCGCTGCAGTAAAAAGGACCCTGGTAGACAGAAAAAATGGCCCCCACCTCTAGTGCAGGGTCCTTTTTTCCCCGCAGCTTGATAAAAGGACCCCTAAGTAAGCACAGAATTAACTCTGCAGCATAGGACTTTGAAGTCCATCTCTATTTTTCTCACATCAAATGCCACAGTGGCAATTACAATATAGCATCTCCATAAGAAAACGAATGTTTATCAATTAAAAGAGGGAGCCTTTGATCTTCGATCACTGTGTGCAGCACTACAACAGGACCTTACCATTACCTTAAAGTCTGTATTGGGCAAATGTGATTGATCTGTCTGAATGAGTAGAGTAATCCATTCTGAAACAATTAGCTTAATAAATGCTTTTAAGTCTCTTGACTTAAAAACTGGAGAAGTGCAAACTGAAATGCATTTTCTCCTGTACCATACAAAGATGTCAGAGATGTTTATTTCTACATTACTAAGGGCTCCTTTTAAAAAGCGGCGGTAAGCGAGCCCGGTGGTAGGGGCAATTTGCTGTGCGCCAAGCCAGCGGTAGCCCTACCGCCCCTTTGGTAAAAGGACCTCAAAGTTTGGTTGATTTGCTGCAGAGACTCTGGAGGATTTGCGGCAAGGCTGTAAGTGGCTTTCTAAATGGCTTCTATTTAAAAATTGTTTTGAGATCTTTTTCTGATGCTCGTTGATAATTGTTTTAGAATTCATCCTGCTTTTGGTTTTACCTCTCCAGGTATGTACTGCCGTTCAATTCAAAACAATTCAATTCAAATCAATTCTTATATATCACTAATATCCGCTTTCCAGGGTTCAGTGCGGTTTGCAATCTAGGTGAGACAAAAGCAAACAGTGTTAGTGTGAGGTATGAGAAATGCTAGAGACTATTGGTATAATGCATGAAACTAAAAACATTAAGGAAAGGATAATGGATGATACTAGGATATAGAAGTCATGCTGGATTGTTATGAAGCAGTCTTTGGGTAGAGAAAGCTTTTCAGCCTCTTCCTGAAGTTGAGGTAGCTGGTTTCTTTTTTTTGCTTTCTTTTTTTTTATAAGCATATCTATTTTTATACAAGACATTACATTACTTGTACAGAAAAGATTGGTTACCTTAGAAAATTAAGCTAAGGAATAAAAAAAAAGGAAAAGAAAAGAGTAATATCTATTAGACATGAAAACACTCTGGCAATGAATATATATATATAACAATGAATGGACAGCACAAACAGACTCCATATACTACTTCATGGAATGGGATAAAAGATGCAAATGCATACTAGATGAAATAGCACCCTTAAGAACAAGATCTTCACGTAAGCATAACGCGATACCATGGTTCAACGATGAACTGAAAACGCTAAAAACATCTATATAAATAAAATCCCCCCTCAGTGTTCTGAAGCTCACTCCATCTGTCCTGAACTCCTGTCCTCCTGGTAGGCTAGGCTATTCGGACTACTCACCCTCAGTCTCAGCCACGCCCATCTGGGCCGTAGGCCACGCCCCATCTGCACATAAAAGCACCCTCAACGTTCTAAAGCACACTCTGAGGCTTCAACAGTTCGTATGTTTGAAGCTCTGTAACCATTTTTAAGCACACTACATCTCTGCCCCGCCCTGACCTATCAGAGAAGGGAGGAGTGTCACAGCTGCACCGCTCTGACCTATCAAAGGGAACTGAAACAGGAAAAGGGAGGAGCGTCACACCGAATGACGGACCTATCAGAGGGAAGTCAAATAGAAGAAGGGAGGAGCATCAGAGGCCAAGGGGACGGCCGTATCTACGTCTCATATGTTTCCTTGCTTTCTTTTCAGTGTATTGCAGCTGCAGCCACTTAGGTAAGTCTAGCAAGCCTGTCAGCTACTGAATACAGAAAGCAAAAGACAGCAAGTGGGAACTTGCTCCATTTTGTTCTCTGGAATGCAGTGATTATTATACAAATGGTCTTGCTTTCATTATTTTGGTAGGGGCTGCCTTCATGACTGTCCACAGTCCCCCCAGTCCTGACACCTGACAGGGGGGACAGGGAAGGACACTCACTGTCTCACATACGCACTCGCACACACTCATTCTCACATACACACACGCACTCTCACAGACACACTCACACCCACTCTCTGTCTCACACACACACACTTGCACATTCTCACTCTCACACAGTCACTCTCTCAAACATACACACTCTGCGCAAAACCTTGCTAGCGCCCGTTTCATTTCAGTCAGAAACGGGCCTTTTTTACTAGTAATCCAGAAAACTCGAACGAGCATGGAAAAAAACAAAAGATGAACACACACCCAACACATGGAAACAATCACAAAGAAAGTACAAATATGCCATAAGACAGACCAAAAGATCATACTATAAAACTAAAATAGGGACAGATTACGAAGACACGAAGAAATTATACCAACTCGTGAACAAACTCCGAGACATCAACCTGGTCACTACATCGAATACAGACATCCCATCTGCAGAAAAACTTGCTAAATATTTCAATGAAAAAATTGTAAACCTACGCAACACGCTACCTCAGGACAACACTGACACCGAAAACTTCCTTAATGAGTTGGACCCAACCACTGGAGAATACCCGGCTGACCGAACCTGGTTAAATTTTGCCGTCCTTACCGTTGATACAGTTGCACGGGCGATCAGCAGGTTCTCCAACACTCACTGTAAACTAGATACCTGCCCCAACTACCTAATGAAATCCGCCCCGACCACTTCATAGTAGACCTCACATCCCACCTAAATTACATGCTACAGCAAGGTCTCTTCCCTAAGGAAAATGGCAATATCCTACTCACCCCAATACCAAAAGACACCAAGAAAAAAACAAATGAAATCACCAACTACTGTCCAGTAGCATCCATCCCGTTGTCAGTCAAATTGATGGAAAGCATGGTAGCCAAACAACTTACAGATTATATAAACAAATTCTCAATATTACATAAATCACAGTCAGGTTTTTGCCCCCTCCACAGCACAAAAACAGTACTACTCACTCTCCTAGCCAAATTCAAGCAGAAAATATCAATAGGCAAAACCATCCTCCTCCTTCAATTCGGCATGTCTAGTGCATTCGACATGGTAAACCACAATATATTAATAAGATTACTAGACAAGTTCGGGATTGGTAGAAACATACTTAGCTGGATCAAGGGTTTCCTAACCACAAGAACATATCAAATAAAATCACAAAATCCCTCAGTGAAAAACTACACTGGCTCCCAATCAAAGAACGCATTGCTTTCAAAATCTGCACTCTGGTTCACACAATTATCTACGGTGAAGCCCCAGGATACATGACAGACTTGATCAACCTACCAACTAG
Organism: Microcaecilia unicolor; assembly: GCF_901765095.1. Lineage (NCBI taxonomy): Eukaryota > Metazoa > Chordata > Amphibia > Gymnophiona > Siphonopidae > Microcaecilia > Microcaecilia unicolor. Next base: position 27,412,409 of record NC_044036.1, read on the forward strand.
AAACACATCCGAATCAACATGAACGTACCTAAATCTGCACTACCCAAGCTGCAAAGGACTCAAATACAAATCAACTTACGCATCCAGTTTCTCCTACATAAGCACACAACTGTGGAACGCATTACCAAAAGCCTTGAAAACTACGTACGACCACCTAAACTTCCGGAAAAAACTAAAAACTAACCTGTTTAAAAAGGCATATCCTACCGATCCAACATACATGCCTGATCTCTGCAACACAACAAAACTAAAGTATGTAATGGAGAGAAGGATCTTACGAGACTGGGAGACTGGGCGGCTAAATGGCAGATGACGTTTAATGTGAGCAAGTGCAAGGTGATGCATGTGGGAAAAAAGAACCCGAACTATAGCTACGTCATGCAAGGTTCCACGTTAGGAGTTACGGGCCAAGAAAGGGATCTTTGTGTCGTCGTTGATAATACACTGAAACCTTCTGCTCAGTGTGCTGCTGCGGCTCGGAAAGCGAATAGAATGTTGGGTATTATCAGGAAAGGTATGGAAAACAGGTGTGAGGATGTTATAATGCCGTTATATCACTCCATGGTGCGACCACACCTTGAGTATTGTGTTCAATTCTGGTCGCCGCATCTCAAGAAAGATATAGTGGAATTGGAAAAGGTGCAGCAAAGGGCGACTAAAATGATAGCGGGGATGGGACAACTTCCCTATGAATAAAGACTAAGGAGGCTAGGGCTTTTCAGCTTGGAGAAGAGACGGCTTAGGGGAGACATGATAGAGGTATATAAAATAATGAGTGGAGTGGAACAGGTGGATGTGAAGCGTCTGTTCACGCTTTCCAAAAATACTAGGACAAGGGGGCATGCGATGAAACTACAGTGTAGTAAATTTAAAACAAATTGGAGAAATGTTTTCTTCACCCAACACATAATTGAACTCTGGAATTCGTTGCCAGAGAACGTGGTGAAGGCGGTTAGCTTGGCAGAGTTTAAAAGGGGGTTAGACGGTTTCCTAAAGGACAAGTCCATAAACCGCTACTAAATGGACAGGAATAACATGTATAGAATGTTTGTACGTTTGGGAAGCTCGCCAGGTGCCCTTGGCCTGGATTGGCCGCTGTCGTGGACAGGATGCTGGGCTCGATGGACCCTTGGTCTTTTCCCAGTGTGGCATTACTTATGTACTTATAACACAACTCTTCCGTTGTACGATTCCCTAGTGTGGCTGTACCACATGAACTTTATCTTACCACAACATCACTTTGTATTTGTTTACACCGGAGTCTGCAAACGCTTCTCCGGTACTATGTAAGCCACATTGAGTCTACAAATAGGTGGGAAAATGTGGGATACAAATGTAACAAATAAATAAATAAATTATCAATAGGAGTCCAAGATTCCTAAACAATGGAGATTTAGGACATTTTTTAACACATTGTAATCAGACGTGAACCAATCCTTATTACATTAACTAGAGCTTTTTGATGTTATGAAAGCTGCAAGCTGAGAGGGTTCATAATAAACATATTTAAAAGATTGGTATTTGACCACACATTTGCAGGGGTATCTTAGGGAAAAAGTAGCTCCCATCTGGAGCACTTCAGTTTTCATCTGGAGGAATTGTTGTCGTCTTTTCTGGGTATCTCTTGATATGTCCGGGAATATTTGAATTTTTAGACCTTTATTTTATTTATTTATTTATTTATTTATTTATTTATTTATTTATTTATTTATTGCATTTGTACCCCACATTTTCCCACCTATTTGCAGGCTCAATGTGGCTTACATAGTTTTGCCTCTGACGCAGCCTTCTGGCAATATGCGGCCAGGTCAGGCATAAGTGATTATTTGGTTGAATTAAAAGTCCTTGCTATTATTTTCTACATTTGTTGGTCTGCTGTTTTTTTTCTGTAGTAGGGTTGGGGGCCATGGAGGTGAAGGACCCTGGGAAGTGAGAATTGGTGACTAATCCACCGATAGCAGTGTGGTTCACAATTGCGGGGCAGTGTTGTACTATAAGGGGCCCCTCAGAAGACATTTGGAGACAAAAATAGAGGAGGTGATACAATACGATAAACTTTCATGGTTGTTGCAGGGGAGGGTGTTTGATTTCCATGGCAAAGCCGGGAAAAGAGCCAGGCAGCAAGATTCTTGACAGTAAGCACATATTTTTGAAAGTTTCAATGTATTTTGGAAAACAATGTGTTTGAATGATATTTTATATTTTTTTTATGAGTAAGCTGCACTAATCAAAATAAGATATATCCCTGAGGAAGCCTGTTATCTGGGTGAAATGTGACCCGTTGGAGTTAAAAAAAGATAAGTATGAGCTATTTTTTGATTTAATGATTTATGTTATGAAGAAAAGTCAAAAAATTTGAAAAATTAAGATAACTCAGAAAGTGAAGAAAAGTTTAATGGATAAAGTTAAAAAGGGTTTTGGACCAATGAATGAGAGTTAAGCACAATTGACGCTGATGAATGAGCAATCTGCATAACGTCAACAGAGGTGGTTTCTAAGGTCATAGTAACATAGTAAATGACGGCAGATAAAGACCTGTACAGTCCATCCAGTCTGCCCAACAAGATAAACTCATTTTACATGGTATATCATACTTTATATGTATACGTGAGGTTGATTTGTCCTTGTCGTTCTCAGGGCACAGACCGTAGAAGTCTGCCCAGCACTCTTCTTGTACTAAAAGTTCTGAAGCTAACGTTGAAGCCCCTTAAAATGTACTTTCCAGCCCATCCATATCTATACAGTCATGGTCAGGGCATAGACCGTAGACGTCTACCCAGCAGTGGTTTTGCTTCCCAATTACCAGTATTACCAGTTTTGCCTTTCCCTATAAAAATAACAAAAATATTAAAATAACAAGTGTTTACTGTTTTTTGATAAAACCTTTTGGGGGGTTTTCGTTACTGGATTTTGGTCTTATAGCTCTATTTTGATCTATAGTAATATAAGGGGCCCCTCAGAAGACATTTAGAGTGAAAAATAGGGGAGACGATGCAATACGATAAACTTACAAGGTTGTTGCAAGGGAGGATGGACAAATTTGATAAAAGTTGGAGCTAGATATTTAATGAGAATGGAATAAGGCAAGTAGAGTGGGTGGTAAGTAGGGAGGAGGTTGGTTAAGGGATTGTTAGCACAAATTGAGTATTTTCTTTGAGGGGGTTTGTGTTTATGGGGGATCAGGGCCAAAATTGAAAGAGGTTCTATTAAAGGAGGATGGGAGGAAAGTGGGGGGGGGGGGGGGGGGGGGGAGGGGCAGAAAAGTTGAGCACTTAAAACATTTGTTGCAGATTGTGTGTTAGAATGCATATTGGCTTTGTTCGTATTAGATCAGAGATTATTGAACTGCTGGGATTCTTGGATTGTGGTACATTGGGATCTCCTCCATTTCAATAAAAATTGAATGAATACAAAAAGAAAGAAAACCAACGTTGTCATTGCCTATGATGTAATCAGCTGTAGTCCATGCACAGCACATCCAGGAGTGTGAGAGTTCAGTCAGAAATGTACTGAACGACCAGCAGTGAAGATCAGAACATTAGTGGCATGAGAAAATGGAATACAAAGCAATGGAGTGGAAAAAAATAATGTGAGCTGTAATTTTGATAATTCCGCAATAAAATTATTATAGAGAAGTCTATATTACTGCCCCATCCTTGACCATCTTTAAATCTAGATTGAAAGCCCACCTCTTTAACATTGCTTTTGACTTGTAACCACTCCCCCACATTAATTGATTTGCTTGCTTTATTTTTGTCTATTAGATTGTAAGCTCTTTGAGCAGGGACTGTCTTTCTTCTATGTTTGTGAAGCGCTGCGTACGATTTGTAGCGCTATAGAAATGCTAAATACTAGTAGTAGTAGTAGTAGCTATGATTTACCCCTGGAAAATCACAGCATTTACAAGTACACCGTAATGGAAAGGTGGCTTCAACAGCCAAAACATATTGTTTCAGTTCAAGAAATTGCCTTCTCCTAAGTTGAGTCCACTTAGAAACATTCTTTACAAAATGCTCATTATGGGCCCAATACTCAGAAGTAAACGCTGGCGCTAGAGGCCATTGGCGCCGGACTAGCCCCTGCGTTTACCAGCACACAATGCACTAAGGCTGTTACTGTCGGAAAGAAGGAGCTCCCTATTGAACAGCACAATGAGGATGCAAATATCGTCAAAAGGATGCTAATAAGCACATTACCTATTCTTCCCGATGCTCGGCGAGCAGCGTGGCAAACAAGGGTGCCCTTACCGCTGGAAACCCTATGCCAGTTCGAAGCTGCCGTTAGGGTATTCACACAGGCAACTTGCGGCCCCAGATCTCCCTATGGAAAAAAAGCAACTTGCAGTTCCGGGGGGGGGGGGGGGGGGGGGGACACATGTGAGAGCAGGCAGCATGAGAAATTATCCTTTTCATCATAGGAAGCCTAAGCGAAGCAGCTTTCGCTCACCAACAGGACAGGGAGGCAAGGAGCGTGCAGAGCGTGAGACGATTTGTTCCAGCATGCACAAGCGGAATGTAGAAACGTTTTGAGCATCTGCCTGCATATTAAGTTTCAAGAATGGTTTTGACAATGTTCTCTCTGTCTGTTCTTGTTTTCCCGTTTTAGCTTTCACAGTACAATTAAGTTGGATGGGATGGCTTTCTTGTGCCGGCACCTCTTCCTCCCCCCCCCCCCCCTTCCCAGGCGTTCTGGACATGCGCTCAAGAGCTGTGCTTAGCGCTTTGGCGTGCGCCAATCCATTTTTCAGTGCGCATGTAAAAAAAAAAAGCCTTTTAAAATTTTTAGCCGAAAATGGACGTGCAGCAAAATCAAAAATTGCCGTGCGTCTAATTTGGGTCTGCGATCATACCACCAGCCATTGACCTACCGGTAAAGTCTCACGTGGTATCCGGGCAGTAATGACCTACGTGCGCCAAAAGCCACTTGGTGTTCGTCCGATACGCCCGTCCAAAAATAACAATTATTTTTCGGCCGCACACATCGGACACGTGCCAAAAATAAAGTTACCGCAAGAGCCACATGGCAGTAACTCCATTTTAGAGTGCATTGGGGGTGCGTAGACGCTTACACGGCTTAGTAAAAGGGCCCCCTTGGGCACCAGTTACTGAATCCAGGGGTTAGAGCACACCTACTATTTTTTTCATATGTTTTTAGAGGGGGCTTGTCATGGGTGGAGAGTGGGCGTTCCTGCATTTTCCAGCTAGCACACTCTGCTTACTGCTCGCTAAGGTCCAGATTCTATAAATGACATCTAAAAATCTAGAAGTGTCCAGAAAGAGCGCTAAGGGCCAATAAACACCCATCTTAAACACCAAAAAATAAGACTTTACACGACATAGACATAATTGAAATCTTATCACTTGACTGATCAACCTCTTTACCATTAATGAATAAGCATAACCACTTCAATTTCTATGTCGAATATGGTCTTTCCATAGTCGATGACCTAAAGTATGATACAACCCAATTTCTTACTCAGGAACTTTCATGTATTACCATAATTTATTCTTCCTTAACATATATATGCACATGATATATATCTATACCATGATTTGTTCACGTATGTTATGTTACATGTATGTTACCATGTATGTATGCAACTTAACACATTACCATTTGTAATTCTGTTACCCGGAAATGGCAACCGCCATTACGGCAAATGTAAGCCACATTGAGCCTGCAAATTGGTAGGAAAATGTGGGATGCAAATGCTACAAATAATAATAATAATAATAATTATGTGGTGCCTAAAATGAATGTGCATTAGGCAATCACGCCTAAGCATATTCTAAATACCATGCATAAATCTATGTGCGGTATTTAGAATATGCTTAGGCGTAGTTTGTGCGACTAAATCTACGCACGTCCATTTACACCAACGAAAAGCTGGTGTAACTCCCTGCATGTAGATTTAAGTGCACTGGCCCATATTTTATAACAATATGTGAAAATTTTGGAACACCCACGAAATGCACATTTCCGCACCCCTTTTGGCCTGCGTGCATTAGAATTTAGGCGCAGTGCAATACAGAATGCGCTTAGCAATATATGCACGTAAATTCTAATTTTTGCCAATTAGTGCTTGTTATTGTTTGTTAAGAGCTGTTAACAACACTTAACAGCTTGTTAAAACAATTCATCTACACGCATAGTTATAGAATACACCTAGATTTACATGTGGAAGCATGTGTAACTCTAAGCGTGCTATATAGAATCCAGGGGTAAGCGCTGTTCTATAAACCATGCCTAAAGTTAGGCACAGTTTACAGAATAGCGCATAGGGCCGGGGAACGTGTCTACATTTAGGCCGCTGAAAACCTGATATAAATACCCCTTTCCTAAATGTAGACGCGTTCCCTCAAAATCTATAACAACGTGCTTAAATTTGACTATTGCCCCCGACCCAACCATAAGTACATAAGTATTGCCATACTGGGAAAGACCAAAGGTCCATCAAGCCCAGCATCCTGTTTCCAACAGTGGCCAATCCAGGTCACAAATACCTGTCAAGATCCCAAAAAGTACAAAATATTTTATACTGCTTATCCCAGAAATAGTGGATTTTCCCAAGTCCATTTAATAACGATCTATGGACTTTTCCTTTAGGAAGCCATCCAAACATTGTTTTAAACTCCGCTAAGCTAACCGCCTTTACCACATTTTCTGGCAACAAATTCCAGAGTTTAATTACACATGGAGTGAAGAAAATTTTTCTCAGATTTGTTTTAAATTGTAGCTTCATCGCATGCCCCCTAGTCCTAGTATTTTTGGAAAGCGTGAGCAGACGCTTCACATCTACCTGTTCAACTCCACTCATTATTTTATAGACCTCTATCATATCTCCCCTCCTATGGCCATGTTGGAATTTACACATGCCCCTTTGTAGTAAAGCACGGGTAAATTCCAATTATTGCCAATTAGTGATGATAATTGGTTGTTATCAGCCAATTATCATCACTGATTGGCTCATTACTCAATTAAGGTGTGTGTGTAAATTGGGCATGCGCTACTCGCTGTCCCTTATATAGAATCTGGGGGTAACTGGATAATGCAGAGTTAACGTGGAATCACCTAGAGCCTCCTAATTAGGAGACGATAAGTGCTCCCGTGATATGTTTCGCAGGTGCTACACGTTAATGGAAACATTAGTGCATAACCCACAAAAAAAAATAGAAAAAGCCCCCAGCTTTAATGCCGCAGTAAATCTGAGCTTAGCATGCGGAAAAGTTCTGAGTTAAAATGCACCAAGCCTAGATTTCACTGAACCTTTGTAAACTTATTAAGCAGATGTTGAAAGATGTAGGTACATTTACAGTAGACGAGAGACACTGTATTATCGCAAAATCTTCATTTGATAGATTGTTGTTTCTTCTGGAAAAGCAGACTTTAACTGCAAACCCCACAGGTAAGTAAAAATGTGGTGGAAATATTGTTTGTTAAGAGCCATTAACAACACTTAACAGCTTGTTAAAACAATTAATCTACACGCATAGTTATAGAATACACCTAGATTTACATGTGGAAGCATGCGTAACTCTAAGCGTTCTAAATAGAATATATAGAAAGTTAGGCATAGTTTACAGAATAGCGTACAGGGCCGGGGAACTTGTCTACATTTAGACAATTTACATTTACACTGACTACATAGTTTGTAACTTTTAGATTGTAAGCTCTCCTGAGCAGGGACTGTCCTTCCCCATGTTAAACTTGTACAGCGCTGCGTAACCCTGGCAGCGCTATAGAAATGCTAAGTAGTAGTAGTAGTAATATGAAATCAGTGTAAAGCTATCTCAGATCCCTAATGAAAGCAGGCTTGGCCAAAACTGATTTTGCATTCTGCTCACACGAAGGGATGCTCTGAACTTACTTCTAACAAGTTTTATGCAAGTCCTGTACCCAAGGTAATCATGTCACAAAATGATTCAACCCTGGTAATAAATGTGAGGAGTAATTTTCGTTTATTCAGCTCTTAAGCGTTTCAGATCTTCCTGATATAAAATGCATATTCATATAGAAACTGCAGCTGGGTAATGATTAAATTGATGTTCTCAAGCAATTCAGCTGTCCTAAGGCAGGAAGTTTGTTTAAGACTATTTTTACAGAACACATTGTTCAAACACAGGCTCTAATTGTGCTAAGATACAGGTCTCTATGCACGCACATTGGGAACAGACGAATGCTCTTACAATGACCTCCTTCTTCCAAAATCTGTCTGCAAAAACAACTTATGATCTCAATAATACCTTGGAGCAGTGCTTGTCAATCTCTTTGTGGCCGTGACCACATAATAGCAACCAAATAAAACTGTGACCCCCCTCCCCTGGAGGTGCAGATTAATGATTCACCTATAGAGAGCCCAGACATGGGTCTTGTGATCCCATTTGGGGGTTCCGAACCATGGTTTGGGAAGTTCTGCCTTGGAGGTTGTGAGTATTTATTTTACTGGATCAACAATAACACAGGTTTATGGAGGTTAAGCACAGGGTCAGGAGAACATTATTGGGCCAATATTCATATGGATTTATATGTTCTCTGGCGACTGGTGAACACATAACTCCACTGTTCATAGATTTTAAACTCCTATATAGTTAGCCCATGCCCCTGAGTTCTATATAGCGCATCTTAAGTTGTGTACGCAAATCCAGTTGTATTCTGGATTTCTGTGCCCAACTTAATTAGTTAACAAGCCAATCAGTGCTGATAATTGCCAATTAACAAGCAATTATTGGCACTAATTGGCATTAATTAGAATTATGCGTGCATAACTGTCTAAGCATCTACTATAATAAAAAGCAATCTCAACGTTCTGAGGACACTGACATCACTGAAGTCAGTCAGTCTTCCAGAACGGTTCGTGGATTCATGGTGGTGAAGCCACCCCACAGACCCGTGCCCCGCTCTCGCGTCAAATGTCATGACGTCGAGGGCAGGAAAAAAAATCACCTAAACAAACGGTTGACCCCCCCCCTAAACCTGCAGCTCAACACAAGGACCTCCAGCACCCCACCACCCCCCCCCCCCGCAACAACCCCCTCCTGAGACACCCACCTTTGCGTTGCTTTGCCGGCGGGGGACCCGAAACCCCGCCAGCACAAGCCCTGTCTGCTCACTATGGCGTCATCTTTGGCGTTCCTAGCCTGTGGAGGCAGGGCTTCTGTGCGTCTGACGTCCTGCACGTGCATGACCTCAGACGCAGAGAACTCCGCCCTGCACAGCTACCAACGCCGACGATGACGCCGTAGTCAGCACACAGGACTTGTGGTGGCGGGGTTCCGGGTCCCCTGCCGCCAAACCAACGCGAAGGTGGGTGCGATGGGCACGGTGGGTCGGATGGCTGCGGCTGGATGCATCGCCGTGGGTGGTATGGTGCCAGGAGGGGGGGCATCGCACCTCACAGGCAACTGCTCAATGAGGAAACCTTGCTAGCGCCCGTTTCATTTGTGTCAGAAACAGGCCTTTTTTACTAGTATTCTATAATGTGGTACGTGTAAATTCTATGTCACATAGTTGAAAGGAGGCATAGCCATGGGCAGGTCATAGATGGGTTGTGGGTGTTTCTAAAGTCTATGCGCATTGTTATAGAATACACCCAGTCCACGCCTAATGTAGGTGTCGGCATTTACACCAAGTTGGCGCAACTGCCCATGACTAAATTTAGTCGTGCGGATGGTTGCTTAACGTATTCTATAAACCACGTGGAAATGTAGGTGTTTTCTATAAACTTGAGTTTACTTTATAGAATACGCCTAGGCATATTTTTTAAGCGACAATTTTTTAGATGCGATATATAGAATCTAGTCCATGGCCCCTAAATTTGTATGCAAGCTCTTAACCATCAATAATTGGGTTCCTAGTGAGCAACTGGAGGTCCCGATCCTCCCCAAGGAGATCGCATCCATGCAGCGGTTTCAGGGCTTCCCTGGTTTTCATAGGCCAGTAACCTATGGTGGTTGGATCCATGTTCAAGAGAGCCAGAAGCTATAGGAACTATTCTATAGTTCTATTCTATAGGAGTGGAGGAGTGGCCTAGTGGTTAGGGTGGTGGACTTTGGTCCTGAAGAACTGAGTTCAATTCCCACTTCAGACACAGGCAGCTCCTTGTGATTCTGGGCAAGTCACTTAACCCTCCATTGCCCCATGTAAGCTGCATTGAGCCTGCCATGAGTGGGAAAGCATGGGGTACAAATGTAACAAAAATAAAAATTCTGTGGTGCCTCCAGGTGGGGATGCTACCAACCTGGATTCATTGTACCTTCAGAAGTATGTGCCATGCTAGCTTTGTCAGCCTCTTTCCCACTGGACTAGGTTAACCCAATTTGCTGGTTGACCAGGCAGCAAACAGCATGACACAATTTTTGGTCATGACACTTTTGCTGTGGCTTCCAGGATCTCTGCCTACAGTATGGTGTTGCACACACTCTCATAGCTGCACGCCATTGTCTTCTTTTGTGCGTTCAGTGCAGGCTGGTGGATAACCCGTGCCGGAGGGGGGGGGGGTAACCCCTTTTAGAGACAAGTTGAAAGAGGTTGCTATCCTCATCAAGAGATGCATTCTCTCCTCCCAGACGTCTTCTGCACCTCCCTCTTCATCTAGGACGTTTTTTTCAGCAAGTCAGGGAGAGATCTCTCCTATTAGCAGAGGAGTGGGTACATCACCTCTTCTCACTGACCTTCATGGGCTCAACTCCAGCGCATTCATTCTCATCCTCAGCATGCACCTCAGCCTTGGACAGCTCTCCAGTCACAGTCCAGTCACTACTTCCAGGGGAGCATTGCTGCAGTGCCAGTAACCGTCCCGGTTGACCTATCAGTCTGAGGGAGGCTGCAGTTCTTCGGGGCAGGCCATAGGCTGCCAAATTACCCATCAAGAGTAACTTACATCAGCTCTCAGTGCGAGCAGCGCTTTGCGGATGCACTCTCCGCCCTTCTGAAGGCCCATGCAGTCGAGTACGTACCACTGAGGTAGAGAGCTGCGGTTCTATTCCAGGTTCTTCCTTGTGCCACTGGCGTTCCATCCTATATCTACGGATCTTCAATTTTCTGGAGGTTTTCCCTGTGCCCCTACTCTCTTTGATTCAGGGCAATTGTTGGCTCTGTTCTCTGCACTTTGAATATCTTTATGCACGAGACGTATCTTTGATTTCGACTGGGGGCATTCCACTTCCAGTACTGTGTACTGTGTTTTGGCCCCACGTCATCTCCCATGGTGGTATTCACCAGGTGTCCAATGGTACTTGCAGTGTCCCTGCAGTGCCTGAGAGTCCAACTATTTTCCTTTCTGGCCGGTTGGCTGGTGCAGAGCACGCTCACGTTTGGTGTTCAGAGGGCCATTGGGAAAAGTTTTTTAGGTTTTGGACCTACTGGGGTTCGTTTTCAACGACCCCCAGTTATGTCTGCTTCCCATCTCCCATTTTGAGATGATTGTAATCCTGCTGGATACTCCTCCAGCTTCAGCGTTTCTTCCTGTGCTGTGGGAGACACTCTTGTCGTTCTTGCCACCCACATTCAAGCCCGTTTGCAGATCACACCTCGGCAGGTGCTGTGGTTGTTTAATCACATGGCCTCCACCATCCATGTAAAACCCATGCCTCATTTTTACATGGAAACTGCCTAGTGAACCTTGATTTCTTAGTGCTGTCAGGCCACGGGCACTCTGGATGATGTGAACCGGGTGTCTCCACAGCTCATTGCTCTCTTTTTTGGTGGACTCACCCTTTTTTCAAATTCCTTATCCTCACAGGGTGCTGATGGTGACTGCATCCTACCTAGGGTGGGATGTTACTTTAGCCAGGTTGCATGCTCAAGATGCTTGGTCAGCCCAGGAGACAACTCTCCTTCTCACCCTTCAGGAATTCCAAGTAATCTGGACCGCTCTACAAGATTTCAGTGATAACTGTTCAGCCACTTAGTACGTTTTCTCACAATCACGTTGCACTGTACTTCCAGCTTGCATGGGAGCACCAGTTTGCACCTTCAGTGCGAGGGAACCATCTGGATGTGCAAGGGGGCACTCCCTTTGGGAGTGCTCCTCATGGCCATCCATCCTGCAGACGAATCCAGCAGCTTGCTCGTGAAACTGTGCAATGTTGGGCACCCACACGTGGCCTCTTCACATGGGCATTATCTGCGAGATCTTCCAACTGTGGGCTGCTCCTTCACTGAATCTCTTGGCCACTTGGGTCAATCATGCCATTCCTCAGTTCTGTTCCAGGCTCCAGGCCTGCACCAGCCTTCCATTGGTTGCCCTCCTCTTTCCTAGGAGTGGAGCCTTCTCTATTCTTATCCTTTCATCTCTTAGAGCAGATTCTGCTGCTATGCAGGCAGGACCATTGGACTAGGTTTTTCTTCAGTCTTTCCTAGCCTGGTAGATCTGGCTTCCTCTTCTTCTGGAGTTCTCTTTCTGAGAATCATGGTTCTTGAGGTGTTTCCTGACCCTCATCACACAGACTGATGACTTTCTTTTACCTTCCATCTTCCAATCTCTGACTCTCGTGGCCTGGATGTTTACAACTTCACACGAATTCTCTTCCGTCTTCCTGAGATTGTCTCCACAATATTGCTTGTTTTCAGTTCAGCCTCTACTAAGAGGTGTTCCAGTGGAGGAGGTTTGCCATCTGGTGTGCAGGATGGCCCTAAATCTCCTTCTTGCCCTGCACAGGTCCTGATTGCATACCTTCTACATCTTTCTGAATTTGGTTTGAGCCCAACTTGGTGGGGGCTCACCTCAGTATACTCAGTGCTTCTCTTCTTCATGTAGGGAATACATTTAGCTTGTTTCATGACAGGTTTGTTTTCTCACAGCCCCCACTCACACCTCCATATGTGTTATGGGGCCTCCATGTCGACCTCCATAGTTGATAAGTGCTCCTTTTCAGCTGCTTGTTTTCCTGTCCCTTGAAGTTCTTGAGCTGGTTGGGTTTTGTTTTTGGTGGTGGTTCCTTCAGATCGCAGGGTCAATCAGCTTCAGACCCTGGTGACGGTTCTGTCTTTCCCTAATTTTTATCGCACTGAAGTGGTTCTGTTCACATACCCTGAGTTCCTGCCTCTGCTTGTATCAGAGTTCTATCTACATCAGTTGACTCTCTTGTCTGCACTTCTTGGACTGCAGGCGATCATTGGCCAACTTTTTGTTTCTTTTCCTCCCACTCAGAGTAGGTCACCATTGTGAAATGCACAATTTCTATTGGCTACCAGCTTATTTTCTTTTCCTTACGCCCTTACTCTCTTGATATGAATATGTTGGGGTTCTCTATTTTTGGGAGGCTTGCTTTTGTATTGATTGAGGGGTTCTTGTATGATTTTGGGACTCGCAACTAAAAGTTTTACTTATTATGATGTTTGAAGGAGTGAGGGGGAGTTTGGGGATGGGAAAGGGAGGGGGGTAACCAAGTGATATGCTTTCAAATTGATTATCCATGTATCCCAGTTTCTTTTGCTCATTGGGTACTGTCATATTCCAGTTTTTGGGTGATATATCTAGTTCTTCATTGTGAACTGGTTACCCACATCGGAATGGTGACACTTAATATTGTCAACTGGAATATTTGTGGGGAAAATTCCCCTATTAAGCGAAAAACAATTCTGCAGGAGCTCCGTCATCAGAGGCAAGAAGCACCTCTGAGCATAGTAAGTTTTGCAGGGAGTGGGTGGGTCATTGTTATAGCTCTACAGCCCCAGTTCATAGATGAGCAGGCACTGCTATTTTGATAAATAAATCAATACCATTTGAAGAATAAATATTATCAAGATGACTAGGGTGATGGGTGGCCTTATACTGCACGCTTTATGGAATGCCCTATTTTGATTTCATTATATAGTCCTAATATATGTGATAGTGTCACAATCCTGGGGTCCAGTGTGGTGGTGTGGGTGGCCACCGCGGTGCTAGTGTGGTCCTCTTGGCTCCTCCTTCTGGTGTCCTGGGGGTTCAGCACAGCGATGTGGGGAGCTGCCACTGCGTTAGCGCAGTTCCTTTGTCTCCTCCCCATCTGGCATTCCTGGGGTCGGCTCGGCAGTGCGGTCAGCCGGTGCAGTGCTAGTAGGGCTTTCCTGGCTCCTCCCCTCTTGGGAGTGGCTCCACTCAGTTGGGGGTGCCTCCTGCTGACGTCAGATGCCTTCACCTTCTTAGGAGAGAGCTGGATGGTGGTTCAGGGCCTCAGTTACTTTCCCGTTGGTGGTGTTGGTGTGTTCTATTTTTTTCTCTGCTTATTGCTAGCCACCTGCTTGACCCTGTTAACCTGGACCTGACTCTGCTTTCTGCCAGCTGCCTGCCTGACCCTGTTAGCCTGGGCCTGACTCTGCTTTCTGCCAGCCACCTGCCTGACCCTGACCCTGCTTTCTACTAGTCGCCTGTCTGAACCTGTTAGCTGAACCTGTTTGCCTGAGCTGACCCTGCCTTCAGCTAGCTGCCCTCTGATCTTTTAGCTTGTTCCTGTGTCTGCAGTTGCTACTTGCTACTATCACCACCTGTACCGACCACTGTCTTCTGGCCGAGGTCTCTGCCCTGTCTCATTCCTCTGTTCGCCAAAACTCCATTCCTGATTCCTGTTCCTGCCCAGACCCTCCTGAAGTCCTGTCAGCCGCCAGAACCCAGGGGCTCAACCGCTGGGGAACGGCGGTCATCGCAGATGAAGCACTGGGCTTTCCAACTGCTAATCCAGGAACAAGATTCATGGCCTTCTGGCCTGATACCTCTGGTCTTGGAAGGGCACCAGGGCTCACAACCGGTGGCTGTCACCGTGACCATCACGACCAACCGTGACAGATAGAACGTTTTATCCAGCTCTCTCAAAGATATTACTTGATCTCTCCCATGGTACTATCTTGTTGGGGAAGGATTTTCATTCTGTAGCAGATGTTAAATGTGACAGGAAGTCTGTGGCTTGTGGTCTCTCAGTGGGATCCCAATGTGGGGAAGATATTCTTTGTCCAAACCTCAATTTATTAGATATCTGGTAGGTGTTACATCCTGGGGAGTCAGGATTCACCCCTATTTCTTGGGCCCATCTGTGTGAAATTCATTTGGATTATCTGTTAACTAGTGAAACATGCCCTTTTCTTGCGCAAATGAAACGGGCGCTAGCACGGTTTCCTCGCGAACCTCGGGGGGAGTGAGTAGGGAGGGGGGCTCCCTACTCACCCCTTCGGCATTCTGAAGGCACTGACCGCCATTGTTGTGGACCTCGGAACGCCATCTTCAATCTGCTGAGTCGTTGGTTGTGAAGCCACTGATGCCATTGCTCCGCCCTCGACGTCATCACGTTTGACGCGAGGGCGGGGCCCCAACACACTGTTTTCGGTGGCTTCACCACCACGAAGGCTTCGAACCGGAAGGAAGTGCCCGGAGGACCTGACAGTGACGTCAGTGTCCTCAGAACGTTGAGGGTGAGTTTGATTATATAGGATATCAGAGAGCACCTTGTCAGCAGTTCAATATGTTGAGATTGTGCATTGTGGTATATCAGACCAAGCCATGGTTTTCCTGGAATTGGAATTAGCCAGAAAATCACAGCCCCCCCCCCCCCCCCTGTGTAGCACATGCTCTTATATGTGAGAGATGATGAAGGCATTTAAATGCCATTTGATATCTAAGTGGGAAGATTATAGCATTAATAACCAGCAACATGGCATCATGCTGGCTCTATTCTGGGAAAATGGGAAAGCTTTTATCAGAGGAGAAATTATCTCATATATGCACCATAGGAAGAAGCAACTCAGTTAACGTATTCTGCTTTTTCATTCCCAGCTTTAAAAAGGCCCAGCAGGAGCTTGCTCGGCAACTGATGAGAGAGACTTGGGAGCACTATTTTAATGTTTAACACTCCTTCAATGACTTACTTCATCATTGTACTCAGAATAGCTTAAAATAGAGTGGTGGACTTTGGTACTGGGGAACTGGGTTCGATTCCCACTGCAGGCACAGGCAGCTCCTTGTGACTCTGGGCAAGTCACTTAAGCCTCCATTGCCCCATGTAAGCCGCATTGAGCCTGCCATGAGTGGGAAAGCCCAGGGTACAAATGTAACAAAAATAAAATAGATACTATTGGAGATTCTACATGGAATGTTGCTATTCCACTAGCAACATTCCATGTAGAAGGCTGCGCAGGCTTCTGTTTCTGTGAGTCTGACGTCCTGCACATACGTGCAGGACGTCAGACTCACAGAAGCAGAAGCCTGCGCGGCCACATTGGTGATCTGCAAGGGCCGACTTCTACATGGAATGTTGCTAGTGGAATAGCAGCAACATTCCATGTAGAATCTCAAATAGTAGCAACAGTGGAGGAGTGGCCTAGTGGTTAGGGTGGTGGACTTTGGTCCTGAGGAACTGAGTTTGAGTCCCACTTCAGGCACAGGCAGCTCCTTGTGACTCTGGGCAAGTCACTTAACCCTCCATTGCCCCATGTACAAATAAGTGCCTGTATATAATATGTAAGCTGCATTGAACCTGCTATGAGTGGGAAAGCGTGGGGTACAAATGTAACTAAAATAAAAAAATATGGGAGACATCAATTTTTTAAATATGAGAATCGGATGAGTATTTGTTTGATTAGAGAAGAGGGTGGACCCCATTTTATCCCCCTGCTTAAGGATCCGGGGGGTAATAGAATTGCGGATAACACATTCATTAGTAAGATGATAAAAAGTTGCTATTCCACATTGTATGCTCCTCCCATTGATCCGTCGGATGGGGTAGGGGATTTCTTTGCTAATATCCAGCAAAGAGGAATTAGAATTGTTAAATGCTCCTATACATGAGAGAGAAACCCAGTATGCTATCAGAACTTCTGCGCCCTTGAGGAGTCCTGGACCTGATGGTCTTCCATTAGAATTTTACAAGATACCACCGCAACATGTCACTCCAACTTTACAGGCAGTATATGTGGAGGCCTTACAGGAGGGGCATTTCCTGGATACAATGAGGGAAGCGACAAGTATTTTGAAACCAGGCTGGGATCCTCTTATGACTATATCATATCACCCTAGTTCGTTGTTAAATGTTGATGTCAAACTTTATGTGAAGGTAATTGCTCATAGGCTCTTAAATATCATTCCACGTCTGGTGGGTGCTCCACAGGCAGGTGTTGTGAATGGGTGTAATGCTGTCATTAATGTACGCCGCTTACAATGCCCACTGGAGTTTGTGAGAGCACAGGGTGTTGCTACACTATTGGTCGACTTTGATATAGAGAAAGCCTTTGATACGGTTTCATGGACCTATCTTTGGGAGGTGCCCAATATGGAAATGATTTGATTACTCTATACGGATCCCTGGGCTCAGGGCTGTCCATTATCCCCTATTCCTTTTGGATTATGTGTGGGACCTGGGCCCTGGCCCTATTGGGAAATCCAGCTATTAGTGGCATTAGAGTGAGTAGATGTGAATTTAAATTGGCATTATTTGTAGCTTTTACTAACCCTACTATTGACTTATGTAGAGCTTTGGACTTGTTGCAGACCTTTGGACATTTTTCTGGCCTTTGGATCAACCATGATAATTCTGAAGCATTATGTCTGGCAGGGGATCTAGATAAAACTTGGCCGGAGGTTTTTTCCACTTAAATGGGTGGGAGAGAAGTTACGATATCTGAGTTTATGGATTCCTAGGGATATTCAGAATGTATATGCTTTTAATATCTCAAAGTTATTGAATGACATGAAAAAACTGTGTAACCAATGGAAACATCTACATTGTCATTGTGGTGTAGGGTCCAGCTTATAAAGATGGTGATATTGCCTAAATGGCTATACCCGCTACAACATTTGCCCCTTATTATTAAGCCAAAAGATCTGACAGCCTGGAATAAAATCATCTGTTTTTATGAGTGGGGTGCGAGGAGACCTTGGGAATCTCTTCGTCAGCTTCAACTGCTGAAAAGGGAAGGTGGTCTTGCTCGTCATTTACACTAAGTTCAAGATTACGTATTCCACACCTCAGAGTTTTGTGATGTGGCATATGAAATTGAATTGGTCACCCCCTTGAGCTTACCTTATATTTTACATGCTAAATCAGCAAAATTGTCACCATTTGTGAAGAATCATATTTTGGTGAAAGCAGAATGCAGGGCTTGGACTCAATTCTGCAAGAAATTTGGTTTGCATGCACATTGTTCAAGATATTTGTCCATAAGAGGCAATGCAGATTTTCTCCCAGGTTTGATGTCCACTAACATAAATCGAAGGATGCAACAGAGATTGACTTTATTGTGGATGATGATGAGCCTACAATGCTTTCGTATGATTCTCTAAAGTGTGTATATGACTTGGGCTCCACTGATTGGTTATCATCTACAATTACAACACTGTTCATGATCTGTTTAGGATGTGTCACGTAGATTTTGTTGAATCTCATTTTGATGATAGCTGGCCTTTACCAGCAGTCCGTAACAGTTTGGTGAGGAGATATTATGAAAATGTTAAGAAACCTATAGGCTCCACCTCGATCCATAGTATTGTCACCTGATGGGTGTACACTATTGAACAATTGCAACAGAGCCTGAAGGATGGTTCACAACTTGTGGCCAGTGTTCAGCTTCAGGATTCCACTGTGAATCTGACTTCCACCCCATCATTCTCTCCACACTCTTTTCTTATGGGAAACCGGCCCCACTCCTGACCATTGCCTTCCCCTTAGCCTCCAAGTAGAGAACCATAGTCCTGATATGCCCCAGGTTGAGAAATCAGAAACCCACCTCATTTCCCATTACATAGTTGCTCTGGACTTTCTCCCTTCCCTCCCCCAGAAGAAAGAAAGAAGGAAGACCCTAGGCACTTCCCTACACCCAGTTTTTATACTTCTCTTTCATTTCCAAGGCTCTCCTACTATTGGGCTTCTCCAGACTAGACCTCCCCTTTCAAAAAGCTGCATTGTGGTATTTGTAGCACTACCTACAGCACTATTGAAAAGGTAGATTTGAGGAAAGTCACTTTCTTATCCCTGAGGGTAAGTAATTTAGAATCTTGCTAGTTTGGGGTACTTGTGTCTTGGGGTTGGCCACTGTTGGAAAAAGGATACTGGGCTTGATAGACTTTTGGTCTGACTCAATATGGAAAAAATCTTACATTCTTGTGTTCACTGAGCCACTGCATCAACTTCTCCCCTCCCATCTTTCTTGCACAGTGCCACGTAACCTGAAAACGGTCTATGAACTGACCAATTTCCGTAAACTACTGAAAACCTATCTCTTCAACAAGATATATCACAAAGATCAACATGTGTAACTATATAATCTTTAAAACTTCTAGAATTGTCTTATAATGTCTTTTACTTTACCACTATCATGTATTTCACCACCATGTAACACAAAACCCTCTGTAAAACCAAATGTATATTCTCTTCTATTTCCAGTACCCATGTTGAATTGTAAGCCACATTGAGCCTGCAAAGAGGTGGGATAATGTGGGATACAAATGCAATAAATAAATAAATAAATAAAATATGTGCAATTCTGAGCCTGAAACTGGTAAGATCTCACCTGTACATCACAGAATGACTCCCACAGGCAACAAAAAGGTCTTGCTTTTACAAAATTGATTTCTATCTGTTGTGATGTATTTCTCATTTCTCTGACAGTGGTTACCATGCACCTTCACTGGTAACTGTGGTAATAAAAACATCAGGCGTTTGAAGCAGCAGAAGGATGATTTTGCATTAAAACAGTGAGAATTGAAAGGGTTTTTTTTTTTTAAACATGTGAGCTTGAGATTACAGTTTTTTCATTCACAAAACACAAACCCCTTCAGAGGTCCTAGCAGAATCTAAACTCCAGGATATATACAAACAGAAAGAGTCTGGTGGTCAACCCAGTCTCCTCAATGTGTCTTCGTCATATTCTAAATTCAATCTAAAGTACAATTCATACTCATTTGGGAGGAGGTAAAAATGATCTCAACATAAGAAAAACCTTATTCCACAATATGCAATAGTAACTTCATATATAATATTGGATCCGGCAGAATCGCATATTTCAACCCTCAGTCAATAACAGCCACTAGCAATAGGGAGAATATGTAATCGTCATCAATTCAGTTATACAAATGTCCAAACTTATAAAGTAAAAGTATCAAAAATTTAGCTTTATTTGAAATTCTTCTTTTTCTTTCTGTCTTTTTCCTTTTCTTTAAATAAACATTTCAAGCAGAAGTATCACACCAAAGTGAATTCATGTTTTGTCATACGGCTGTCTCAAGGTCTGAATCCTCAAATATAAAATAGTAATTACCAGGGCTTTTTTTGAGGGGGTACTTGGGGGTACTGAGTACCGGCACCTTTTCCATTGTCTGCTAAAATTGATCCATGGTCTCCAAGTTTTAACGAAAGAGCTGAGGCTCTACACAACAGTTCTGCCTTATCATAGGTTCTGTGACTGGTTATTTTTATTTTTGTTATTTATTTTTATTTTTGTTCATACACATGAGTCTAGAAATCCTTGCTGCAATTTCCATGTGTGATTGTATCAAAAATCATATATATGCAAATGGTATGTTAATCATTTTCATGTATGTAAACGTAGTTTATTTACACATATTGGTTTGAGAGATATTGGTTTAAGATATTTCACTTCTATGGGTGACAGTATCAACTATCATATATATGCAAATGAAGTTTTGTGTGTCTCTTTTTTTGACTACATCATTCATTTATAGATTTGCTTATATACATTTTTTATTAATGTTTCCTTCTCTTGATACATAATATGAAATAGTTTTCTTTGAATAATGTTTTTATAGATGTTTTTCTGATTGACTTTTTTATGTATAATATATTTTTTATGCAATAACTTTCTCTGTACGTTGGTTTTTTGGTAACATATATATATATATATATATATATATATATATATATATATATTTTTTTTTACATATGCTTTATCCTATACACCTGTTTGACAAATTGACCGTGAGTTATTTGTTTTACCATTGGTTTGCACCAAAGGTCTATAGGTACGTTCCTTTAAGTATGTGATTTTCATTTACATATATATTTTAATCATTTTACATGTTAATTTATATTTAGTACGTTTTTGATTTTGTTATTATTATCATTTATTATTTATTATATTATATTTTATTATTATTTTTTATAATATGTGTAGGTTTGATTGTTTATGTTTTTATTTATACAGTAGACCCCTGACGCAGGCCCTTGTGGCTGAAACACGATTCTTGTCGGGTCGTTTTATTTATTCTAATAAAGACCTTGTTTGGGAAACACCATTTGTGCGAGGACCCCCTTTGTTTTGGATCCACTTGTTGTACATTTGGCCCACTGGTTGCAGGGGGCCTGGCTATTGTGGGGTGGCTCCCTCAGTGATCACTCCACCCCTGAAGAGTGGCCTGCCATTTGAGTACCAGCACCTTTTTCGCTAGAAAATATGCACTGGTAATTACAAACCAACAGTTATACCAGGTCAATGGCAAGTCTAAATGTTCACAGTAAGTGTTCCATGATATGCGCATAACTTATACTATTCTATAAGCTGTGCACGTAAGGGACTAGATTCAGTAAATGGCACTCAAAATCAGCACCAAAAAAATCCACATGGAGTGCTCTGAGTTGTGCGCAACTCCCACGGGCCCCCCCCCCGAGGTCGTCATCGTCACCGCCCCCCTCCGTCCACCACCGGGCCAGGCCCCCCTGAATTCAAATCCCGCCCTCGTATGACGTAACTTGCGCGAGGGCGGGACACAGGGAGGGAAGGCCTGAAGGGAGGTGATCTGCAGACTGCCGCTGCTGCGCTTCTTTCACACGGAGCGAGGTCGAGGTGAGGCGCTATGATTTGAATTCAGGGGGGCCCGGCCTGGTGGTGGATGGAGGGGGCGGGAGGAGGGGACTGCGGTGCTGGGCCCCCCTTGGAGGCCCGGGCCTGGAGAATTTTGTCCCCCCTGCCCCCCCCCCCTCTTAGTGGCCCTGGATCTCTGAAGGAAGGGAGTGTAGAAATGAGCAGTTGCTTTGGACGAACTGGCTGGATAGACCATATGGTCTTTATCTGTCATCATTTTATGTTTCTATGTTTAATAATATATATTTTTTTTGTTACATTTGTACCCTGCACTTTCCCACTCATGGCAGGCTCAATGCAGCTTACATGGGGCAAAGGAGGGTTAAGTGACTTGCCCAGAGTTCCACTAGCAACATTCCATGTAGAAGTCGGCCCTTGCAGATCACCAATGTGGCCGCGCAGGCTTCTGCTTCTGTGACGTCAGACTCACAGAAACAGAAGCCTGCGCAGCCTTCTAGATGGAATGTTGCTAGTGGAATAGCTCGCTCTTCACTAGTCCAAAGATAAGAACTAAGCGTATGCACACAGCAATTATACAAATACCTCTATGAATATGTGTTAATATACAGTGGGGGAAATAAGTATTTGATCCCTTGCTGATTTTGTAAGTTTGCCCACTGACAAAGACATGAGCAGCCCATAATTGAAGGGTAGGTTATTGGTAACAGTGAGAGATAGCACATCACAAATTAAATCCAGAAAATCACATTGTGGAAAGTATATGAATTTATTTGCATTCTGCAGAGGGAAATAAGTATTTAATCCCTCTGGCAAACAAGACCTAATACTTGGTGGCAAAACCCTTGTTGGCAAGCACAGCGGTCAGACGTCTTCTGTAGTTGATGATGAGGTTTGCACACATGTCAGGAGGAATTTTGGTCCACTCCTCTTTGCAGATCATCTCTAAATCATTAAGAGTTCTGGGCTGTCGCTTGGCAACTCGCAGCTTCAGCTCCCTCCATAAGTTTTCAATGGGATTAAGGTCTGGTGACTGGCTAGGCCACTCCATGACCCTAATGTGCTTCTTCCTGAGCCACTCCTTTGTTGCCTTGGCTGTATGTTTTGGGTCATTGTCGTGCTGGAAGACCCAGCCACGACCCATTTTTAAGGCCCTGGCGGAGGGAAGGAGGTTGTCACTCAGAATTGTACGGTACATGGCCTCATCCATTCTCCCATTGATGCGGTGAAGTAGTCCTGTGCCCTTAGCAGAGAAACACCCCCAAAACATAACATTTCCACCTCCATGCTTGACAGTGGGGACGGTGTTCTTTGGGTCATAGGCAGCATTTCTCTTCCTCCAAACACGGCGAGTTGAGTTCATGCCAAAGAGCTCAATTTTTGTCTCATCTGACCACAGCACCTTCTCCCAATCACTCTCGGCATCATCCAGGTGTTCACTGGCAAACTTCAGACGGGCCGTCACATGTGCCTTCCGGAGCAGGGGGACCTTGCGGGCACTGCAGGATTGCAATCCGTTATGTCGTAATGTGTTACCAATGGTTTTCGTGGTGACAGTGGTCCCAGCTGCCTTGAGATCATTGACAAGTTCCCCCCTTGTAGTTGTAGGCTGATTTCTAACCTTCCTCATGATCAAGGATACCCCACGAGGTGAGATTTTGCGTGGAGCCCCAGATCTTTGTCGATTGACAGTCATTTTGTACTTCTTCCATTTTCTTACTATGGCACCAACAGTTGTCTCCTTCTCGCCCAGTGTCTTACTGATGGTTTTGTAGCCCATTCCAGCCTTGTGCAGGTGTATGATCTTGTCCCTGACATCCTTAGACAGCTCCTTGCTCTTGGCCATTTTGTAGAGGTTAGAGTCTGACTGATTCACTGAGTCTGTGGACAGGTGTCTTTCATACAGGTGACCATTGCCGACAGCTGTCTGTCATGCAGGTAACGAGTTGATTTGGAGCATCTACCTGGTCTGTAGGGGCCAGATCTCTTACTGGTTGGTGGGGGATCAAATACTTATTTCCCTCTGCAGAATGCAAATAAATTCATATACTTTCCACAATGTGATTTTCCGGATTTAATTTGTGATGTGCTATCTCTCACTGTTACCAATAACCTACCCTTCAATTATGGGCTGCTCATGTCTTTGTCAGTGGGCAAACTTACAAAATCAGCAAGGGATCAAATACTTATTTCCCCCACTGTATGTGCAGGTTTCACGTGTTTTCTATGTTTATTGGGAACCCTCGGACGATACCACTTAACGGCAAGTTCATTAGTGCACAGCGAGAGTCTACGTGCACGGACTGTTGAGGATTCAAGGCGGGCAAGATTAACCCGAGTCCCTGATGAAAATATTGAAACCCGCGGCGTCGGGCGTAATTTAGGGGAAGCCAAAGTGGACTTCGACAGAGAGACATGCAGTAATGTTCAAGATAAGTTTTTTCTATTTTTTCTTTTTGAATTATTATATTTTGAGCACGTATACTTTTGGGCACTAGTGGAAAGTGTTTGCAACTGCAATTATTTATGGTTTAATAAAAGGGATTGCCCTATGAAGAGAGACCTAGCCACTAGGCAAAAAACTAATGAAATTGCCGTTAAGTGGTATCGTCCGAGGGTTCCCAATAAACATAGAAAACACGTGAAACCTGCACATATATTAACACATATTCATAGAGGTATTTGTATAATTGCTGTGTGCATACGCTTAGTTCTTATCTTTGGACTAGTGAAGAGCGAGATAGCAGTTTCCAAAGATTCGTGGTATTGGAGATATTAGTGGTTTCAGGCTAGTGGAATAGCAACATTCCATGTAGAATCTCCAACAGTAGCAACATTCCATGTAGCATCTAATAGCAACAGTCCATGTAGAATCTCCAATAGTATCTATTTTATTTTTGTTACATTTGTACCCTGCGCTTTCCCACTCATGGCAGGCTCAATGCGGCTTACATGGGGCAATGGAGGGTTAAGTGACTTTGCCCAGAGTCACAAGGAGCTGCCTGTGCCTGAAGTGGGAATCGAACTCAGTTCCTTTCCACAGGACCAAAGTCCACCACCCTAACCACTAGGCCACTCCTCCACAGAAAATCATCAACCCCCCCCCCCCCCCCAACAGTTGTGGTCAACAACCTCTCTTACCAAGGGTCTGAGAAGTCAATAAAAATAATAAAATACCAAAGAAAAATAAACATCATTCACAACACAATATCAATATAGCATAAAATTCAGAAAACACAGTACATTGTTTATGTTTATTCAGTAGTTTATATATCAATTTCAAATAAAAGATAAAAGAGGACCGGAGGAAAACAAGGAAATTTCCCCCATGGCCAAAAACTGGCTGCTAAAGCACAGACCAACCTCTTACTGATTTCACATTAACCACAATAATCCTCCCTGTTGCTCCTGAAGGGACTCCAAAACGGGCAACCTCCTTCGGTTTGCTACTTCAAAAGCGACGCGTCTGACTGAGCCACCTTTCCTGGACAGCTTTAACAGCTTCTGAGCAGTGTTTCTCACCCCCACCCCCTCTGCCAGTTCCCTGCTAAAAAGGGCAGGTCTAGGGCTTGGCAATGCAACAACAGCAGCAGAGTCTCAGACAAGGACAAGCATCCTCTGCACCTGAGCTGCAGGGGTGTAGCCAGATGGCAAATTTTGGGTGGGCCTGAGCCCAAGGTGGGTGGGCATGGAATTCACTCCCCCAGTCCTCCTCTGGTTTGCTCCTCTCTCAACCCCTCCCTGCCCACAAACCCCAAATATTAAATACTTGAGCTGGAGGGGATCCCCAAACCCTGCCAGCTGAAGATTTCCTCCTCCTCCTCCTCGAGCAGCCAGCACTCTTCCAAATGGCAGCCAGCAGCACTTGCTTCAAACTGATGCTGTTGCCAGCAGGCCATGTATGCTCAGTGCTTTGGCATGTGCAAAAGGGCTGGTTTCAGCGTCAGCTCAAGGCAAGTGCTGCTGGCTGACATTTGGAAGAGCACTGGCTGCCCAAGGAGAGGAAATATTCAGCTGACAAGGTTTGGGGATCCCCACCATCCACAGCAAGAGTGTCACAATTTTGGGTGGGCCTGAGTCCAAAGTGGGTGGGCCCTGGCCCACCTAGGCCCACCTGTGGCTATGCCACTTCTGAGCAGACCTAGACAACAAGTTTCCACTGCACAGCATCAGCAACTTCTGGACATCCAAACGTTGGTGGTGGGCGTAGGCTTCCTGAATTTCCCCTCAAATGTAAGACTTCCTGTAACAAAGAGATACCAAGAGACTGGGCTCATTTGGATTGAGGTAAGGACCAGGTGACAAAAGTCAGATTATTTCCTGATGTTTCCTGATTATTTCTGTTAAAATAGAATAAAACGTTGCCTCTGCTTGCTGTATCACATGATGTGATGTCATGTGGTATGTTTCTTGTATACTGCCAACTCCCACTTATCAGTAGTTCAACGCGGTTAACAAAAACAAAAGTAACCTAAAAAGAAAACAGAAATTAAGACATAAATTGTTTAAACAAAAAAGTTTTCAGATTCTTACAAAGCAAAAAGTAACTGAAAGAACTTTGAAGTTCAATGGGGAGTGAAAGCCAGAATGAGGGACCTGAAAACAAAACATGTAGTAACATAGTAAATGACGGCAGATAAAGACCTGTACGGTCCATCCAGTCTGCCCAACATGATAAACTCATTTTACAAGGTATGTGATACCTTATATGTATACTCGAGTTTGATTTGTCCTTGCTTTTCTCAGGTCACAGACCATAAAAGTCTGCCCAGCACTGTTCTTGAACTTTCCATATCTATTCAGTTACGATCAAGGCGTAGACCGTAGAAGTCTGCCTAGCACCGGTTTTGCTTCCCAATTACTGGCATTGCCACCCAATCTCCGCTAAGATTCCATAGATCCATTCCTTCTAAACAGGATTCCTTTGTGTTTAAGGACTTCTCCAAAACCTGTTTCTACAGATACAGACGTTCAAATATTTGAAAAGTATTAATCCGCAAACGAACCTTTTCCGGAGGTGCGAAGGCGGTAGAACGAGAGGAAATGAAATGAGATTGAAGGGAGGCAGACTCAAGAAAAATGTCAGGAAGTATTTTTTCACGGAGAGAGTAGTGGATGCTTGGAATGCCCTCCCGCGAGAGGTGGTGGAAATGAAAACGGTAACAGAATTCAAACACGCGTGGGATAAACATAAAGGAATCCTGTTCAGAAGGAATAGATCCTAAGGAGCTTAGCTGAGATTGGGTGGCAGAGCCGGTGGTGGGAGGTGGGGCTGGTGGTTGGGAGGCGGGGATAGTGCTGGACAGACTTATACGGTCTGTGTCAGAGCAGGTGGTGGGAGGCGGGGCTGGTGGTTGGAAGGCGGGGATAGTGCTGGGCAGACTTACACGGTCTGTGCCCTGAAAAGGACAGGTACAAATCAAGGTAAGGTATACACAAAAAGTAACACATATGAGTTTATCTTGTTGGGCAGACTGGATGGACCGTGCAGGTCTTTTTCTGCCGTCATTTACTATGTTACCTAATACCTGAAAATGAAGGCAATAATTTCCTCATTTTCATGCTCGAGACTCCATGAAAATGAGGACATGAAACCAAGTTAAGAATATATTCAGGAGATGACCCGTCGAACATCTTAACAATCAAACAGGCTAGCTTAAACAAGACCCTAGAATGAATTGGAACCAATGTAAAGACGTAAGTGCTGCAGCCGTGTTCTGCAATGATTGTAATTTCAGACACAATTTCACAGTTCGAGATGAATAAAGAGCATTACCGTAGTCTAAATGACTTCAAATACATGATTGCACAAGAACGACTAAATGAGTTCTGTCAAAGTAACGCCTAATATGATGCAGCTGACGAAGCTTAAAAGATATGAGCTGCAATGGATGATTTACCTGTAACTAGAGAGGAGTTCAACATTTATTTATTTATTTTGATGTTGCTCACACCTTTTTCAGTAGTAGCTCAAGGTGAGTTACATTCAGGTACACTGAATATTTCTCTGTCCCAGGAGGGCTCACAATCTAAGTTTGTACCTGAGGCAATGGAGGGTTAAGTGACTTGCCCAAGATCACAAGGAGCAGCAGTGGGATTTGAACCGGCCACCTCTGGATTGCAAGACCAGTGCTCTAACCACTAGGCCACTCCTCCACTCAGCAACATTCCATGTAGAATCTCCAATAGTAGCAACGTTTGATGTTCCACTGCACTAACCACCTCCTCCACTCAGCAACATTCCATGTAGAATCTCAACTAGTAGCAACATTCCATTTATTTTATTTAGATTTTGCTCACACCTTCTTCAGTAGTAGCTCAAGGTGAGTTACATTCAGGTACTCTGGATATTTCTCTGTCCCAGGAGGGCTCACAATCTAAGTTTGTACCTGAGGCAATGGAGGGTTAAGTGACTTGCCCAAGATCACAAGGAGCAGCAGTGGGATTTGAACCAGCCACCTCTGGATTGCAAGACCGGTGCTCTAACCACTAGGCCACTCCTCCACTCAGCAACATTCCATGTAGAATCACAAATAATAGCAACATTCCATGTAGAATCTCAAATAGTAGCAACATTCCATTTAGATTTTGCTCACACCTTTTTCAGTAGTAGCTCAAGGTGAGTTACATTCAGGTACTCTGGATATTTCTCTGTCCCAGGAGGGCTCACAATCTAAGTTTGTACCTGAGGCAATGGAGGGTTAAGTGACTTGCCCAAGATCACAAGGAGCAGCAGTGGGATTTGCAGCCACAAAGGTCTGTCTCTTCTAAATGCCCAAATTGATACAACACACACACACACAAATACAACCCACTCATCTTTCAATCTGCTGAAAGACTTCTACAGCATTCCTGAAGAGAATATAGAAAGTTATTTAGAAACACATCTCAGTAACACATATTTACACAATATGGCAATATAAAAGAAAAACAGAAGAAAGAGTCAGATGTCAGAATGAGCTCTTGCTGGAAATTCAACTACAACCCACTCATCTTTCAGTCTGCAGAAAGACTTCTACAGCATTCTTGAAGAAAAGAGAACATAGAAAGTTATTTAGACACACTTGGGCAACTTAACAGCACATATGTACATAATATGGCAATATGTATACAAAAGAAAAACAGAAGAAAGAGTCAGGTGTCAGAACGAGCTCTTGCTGGAACTCCAGAATGTAGCTTCAGTGCTAACGCAAAGCAAACTCTATGTCCAAAAAAAAACAAACCTCTATAACACATGTTGTGAGTTGATGTAAGTCCAGTCCCAGCACCACCCCTGAACACGCCTGTTCTTAGGGGAGTACAGCTGGTACTTTGGAGACCCCCCGTGTTGCCCTATCCCCAACGTCTAACATCATTGCTGTTCCTTGGGAGTACTGGTGGAGTGACTTATGCAAGGAGATCTCTGTTCTAGGGTCTCCAGTTTATCAGAGGAAGGATACTGGTGCTGGGTCATTCCGTGCCCTAATCCCTCCAGAGCCAGCCCTGCCCCAGGATAGTGTCCTGATCTAGCAAGCAGCTTTGTGCAGAAAATGAAGTGAAAGATTTTTCTGTGGTAGAGCCTGTGCAGCACTAAGCCTCTGAGGAAGCTTTAATATCAGAGTTGTTTTGGACAACTGGTATATGACTCAAGACTGTGTGCTGATGCTGGGCTTCACAAGATAAAGTAGGT
The DNA here is from genome assembly GCF_901765095.1 of Microcaecilia unicolor. Taxonomy (NCBI): domain Eukaryota; kingdom Metazoa; phylum Chordata; class Amphibia; order Gymnophiona; family Siphonopidae; genus Microcaecilia; species Microcaecilia unicolor. Next base: position 27,441,816 of record NC_044036.1, read on the forward strand.
GGTATGCACAGTGGTGTTTCTTGGGTCAGTGGGTTGCACCTGTGGTGGTGGGACACCTGCATAGCAATCATGGATGCGCAGAATACTTTGGTGGCTCACGCCTTGCTGGAGGGAGATGAGAGTTTGGAAGGGAGGCCCCAGAGGAGATATCCCTATCAGAGAATCTTCAGGCCCCGCACCCACTTCCTGGACTTCACTGACCAGGAATGACTGACTAGGTTCCACTTTGACAGAGCTGCCATACAGCACCTCTGTGACTACCTACAACCCCTCCTCCTGCCTAGGACACACAGGAATAATCCTGTGCCAGTCCACCTGAAGATGTCACTGTCTCCCTCGCCTTCCCCACTACCGCCCAGGCACTCCAGAACAACATGGCTGAGTTCTACACCCATAGATGGCTTCCCCTTAGTCATAGGCATCATGGACTGCATACACGTTTCACTCAGACCCCTCCATGAACATGCAGGTTTTGTGTGATGCCCAGGGGGAAATTGTGGATGTGTGTGCCCGCTACACAGGCTCCACTCATGATGCCTACATCTTTCAGCATTCAGGAATCTACTGCAGGTTTGACCAAGGGGAGATGACCGGCAGCCAACTCCTAAGTAAGCAGCACAGGGATTCCCAAACTCCGTACCCCTTCCCCCTCCTAACCTTAAACACATTCCATCCCTCTAGATGCCCTCACAATCCCCAACAATTACCCCACCTCCACAAGGTCACCAGCCCATACATCCATGTCTGTGATTCTGCTCCTCCCCCCCCCCCCCACAGGTGATGGAGGCTACCCCCAGTGAACCTGGCTCATGATTCCCATAGTCCACCTTCAAAATGAGGCGATGGAGGAGTACAATAAGAGGAATAAGAGCACCCACACCCTGCGTTTCATAGCATTAAATGTTAGTTGCCAATTATCAGAGCATTCTTCAAGCTTCACTAGATCCTTCCTCATGCTATCCACACCCTCCAGGGTGTCCACCCTATTACAGAGTTTGGTATCATCCGCAAAGAGACAAACCTTACCAGACAGCCCTTCCGCAATGTCACTCACAAAGATGTTAAAGACAGCCAGCCCAAGGACTGAGCCCTGCGGTACACCACTGATAACATCCCTTTCCTCAGAGCAAGCTCCATTTACCAGTACCCTCTGTCTCCTTCCATTTAACCAGTTTTTAACCCAGTCAGTTACTTTAGGTTCCATACCAAGGGCACTCACTTTATTTATTCTCCGGGATTGGGCCTTCAAGAGGGGCCCAGCAACGGGGTCTCTCTCTCTCTCTCTTCTGCTCCTGCCAGACCCGAGTGATCGCATCCCAACAGGAGCAGGAGAGAGAAAACTACGGCGCTGCGGCCGGGCCCCCCTTGATGGTTGGGAAGGATCCGGAAGAACAACTTCTGCCCAGCTGAGCGACAGCTTTTCCTCTCAGAGCACATGCTCAGTTTTGCATGCCCTGAGAGAAAAAGCAGCGTAGAGGCAATCAGCAGAAGAGCATCGCTGGAGCAAGACGTCTTCGGCTGGCGGGCCTTGGGATCCCCGCCAGCCAACAAGGTATTTTGGCAGCGATCTTGGAGCGTGGCAGCGATGAGGGGGGGCAGCCACGATCCAGGGGGGCAGCAGTAGCAGCCCTGCACCGGGCCTGGTTCAGTCTCTCGGCGGCCCTGTCTAACGCAGTTCTGCTATGCATGAATGCATCATCTTCCTGCAATGAGAAAAGACTGGCCATCTGTTCTCGTGGTATTATGGGAGCAGCAGAGAGAATCTTATCCCTGAAGTTCAATGAGGCGGCTGACGATGCAGAGGATGTGAAGGATGTCTAAGCAGGTATAGAAATTCCAATCAACTTGCACCGGGCCATTCATTGCACCACTGGGCTCAACGCAGAGGCCACTTTCCCCCTTACCCCTTCTTCCCCCTCTCAAACAAGCAGCGGAGCTTCAATGGCTCAGGAAGCTCCACACCTGCCTTTTTGGTAAGCTCCTTCCCTGACTTGGAATTAAAAAAAAAACAAACAAAGAATTCCTCTTGCTTTTCATCTCAAAAAAAGAAAAGAAAAATGAAATGTATAATTAAATGAAAACCTTTTCGATATAGACTTGTAATGCAGCAGTAGGATTCTCACATTTTCAGTAATTGTAAGAGATGTGCTTGGATCTGAAACCCGCTGGCAGGCAGACTGGCTCTCTCACCTGGCAGAATAATAAACCTTCAATGAATTTGGCCAGGACTTTTCTTTGCACTTCAAGCTCAGTTTAAAACCTGTCATTATAACAAGAAAGCGACAACCTGCCAAAAATACACGCAAGCCAGCCAAAAAAAAAAAAGTCCCTGATTAAGGTATTTGTCAAGATAATGGACTGAATCATTTGTTCCTCATCTATAGACATGGACCAGAATTGAAACAGCCATCTTGAAAGGTCACAGGTATTTGAAGTATCCAGAGATAACTTTGCTTAATGCTTATTGCTTTTAGGACAACCTCCTTGTTTGGGTAGGTTAAATTATTATAAGGGCAATTCTATGGAGGGAATATGTATTTATTTATTTATTTGTGACATTTATATCCCACATTATCCCAAACAAGTTGAGTTCAGTGTGGCTTACAATAAACAGTATAGGATACATAACAAAAAATAATGAATAAGAAAGTAATTTGTTGTAAGAATCCAATTTTACAATACAGTATCATAAACATACTGGGATAGCTATGGATGTTTCACATTTAGAAAATCTATTATGAATGAGAAATTATACATGAAGCAAAGAGAAAGTTAATGATGAATAGAGTAATAACCAATTCAGGTAATAATTAGTTATTTGAGATATGGTTGTTCTTTGTGAGGGTTTGTTTGAATAGGAACGATTTGAGGATTTTGCGGAATCTAATATATTCCTGCATACTTCAATCAATTCAAGATTAAATCAACAATGAACAGGATATTATATACTTGATCATGGTCTTTATTTGCTGTTTTGGGGACATAGACCGTAGAAGTCCGCCCGGCTCTGTCCTTATATTCCAACTCCTGGAGTTGCTATCAAAGCCCAATCCAGCCTATCCAAATCCGTCTTGTCATTTGTGGGACACAGAGCATAAAAGTCTGCCCGGCACTGCCCTCAAATTCCAAATTACTGGGGTTTCTGTCAAAGCTCTCCTCAGTCCATCCTACAACCAGATTGCTCTATGCAGGACTCAGACCGTACAAGCCAGCCCAGCACTGGCCTTAGTTAATACAGCCAGAGTTGCCATCTAAGCACCACTTGACATGCAAACACATATGCAACCCTTTAAGTTTTGCTTTTTTTTATAGCATTCATTCTCTAATTAGAGATCCTCTGTGTTCATCCCAAGCCTTTTTGAATTCCATCACAGGTTTCTTTTCTCCACTACCTGATAAATAAGGAGAGATATCATCATGTCATTTGGCACCAGCTGCCACATTCTGAACACACTGTGGAGCTTTTAAGTTGGTGACTGTAAGCCAGGGGCGTAGCCAGACCTCACAGTGGGAGGGGGCCAGAGCCCGAGGTTGGGGGCACATTTTGAGTGCAGCCCCCCCCCCACCACCATGCCACTCCCCCCGCAAAAACAAATACCTTTGCTGTCGGGGGTCCCCAACCCCCCACCAGCCGAAATCTTCTTCAGTGCCGGTCTCTGGCACAGCTGTGTTCACTGCCCTGCTCTTCTTTCTTCTTGCTCCTCCTGTGCACGCTGACGCTGAGGCTGGGGACCCCCGCCAGCCAAACTAGGGGCCCCGATGAAATTTGCGGGGGCCCAGGCCCCCCGTAGCTACGCCCATGCTATAAGCCCTTTGAATGAAAAACTAGTCATCTATTTTAGGGGGTCTTTTATTAATGCTCACTCGCATTTTTGGCATTCACTAAAATTGTAGGCACGCCAATGCATTCCTATGGGTGTCTCCAACATTTTTAGTGTGCGCTAAAAACGTGAGCGTGCCTTAGTAAAAGACGCACTTAGTGATTATGAGTGACCTAAAACCATCAGTGGAGAAATAAGAGTTTTCGTCTTTGTAGGAGAATGAATCAATTATTTATGTATAGCCGCAAGGAGACAGCTGTCGAGTATGACCCCCCTCAGGCAGCAAACCTGATTTGAAACAGGAATCAAAAGAGCATCAGTGTATGAGACTTTTGAACTTGCATTATACCAGATTTTACCAAAACTATGATTTCTGATTCGCTTAAATTCAAAACTAAATGATTATTGGTCATCCATCCCTCAATGGTAAAAGTCTTTTACCTGATTAGAAGGCATGCATTGTTTATCAACCAAGGTCTTTGTCAAGACCACTTTTATCTGATTTATCTGGAAGTGCTTCGCATCTACAATCCTGAAGCTTATCTCACTAAAAAAGTAAGGTTGACTCCTGGTGTAGGCCTTGTGGCTGAAACACTGCGTTGTGTCGAGTCTTTTATCAATAAACGTTTACATCTCAAGATTTGTCTCTTTTGTCTCTGCAATCCCTACTTCCGTTTGTTTCACCTTGCTGCTCCATATGCTTGGAATAGACATCCAGATTCAGTGCTTCTTGTTCCTCTCCCATTTTGTACAAAACCAGCCTAAACACTCCCTCTTTGAGGCTGCTTTTAAATTTTAACCTCTATCTGTATTGATTGTAAACCATTTTGCCAATGAATACAATTCTTTTTGTCCTACATGTTTGTCTCCACTGTAAGCACTGTGGATCAGGGACCGTTTCTTAAGTGTATTTCTGTACATCAAGTAGTTCTAGAAGTCTGTGCACAAACTCTACATTCAGAGAATACAAGAGAGTGTAAATCCAGTGCTCTGATGGGCTCAAGATTAGCTGTCTAAAATAGTTTTCTCTTTCTAATGCTGTCACTATTAAATACATCAAACTTATGAAGAAGAAAATTATTATTCATCTTACACTTTAAGTGTTTATGGAACAATGATAAATGAAGACACTTGTGTAATCGGATGTGTAGTGACATTCTACCAGCATAGATGGAGAGCAAATTTGATCAACACTGCCACCTGCTGGTAGAACAAGTCAAAGTGTTGTATTTTTCAGTTTGTATTTCCTCAGTATGGACACCTGAATTGTCCAGTTCAGTGCTTCTCATTCCAGGCCTTTGGACACACCTAGCCAGGGACACAGAGAATCACAGAGGCAAAGCCAGTGTAAATTAGAAGACCCTAGCATCCTGAAACTCATAATTTAAAAACAAAAAGCACACCAGATACAGAAGCAATAGAAGATTTTCTAGCTGAAGATTTGTGCAAACTTGTTTATAATAAAGGAAAAATCCAATAGGCAAATTGTGCAGTCAGTTCAAAACGTATTAAATAAACCAAACATTTTTTGCTAGAGGCCCCTTTTCTGTGTGCGGCCTGAAGCAAATGGCCCTCCACTCTGCCAGTCTGGGCTTCAGGACATCAACGATAAATATGGCAGAGAGAGATCTATATATACTGTCTCTAACCACAGACAAATCTATCTCATGCATATTCACTGTTGATATCCCGAAAACCAGACTGACGGTATGTCCTGAGGACTGAGTTGAGTACCACTGATCCACTTAATAACATTAGACAAGGGTCATGGTGGCCATTTTGGATACCTGTACACTCCTGCCTGGCTATTTCCTGGGGAAGGAGGAGGAGATGGCTGTGGGGGAGGGTCGGACTGTTGGGGAAGAGGGTGAGATTTTGGAAGGGGATTGGAAGGTGTTGTGACTATGGGCAAAGACTGCATTTGTGGGGTGGGGGGAGGGCTCCACTGTGGTAATAGCACATTCTTAGCCTACACCCTGTTACATGCCGTGGCAGATAGCACCGCATGAAATGCAGGGCAAACAGAAAGCCACACTCTCTGCAATTGCCACACAAGCTTTGCACTTAAAGCACATTCAATTTTGCAGTAAGTGCAAAACGTACTACAGTTTTATTTATTTCATTAATTGTAATGACATTTGTATCCCACATTATCCCAAAGTTCAGGTTCAAAGTGGCTTACAATCCAGACAATTTCATGCATACGTATTATAATTATAAATTTTCTGATAGAGGAAAAACGTTGAGCAAATCTTCTAGATATGGTCATAAAAAACTGTTGAAACATAAAAAATGTATAACAATAAATTAAAAAAAGAAATAGATGTGACAACATAGTATCTTTACACAAAATGTGAAGCAAGAACAGCTGAATAGATACCACGACAGAAAAGTCACTGGTTAGCAAAGTGGTTCCCAAACTTTTTTGGTTCATGGCACCCTTAGTGTCTGAGCAATTTTTTGTGATCCCCCCCCCCCCTGTCCACACAGGTCTCCACCCCCCCACACACACATTATGTTCAATATTTCTCCCCCCCCCCCATGCACCATCCCCCCCCCCTCCAACCCATGCCCCCTTGTAACCATTATAATCCATTTTTACCTTGTTCCTGGGGAGATGAAGAAGAGGCCAGTCCTGCAGCCCCGGCCTCCCTCCCCGACAGCTGAGTAATGAGCAGCCAGGGTCCCGGGGCGGGAACAAGCAATGTGTAAGCACTGCCTTCAGTCTACCCCAGAAGCTTTCTTTGTACAAGTACTTCCTGGTCCCGCGTAGGTGGGATGCTGTACAAAGAGGACTTCGGGGGCAGGCCAAAAGCAGCGCTTACATCACTGCTGGCAGCCTGCAGCAGGCGGACAGGCGGTGGAGAGAGGAAGGTAAATGACACTGCAGCAATCTTTGTTCCGGCGCTTGGCGTGTGAACTCCTATCTGCTCCGTGGCACCCATGAGGCACACAGTTTGGGAAATCCTGTGTTAGTAGAAAGCTACTCACCCTAGGTAGACTTTTGTAATTATTCTGTAGTCTTTATTAGATTATTGGGAACTTTCCGTATAGACCTGCCTGTATGTTAGATGAGGGGGGGGGGGGTATGTGGGTGAGATGATGTTACCACAGAACTGCTGTTGGTTCTAGCTACAGGTAGTGTATATTTTGCATTATTAAAATAAAAGTTAGGGGGGGGGGGGAAGTCACTGGTTAGATTTAGGCCTTCTGATGTTCGGTTATAAGTGAAACGCCTCACTTAAAATAATACCTTCCCACCTTGGCACTATCTGGGACTGCCTGGGCAGTGTGGGGGAGGAACCAAAGCAGAGCTGGAAGAGATCTTGGTACCAAGATTCAGTACCAACACCCAAATAACTATCCAGGTAAGTTAAGATAGAAAAAAAAAGCTAATCAGAACCAAATATAGGGGGATACCTGACTTCTGGCTGCTGTTCTATAGCTGGATTTTCAACACCCACCTCTGGGTATCTGCCAACACTGAATTTCTGGATATAGATTTAAATTCAGTGGTTGGTGTTTGCATCCAGCGCTGACCACGGTGTTTAAATATCAGTGGGACAATTTCTAAACCCCTGGGATCAGAAGTCTACATTACATTAGTTCACATTAAAATTACTTCATTAATAAAAACAATTACCAGGTTTGATCCACTGTTTCTGAACTGCCTTAAAACTCCTTCTGCAGAAATGGCTTCCACCAACTTGCATCAGTGGTTTTCAACCCAGTCTTTAGGATGTCCCCAGCTAAATGGGTTTTCAGAATACGCACGAGAGATTTGCATCCAAATTTGTCTCATATATATCCATAATATAACATAATATATTATAGTCCTTTGGTTCTATGCAGACTACAAAAAATAAATCTGGAAATTACCAAAGATTAACAATGTTACATTATAAATAAAATTCCCTTTAAATTTTACAATAAAGTCAATGAAAAGGTAATAAACAACCAACAATCGTTAATCTAAAGAATGTAACACAAATTTCCTAAACAGGTATGTCTTAATCATGCACCTAAAATGCACAAAACAGTTTTATCTAGTCTTGCTGCATGGAAAGCTAAGAGATTCTCCAATAACTTGAGCCCCTTTCTACTCTTTAAAATGGGATCAAACATATAAAAGGCAAGTGACCGTACTCACTTGCAAATGCGCAGTAGAGACTTCCCTCTCTGTCCCGCCCCCGCGTCAAGACGTGATGACGAGGGGAGGGGGGCGGGACAGAGAGGGAAACTGCGCGGAAGTGGAGGGAGGGAACCGCTGACATCGCTACCGCTCCCCCCCCCCAAGGTAGCCGCTACCGCCCCCACCCCCGGAGTCGCCACCACCCCCCCTTCACCCGGCCCGGGCCTTCTCTTCGTTATTCAACTTACAGCAGCGCCGAAAACAGCAGCAAGCAGCTCAGCTTCAGCTCCCGTCGGCCTTCCTTCCCTGCCTGTGCCCCGCCCTCTCCGACGTGACGTCACACGAGGGCGAGGCACAGGCAGTGAAGGAAGGCCAACGGGAGCTGTGCTTGCTGCTGTTTTGGCGCTGCTGTAAGTTGAATAACGAAGCGAGGGCCCGGGCCGGGTGAAAGGGGGGCGGTAGCGGCTACCTTGGGGGGGGGGACATGGGAGGTCTCAGAAGGAGGGGGGGCCTTGGAGCTGGGAGGGCTGGACTGAAGGGGGCCTTCCAGCTGGCTGGGAAGAAGGCACGGGGGGGGGCCTTGGAACTGGGAGGGAGGGCGGGCGGGCAGGGGGCCCCTTACAGTTGTGAGGGAATGGGGCCCCTTACAGTTGTGAGGGAGAGCAGGGGGCCTTGGAACTGGGAGGGAGGGAAGGGGGCCTTGGGAGCTGGGGGGGAGGGCCTGGGGCCTTGGAACTGGGAGGGAGGGAGGGCGGGCAGGGGGCCTTGCAGCTGGGAAGGGGGGAGGACTGGAGCCTTGGAGCTGGGATGGAGGGACAGAGGGGTCCTTGGAGCTGGCAGGGAAGGAGGATGGCAGGGGGCCTTGCAGCTGCAACGGGAGGGGGGCCTTGGGAAAAAAAACATTCCAATACGCGCCCATTTTAACGGGCTTAACGGCTAGTAACTGAATAAATTGCAAGCTCTTGTGTCTCTCCCTGAATTTAAAAAGACAAAATGATTGGCAAAATCTAAGGGAGCTAGACCAAACACAACCTTGTAAGTCAAACATACATTTGAATAAGATTCAGCAAAAGACCAAGCGCCTATAATTCAAGCTTCTGAAAATCTGGATGTTTCTGCTTTGCTCGAAGTCACAGGAGGACATTGAACTTAGATCTACGTTATTGGTATCTTTTGTCTTTCTTTTGGATAAAGAGGCGTTATTGAGACAGTATTTAAGACAGATTTCATCAGTAATTTTTATGGGGGAGAAAATCCAGATATTTCCTGATGTATCCAGAACTACGCAAGAAAGGAGAAAGAAATTCTTACTCTTGAGACAAGAGACAATACAAATGGGGCAAAATTCCAATTGATATTCCCATGTAAATGTGTGATATTTTTTGAAAATAAGAAATACCATTTCTCTGAACCTATACAACTAAGAACCTTTTTGAATGCAAGGGTTCCAATACCTCCATAGATATCTAATTTAGGACTTTGAATTATGAAGATGTAACAATAAAATAGCTTGACGCTTTCCTTTCTAATATAAGTTTCTTAAATGTATCTTAATCCTCTATATAAGATTTATGTTAATCGGCCTGTTTATTTGAGGACTATATATAAAGGAACTGATTTTGTTGTCATATGGATTAAGCATAATGACCATATATATTGCTTTGGAATTCCCTGTTTTTTATTTTCTTGACAAAGTTTATCTTTGGAATATAATTGAAAAATTGAATAAAGAATAATTAAAAAAAAAAAAAAGATTCTGGCATATACTGGTAACCAATAAATCTGCCTATATTTTGGAGAAATACCATCAGACAGCCTGAAAATCCAGGATACACTCTGCAGGGCATGTCTGGGGTTGAAAAACACTGCCCTACCTCCTCTGCACTTTTAAAAGAGTAATAGCACACTAGAAGCTAATTAAGGTACAACAGACATAACGCTGAGTGATAAAAATCTGTTTGAAAATTACCTCATAGAACATACCTGCCCCCTCGTGGATAGCTGTGGAATTCAAGTAACTGAAGATCTTGCAGTACTTCTCAAAATGTGGTTCCCAACCAAGTGCTTATTAACTAGATAGTTCTACATCTGAGGTAGTCACATTTATTCATTACAAAAAAAAAAAAAAATCTATATGCAAAGCACTGTGGGATATGTAGTTAAGAAGACCATTTCCATCACAAGGGCAGATGAACAAAAACCCTGCACTTTTCTGAACAGCGCCTGTAAAATCAGCCCCGGAACAGTGTGGGGAAATAAAGCCCCAACGATCAAAGTTAATAGAATGCAAATTTAGGTGCGCTATTAGCTCTGATCATTGGGATACTTCTGCAGGGGGATTGTGCATGCGCCAAGTTGTTTGACAGGTCCGGGCTGTCAAAAAAAAAAAGAAAGACCGGACCTGCCAGAGTAATACAAGGAGCTGGTGGTCCGGTGGACCTCCAGACACTTATACCCAACCCCGCACACAAGGGGTTGGTGATCTCGTAGTCCAGTGGACCTCCAGCCCCCCCCCCCCCCCCCGCTCCCTTGCAAAACAGCCCCATGTATTACTCAGTTTGACAGATCCTTTTCTTTGGGGGGGGGGACGCCCTGTAAGCATGCAAATGCATGCTGGAAAGGGATCCCCATTAATCCCCAATGCTCCGCAAACCCTAATGCCAGCTCTGAGCTGGCATAGGGTTTGCCATGAGAGCAACGCCACTGTTTGGCGAACTGTCCACTGAGCATTGGGGAGGAATACCTAATGCCCTGTTTAGCATGCATTTGCACTCAGAGCCAGCAAGCTCATTATTACACGCGCTTGCCGGCTCTGATCAAAGGGCAAAGACAAATGCAGGCACTAGTCTGGCGCCAATGGCCTCTAGCGCCCTTGCCTTTGATCATCGGCCTCTAGGTCTTTGGAGCTGTATTTGTTAAGCAACTTTTTCCACCCCACTGGAAACTGTAACCACCAGTGACTGCCTGCCATCTCATCTATCAGGTAGTGCAGCATTCCTGCCAGCAGGTGGCACTGCACAAACAGACCAACAAAGCAAGGCAGGGAAAAATTCTACAATAGGTTTCCAGCCTCAGCTCTGCAGTAACAGAGGTGGGGGAATATAGTGAAAAGGAATGAGAATGAGGAAATAATATGAAAACATTAAATAACAGGAGTGGCGTCCTTAACAAGAGGCTTCTCCTAATTTTGACCGATTGGGTGGAACCTCAACTGAACAGGCAGGAGCCATTCCTTTAGAACAAGTCTTACAATATTCACAACAAAATCTTTCCTTTAATAAAATCTGGAGCACAGCAAGAATGACTTTGAAAGAAAAAGGAAATCTGAATTAAAGGTTATCATTATAGTAAATGAGATGGGAACTCATCTCCTTTGACTTCCACATATCATTTAACAATATAGGACTAGACGTTAAAAGCCAAATATCTGTATAGCAGTTGCCTCTGTACAGATGACCATCATTTTCTGTGGATATTCAGCGGCACTACACACAAAGTGCTAATGAATATCCATTCCTTACAGACTATCCAGAAAGCTCCGGGGCAGAGTATGGGTGAAACAAGGGCAGTGCAGCAACGTATCCAGAAAGTGGCGATAAATTTATCCAGAAAGCTATCTGGACATCAGCGGTGCAACCAGCTCTATCCAGATCACAGCAATGAATATGCATGATTTATTTAAACCTGACTATTATGGTTAAGTTATCAACTTAAAAGTTAATTACACTGTGAAAATGACAGAACCTCACAAAATTAAATAGAAATCTCAAATTAAAAAAAAAAAGTCTCTCTAGCAACGCTGGAGAATTCACATTTAATAGGGTGCAAAGGATGTAAGCTGTACCACTTCCAACCACTATAAGAGGTAGGAAAGACAAGAGACAGGACCAGAAACCACCTCCAATATGCCATCAGCCCATGGCCAGACTTACATAGCTATTAGTTTTGGCTGGGAACGCCCCTGGTGTCTTCAATCCCAATTAGAACCACATCCAAAACCTTTTAGGGAACTTCCTACAGAAAGGGTAGATTAGCAGCTATAGAGCTCCCCACCAGCAAATCTACATTTCCTGGGAACACTGATTTTTCATAGTGTGGTGATGCCACATAACAGCGATTATTATTTATTAGGAATATCCTCAGAAAACAAAATGTTAAATACAGCCACAGGAAATATTTTTAACTTTTAAGGCAGAAGCAAGGGACACCTTTTTTTTTTTTTTGTCTCTGATCTCCTTCCAAACTCTGGGCGGTGTCATTATGTTGCCGAAATATTTCATCTCTTCAACAGCATCCCATTGTAACCACCCCCTTACAAAGGTGACGGATGGGCTAGCAGCGATTCCAGCTTACGGTGTTTCACATGCCACCAGGTCACAAGCCCCTTTTTTTTTTTAAGGGTGGAGGGGATGTTGTCCTTCTCAGCATGAGGTACCTGAATGTGCCAATGGGATGGAAGAGGAGAAGTGCTGCTTTTTACTGCTGCACCCTGAGCAGCCCTCCTTTTCTGCTTCACAGGAAATGCAGGCCTGCTTACGGCCTAGAATAGCAGCAGCTAAACATGTCAGGGAGATGAGGTACTTATGCCCTGGAGAAACAGGATAAATAAATAGTACAGGGGTTATGGCAGGTGAGGGTAGCGAAGGGTTTAACTTTGGACACTTTCCTTCTAGTAAGGATATGCTTTTATTCCAGTTTGAAAACAAATACAACAAATACGACCAACACTTTATTTGGTCCCAAACGGCCACAAAAAAAAAAATCATTAAAATTGAAAAAATAAATTAAAAAGTAAAATAAGTTAAAAAAAAAAAAAAAAGTCAAGACCCTCCCCCCTAATCTTACCCCATTTGTGAAACCATTAGGAGTAGGAGGGACCCCCAGTTGGTCTGGCTTTTCAAAATGGCAGAAGGCTCACCCCGATTTTTATTAATTGCCAGATAATAAAATGGCACCAGCCATATATCCAAATCAGTGGCAAGAATACTTTTGCTGGTGTCAGATGCCCGATTGAGAGAATGTGCATACAGATGCATTTATACAGGATATGTGGCGCCTTCTCAACTGGTGCATATGGGAGATAATCGGGGTCCAGAGTGCCTTAAATGTGGGAGGAGCCCGGGTACTTTATTACATATGTTTTGGAGATGCCCAGCTCTGGAGAGATTCTGGAGTCAAATCCGACGGTTCTGGGAACTGCAGCTGAGTATTCCTGTGTTGGGGACGATAGAGCAATTACTGTTGGATATACCAGGGGCTTTTGGAGGTAGGAATTGCTTTGAGATACTAATGCTCCACAAGATGTGCTTAGTAGCTAGGAAATGTATTTTACAATATTGGACTGTTAAAGATCCCCCAGCCTACTGGCATTGGAGCTACACCTGTTGATATCCTGGGAGGCTAGAGATTCTAGGCTTTCCCAGAGGAGACAAACTACTTTTCTGGCAATTTGGGGTCCTTATTTGCAAATCCTAAGTCCCAGAGGACGTAGCTTACTTCTTAATGAAGGTTGAACTTTCCATCATGATAAATTATGGTTCCCTTAGGTTCCTGGGAGGGAGGGGAGCTGTTGGCCTGGTTCAGACAAGTTTTTGATGTTGAGATAGATAGAATATTGGACTGTTACTGAATACAGTTTACATTTGACTGTTATGTACTTTGTGGTAAATTGTATATTTTGACTTGATCTGCCCTCAATAAAAAAATGTTGAAATAACATATGTGGGGAACAAAGGGGAAGTTTGGGGATAGGTGAGAAAATGTTAAAAAGTTTTGGATGCTATTCAGTAATGGGTGGGATTTATACAACATGATTTGCTTGTGAAGTTTGCTAATTGAAATGTATGGTTATGGTTTAACATGCTGAATTATCAATAAAAATTGTTTAAACATAAAATGGCACCAGCCTCAAATCATTCAGAGCCATTTGGAAAAACAGGACCAGTAGGGCAAGAACTGGAGATCGCTCCTTCCCCTGAAGACAGTGCTGCTGGGTAGATCGGGAGCACACTGGGGTTCCGACTTGACATTTTTTCCATTGATCGTTTTTTTTTTTTCTTATTTTGTAACAAAAATGAAAAAGAGAAAAACAAAAACAATTTTTCAGTACACACCTTTACTTTTTAGCACTTGGTCAGAAAGGGACTGAACTTTGCCTGATTCAAGAAAGTGTGTTTGGAATTAAAATTTAATAAGACAGGAACAGTTTCCCTTCTTAAAAAAATGAAATCCTTCAAATGGTCATATTTATGTTGTAAATGTAAAACGGAGCAATGGAATCAGCTGCTTCTTCACACACGACACAGCTCATCTATGAGTTTGTCTCCAAATGATTTTTTTCTCCCATTTCTAGATTACATTTAATAAAAAAAAATCAATTCAATCACTAGACTTTAAAAAAAGAAGTTAGTTCTATGGGTGTCAGTTCCCAAATGTTAACTGGGTCTTGGATTCACGCTGTTCCTCGTTTAGCAGTTTTGCCCTGTTTTTCAGGGCTTCTGCTTTCACATCGTTTTTCTCTATGCCGTCTCCCAGCTTGTACATACGACTGGCATTAGCACAGGCCCACATGTGACCCAAATCACAGGCTTTCAGGGAATATCTCAAAGCCTGGTTCATGTCCTTCGGTAGTCCTGGAGCTCCCTGGAGATAAAGGGCACTCAGATTGAAGCAGCTGGCCGCAAAGTTACCTTCGCAGGCCTTGCTGTAGTAGTCTCTAGCCAGAAGAGGGTCCGGCTTCTCATCAAACACCCGCCCGTCGTGTACGAGCAACCCCACATTGTGGCAAGCGTCTATGGACTTCTTCCCACCTTTCTTGCAGGATGTCAGGAAGCACTCATAGGCTGCTTTCAGATCTTGTTTCAGGCCACCTAAAAAAAAATAATTAAAAATAATTTACACTTCATACATACATTTCCAGTCACAAAGAACTCATTGCTGGAGGATGTGGTAACAGCGGTTAGCGTATCTGGGTTTAAAAAGAGGTTTGGACAAATTCCTGGAGGAAAAGTCCATAGTCTGCTTTTGAGACAGACATGGGAAGCAACTGCTTGCCCTGAGATTGGTAGCATGGAATGTTGCTACTCTTTGGGGGTACTAAAAGGAATGTTGCTACTCTTTGGGGTTCTACATGGAATGTTGCTACTCTTTGGGGGAACTACATGAAATGTTGCTACTCTTTGGGGGAACTACATGAAATGTTGCTACTATTTCAGATTCTGAATGGGATTTTGCTACTCTTTGGGGTACTACATGGAATGTTGCTGCTCTTTGGGGTACTACATGGAATGCTGCTACTATTTCAGATTCTGAATGGAATGTTGCTACTCTTTGGGGTTCAAAACAAAAAAAACAAAAAGGCACACAACTGCTTACAAAACAGTAGATGAAAAACAACAAAGCAGTGGAATCAAATGTATTTATTGGAACAATACCCGACGTGGCCACGTTTCACCCTCAGGCTGCGTCAGGGGTATAAACCATTTATCTGCTACTTCCAACTGAACTAATACATATCAGTTCAGTTGGAAGTAGCAGATAAATGGTTTATACCCCTGACGCAGCCTGAGGGTGAAACGTGGCCACGTCGGGTATTGTTCCAATAAATACATTTGATTCCACTGCTTTGTTGTTTTTCATCTACTCTTTGGGGTTCTACATGGAATGCTGCTACTATTTCGGATTCTGAATGGAATGTTGCTACTCTTTGGGGTTCTACATGGAATGCTGCTACTATTTCGGATTCTGAATGGAATGTTGCTACTCTTTGGGGTTCTACATGGAATGCTGCTACTATTTCAGAGTCTGAATGGAATGTTGCTACTCTTTGGGGTTCTACATGGAATGTTGCTACTATTTCAGTCTGAATGGAATGTTGCTACTCTTTGGGGTACTACATGGATTGTTGCTACTCTTTGGGGTTCTACATGGAATGCTGCTACTATTTCAGATTCTGAATGGAATGTTGCTACTCTTTGGGGTACTACATGGAATGCTGCTACTCTTTGAGATTCTGAATGTAATCTTGCTGCTCTTTGGGGTTCTACATGGAATGTTGCTACTCTTTGGGTTTCTGCCAGATACTTGTGCCCTGGCTTGGCCACTGCTTGGAAAACAGGATACTGGGCTAGATGGACCATTGGTCTGACAAAGTATGGCTACTCTTATGTTCTTATGTGACCTGTGATCCAACTGTTTTTATTAACAAGTAGGGACAAATATATTACCAGATTAGACCCATCAAAAAAACTCAACACTTTGAGATCTGCCAGCTGGGATGCTGTGGTGACAAATTTCTTCAAGAAGTTAATCTGAGGGGAAGGTCTTGAAAAGGTTTTCAATTCAGATTTAAACTTGTTGAAAGGTGTTTCACAACAGATAGAGGGTGAGACTGTTCCAAAGGGAAGGAATAACAACTTGAAAACAAGAGTGTGAGGTAGAGACAAGCTTGATCTGCAGGTACTGCAGCTACGAAGAATGGACACACAAGGATGGAGTATAAGGTATAAGAAAGTTATAAATAAATGGGGGGAAACCAGAGTAGAATGCACAGTGAGCAAGAACAAGGATTTTGAAAGATATGAGGTATGCAATGGGAAGCCAGTGCTCTTTAAAACAGAGGAAAAACCCGGTCAAATTTCTTCAAGCCAAAGAGAAGTTTAATAGAAACATCTGACTAATTTGAAGTCTGCATAATTGTATTTGGGGTAAATCATGGAAAAGTGGGGATAGTGCTGGGCAGACTTATACGGTCTGTGCCCTGAAAAAGACAGGTACAAATCAAGGTAAGGTATACACACAAAAAATGGCACATGTGAGTTTATCTTGTTGGGCAGACTGGGTGGACCGTGCAGGTCTTTTTCTGCCGTCATCTACTATGTTACAAATGTGGAATTCCAAGTGTTTAATAAAGATCCCTTTTGCCAATGTGGTTCTTGTGGCATTTTTTCCATTCCTTGGCCATCTCTACTCACAGAAGGGCCCTTTTATTAATTAGCATTTATCTAAAATGTTCTATTCCACCTACAACTAAGCAAAGTACATAAAAACATACATAATAACATTCACAAAGAGACAGAAAACTGATCATACTTAGTCCGTTACAACAGTGTCAAACCCATGCCAAACTGTTCCATACTGTTACAGAAGCTCAAATATCCAGGCAAATTGTTCCAGATCTGTGGACCAGCAATCAAAAAAGCCGCTGCCCGTGTTACAGCATACTTCACAATGTTCATTTTATCATTTGCAAGTAACATAGATGTTTGAGTGCAAAGCCCTCTGCAAGCTGTACACAGTAATAACCTAGCTAAATCCAGAGGTCTCTATTCCATCCTCATTCTTCTTGATCTTTACGCTGCTTTTGACACTGTCAATAACAGCATACTCCTCGATACCCTGTCCTCACTTGGATTCCAGGGCTCTGTCCTTTCCTGGTTCTCTTCCTACCTCTCCCTCCGCACCTTTAGTGTTCACTCTGGTGGATCCTCTTCTACTTCTATCCCTCTGCCTGTCGGCGTACCTCAGGGTTCTGTTCTTGGTCCCCTCCTCTTTTCTATCTACACTTCTTCCCTTGGTTCATTAATTTCATCCCATGGCTTTTTCTACCATCTCTATGCTGATGACTCCCAAATCTACCTTTCTACCCCTGATATCTCACCTTGCATCCAAACCAAAGTTTCAGCATGCTTGTCTGACATTGCTGTCTGGATGTCTCAACGCTACCTGAAATTAAACATGACCAAAACCGAGCTTCTCATTTTTTCCCCCCAAACCCACCTCCCCAGTCCCCCCATTTTCTATTTCTATTTATGGCTCTCTCATGCTCCCTGTCTCCTCAGCTCGAAACCTTGGGGTCATCTTTGACTCTTCTCTGCTCATATCCAGCAGACCGCCAAGACCTGTCGTTTCTTTCTTTACAACATCCGTAAAATCCGCCCCTTTCTTTCTGAGCACTCTACCAAAACCCTCATCCACACCCTTGTCACCTCTCGTTTAGACTACTGCAATCTGCTTCTTGCTGGCCTCCCACTTAGTCACCTTTCTCCTCTCCAATCGGTTCAAAACTCTGCTGCCCGTCTTGTCTTCCGCCAGGGTCGCTTTACTCATACTACCCCCTCTCCTCAAGTCGCTTCACTGGCTCCCTATCCATTTTCGCATCCTGTTCAAACTTCTTCTACTAACCTATAAATGTACTCACTCTGCTGCTCCCCAATATCTCTCCACACTCGTCCTTCCCTACACCCCTTCCCGTGCACTCTGCTCCATGGATAAATCCTTCTTATCTGTTCCCTTCTCCACTACTGCCAACTCCAGACTTCGTGCCTTCTGTCTCGCTGCACCCTACGCCTGGAATAAACTTCCTGAGCCCCTACGTCTTGCCCCATCCTTGGCCACCTTTAAATCTAGACTGAAAGCCCACCTCTTTAACATTGCTTTTGACTCGTAACCACTTGTAACCACTCACCTCCACCTACCCTCCTCTCCTCCTTCCTGTACACATTAATTGATTTGATTTGCTTTCTTTTTTAATTTTTGTCTATTAGATTGTAAGCTCTTTGAGCAGGGACTGTCTTTCTTCTATGTTTGTGCAGTGCTGCGTACGCCTTGTAGCGCTATAGAAATGCTAAATAGTAGTAGTAGTAGGATTGAAACTGAATACAAAACATGATGAATCAACAGTGCAATCTTATAATGCACGCGAGACGCAACTGGTAAGCAGTGCAAAAAACAAAATACTGGTGACATATTCAAATCGTGTGGTACACCAGCCAGTAATCTATGGGCTTCTTAGCATTTAGCATGCGCTATTTCCATTAGTGTGTGCTAAGCTTTAGTAAAAGGTCCCATAGACTCTAATAACATTACGGCAATGGAACCGAAGGGCTGTAAGAAGTAGACATATGGAACCGAAGGCCAGTTAGTACTGAATAAAGTCACCATGGCTAACTGTACGAAAAACAAAACTTCAGCATGGATTGACTAAAACAAAGCTTTTTTATACTATCACACACTCTTGGATAATAAAACACCTACGAATTAACAAAGTACCGTATTTTTCGGACTATAAGACGCACTTTTTCCCCCAAAATTTGGGAGGAAAATGGGGGGTGCGTCTTATAGTCCGAAGGTAGCGAGGTCCGATTTTGGGATCGCCCTCCCCTACTCACGTCACGCGATGTTCTCTGGTGGTCTAGTGACGTCGGGGCAGGAAAGAGCCCCCTCTTTCCTGCCCAGCGCGCTGCTCTCCGTCCTCCTGTATGCTGCCTGACTGACGGTCTCGGCGAGATTCAAAATGGCCGCCGAGAATTGAAGTCTCGGCGGCCATTTTGAATCTCGCTGAGACCGTCAGGCAGCATACAGGAGGACGGAGAGCAGCGCGCTGGGCAGGAAAGAGGGGGCTCTTTCCTGCCCCGACGTCACTAGACCACCAGAGAACATCGCGTGACGCGAGTAGGGGAGGGCGATCCCAAACTCGGACAAGACGCACCGGAGCACCTAGGTTTTAGAGGAGGAAAAAAGGAAAACTTTTTTTTTCCTATTTCCCTCCTCTAAAACCTAGGTGCGTCTTATGGTCCGGTGCGTCTTATAGTCCGAAAAATACGGTAAACCCTAGACTGATCATGAACATCAATTCATAATGAAAATATAACAAAACTACACTCTATTTGGATACTGAAGCTGGACGACTTACCATTCCTATCAAGATCTAACAAGGAATAGTTAAGGGAGATTCCCTGTCACCACTCTTGTTTTGTCCAGTACTAAATCCACCAAATAATTTTAGTAACTTGTTAGGCCATAGATTTCGCCTTAAATCTCAGAGATACTAAGAACCTGGACTGCCAATGACTGCAAGCTTTATTGCTCCTGTAATGTTGCTTAACAGAACTCCAAGTAGATATAAGCATCTCAGATGATTATCAGGATGACTGGACAAATACGCTAAGAAAAACTTCCTTAAAGACAAAACTGAAAACTGAACACATCTGTCAAATGGAAGATAGTGACATAAATAAACTTGAGCAGAAAAGTGTATATTAACATCGAGTAGAGGAAAAGAATAACAAGCCAGCATAAATTACTGACAGTAAAGATCAACAAAGGATATTACAAGAAACTGATATCAGTTTTGAAAAGTGCTTTAACAGCTGTGAAAGTGTGAGCGAGGTTGAAACGGAAGGCCTTCATATAGCCAGACAAATGCTGAACCCTGTTACCTCGTAGGGACAATAAGAATAAGGTTTCTTTACTTTCAGAGGCAAACTTTGCACAGGCCTGTAGCCGACAGACCTCAAACCCATAGTACATACAGCTATTTGCAGGGTTGCAAAACACAGGTATGTCTCCAGCCAGACCTGAAGAACAGGATTCTGGTAAAGCTAAAGTTAAAAGCTTGGCCTACCTTAACCAGGTTCTGGTAGCTTACACATAAGAAGGGGAGACCTACATTGCAAGACTTTTACATTCTCTCTTCCCAGGGCCTCCCTGTTCTGTTCTGCCAGAGGGCTTTTACTTCCTGCTCACTGTTGAGCCCCGTCCTCTGACCAGACAGCTTAACATCCCTATGCTTACACTGGCTCTGCTTCAGCCTCTGACATGGCAGGTTTAGCACCACCTGCTGGCTAACCTGCTACATCAGCAAGGGACACCTGTCACTATGTCACTCCCTCACAACAGTACAGAATAAGATATAAGCCATCAATTAGTTTGCATTTCTTGTACTTTCACACAGCTTTGGAATTGTAGACTGGCTTGACAAAAGGTTTTATAAATTGGATTTAAGAACAAGCAAACTCCTCCATGCCCGCAAAGTGATCTATAAGAATCCATGTATGCTGAGATTGTACATCCCAAAACCCAAAAGAAGATGGGGGCTTACAGAAATAGATTATAGATACAGAGCTATTATCCTAAGCATACAGGCATACTTTTATCCTAGTCATATATTATCTAGCTCAACTTATCATACACTACTAAGCCCAACTTTACATTGTTTTACTACTGTTTTATTAAAATTCTATTAATTTTGTATTTCAAATTACTATGTAAGCCGCATTGAGCCTGCATTATGTAGGAAAGCGCGGGGTACAAATGTAATAATAATAATAATAAATACTTCACAGAATCAACAGATCCAAATATGCAAAAAGAGCTGAACTGTGAAAATAAATGCCTAAATGCCTACAGTCTTTATCCTTAAACTTGGATAAGCATTCTGAGGAATAGCATGAATGAGTGAGAATGCATGTTTATTGAGGGTTGATATAATCGCATTCCAAATTAAAATCAAAGCGGTTTACAATAAAATCAAAGAATTCCCAGATCTAGACAAGTAAAAGACCTTAAAGAAAAAGTTGAAGTGATTTATGCTAAACAACTTGCAATGGAAACTGATATAGTGAAAACTCAAGAACAGCAATCTCAAATAGCAGGAGATCGTCTGATTATTCATAGAAAACTTGAAAATCTAGAAAATTCTTCAAGAAATTTAAATTTGCGTTTATTAAATTTTCCTCAAACACAATATATGTCTGCTAGAGAGCTGTTTAACAAACTTTTGAAGGAGATTTTCAAATATCCAGAGGACTCTTTGCCTCCACTGCAAAAAATATATTACCTTAAACTACAAGGGAAAAATTCTCAATCATCCCCTATTGAGTTACAAGCATCTTCTGAATCTTTGGATGTATCCGGACTATTGGAGCAATCTCAGGAAGAAATTAAAACTCGTGCTACTTTAATAATATCCTTTGTCTTTATACAAGATAAAGAGGCTTTACTAAGATTGTATTTTAAGAATTTACAGCCTCAATTTATGGGAGATAAGATTTTGATGTTCCCAGATATTTCTAAATGGACTCAGCAAAGGAGAAAGAAATTTCTGGAATTGAAGCAGAAAATTGTGGAAATAGAAGCTACCTTTCAATTAAGGTTTCCATGCAAATGTTTAATTTTTTTCAAGAATAATAGATATATATTTTATGAACCCGAACAATTGTCTAGATTTCTACTTATGCATGGGGAAAAGAACTGACCAAATAAATGTTGGAAATACGGTCAAGATGTAAATTTAGAAACCGCCTGCTCTAACTTAAATGTTAATTACTTCCACTTTAACCAACTTCCTTTGGTGATAATTTGGATTCTCTCTCATTTGTGGACTGTTGAAAATCAATGTTCATATAAATTCCTTTTGGAATTTAAAATTTGAAATAATTTACTTGAAAGTTGTTATTTAAAACATTGATGTATCATTCAAAGTGTGTTATCTTTGTTTAAAGCAAAATTAATAAAGAATTAAAATAAAAAAATAAATAAATAAAAAAGAATTCCCAGAAACAAAAAAAAGAACTACAAATTTAGGGGCCCTTTTACTAAGCCGTGTAGGCGCATAGGTGCGTCAATTTGGAGTTACTGCCCGGCTACCGTGTGGCCCGGGTGGTAATTTTGGGGGTTTTTTTATGAGTGCCGGAAAATAATTTTTCATTTTCCTGAATGCGGCGGAAACTGGGCGGTAATCGTCATTCTACATGTGTAGACGATTACCACACGGTTACCACGTGAAACCTTACCGCTAAGTCAACTCAGACCCAAAACGGACACGTGCCAATTTTTATTTTGCCGCACGTCCATTTTCGGCAGAAATTTTAAAAAGGCCTTTTTTTACAGGCGCGCTGAAAAATGGATCTGCGCACGCCCAAAACACGCGCCTACACTAGCGCAGCCCATTTTCAGCGCACCTTAGTAAAAGGACCCCTCAGTACAGAAAAGAAGTGGAGGTTTGAAGACCGTTGCTGTCCTGGCACTGGACCACGCCGAGCCGCCGTCTACACACCATGTCACCACCCCCCCTGGGAAAGCCTAGGTATAAAAGCTAAGTTTCCAGAGATGACCTGAACTTGACTTATGATTGTTCACTTGTCTATTAGATTGTAAGCTCTTTGAGCAGGGACTGTCTCTCTTTGTTAAATTGTACAGCGCTGCGTAACCCTAGTAGCACTCTAGAAATGTTAAGTAGTAGTAGTAGTAATACAGTCAGGAAGGGAGTTCCAGAGATGGAGAGCAATGCAAATAAAAATTGCAGAGTGGAATATTGATCACAGATGGGAAAAGAAAATAGAAGGGGGGAGGGGGTACTGTAAGACAGTGTTCCAAGGATGAACAGAGAGCTCAAGCTGCTGTGTATGGGGTGAAAACAGACAATAAACAGGAGGGGCAACCAGCAAAAAGGACCTTTGTAGGTCAATGTCAAAATCTTTCGCTATACACAGGCATCAGGATGCAATGAAGAAAGAAGCAAAAGGAATTTGAAAAATAAGATTTAAAAAAAAACATTCTAAAGAAAAACAAGTCAAATGCACAAATACAGTGGCAAATTCAAAATATTTCTTCAGAAACCATACCTCAATCAAAATCTCAGCACCAGAATGGTTAATAAAAGGTTAACTTAAACCTAAGGATCAGAGATTGAAAGCTGCAGCACAGGACAGTGGACCAATGGCAACACAGTTTATTTATTATCTATTTGTTACATTTGCATCCCACATTTTCCTACCTATTTGCAGGCTCAATGTGGCTTACATAGTACCGTAAAGGCGTTCGCCAATTCTGGTATGAATACAGTAATGTTGTAGTACAATAAGGTTCGTGTGTACACAGATCACAGAAAAACGTTTAAAAAAAAGTAATAAAACAGGCAAATGTAGAGTCTGTAAAACAAAACTATAAATGGTTACACATCTCATGACTGGCTTTGATGTGGTATTAGAAGGCCTGTATACAGAAGCGCATGTTAAAGAAGCACGGTTTACCCACCAGAAACTGCAAACACTACCAGAAAAACACTGGAATCATGAGTTATTCCAATCAATAAGATGCTTGATGTGAGTACACCAGGCATAACAATAAAAGAGAAAAACTCAAGAACAGCATTATTAATAGAACCGCCAAGGGATTATTCTGTGCAATATATGGAGGAACAGGAGATCTCCAAGCACCAACAAATGTAATCAGAGACAGAGAAAATGTGACAAAAAGATAAAGAAATATTCCATTGGCAGTATGGACTTCCCAGAATTCAGTAGGCCTGGCTCACCTTTCCCGGTTACATAATAGGATCCTAGTTTGTAGCAGCTCTCACTGTGCTTATTCTGATCGCAGTTCTTTTTCAATACTTGTGCAGCAACTTCAAAATTCTTCTTTATTCCTTCCAAATACTCAGCCAGCCGATGACAGCCTATGGAGAAAAATGTCTCCTAGTAATGTATTTATAAATGAACTCACAGCACTGCCTTAGCTTGGCTAATACACTAGTACGATCAAGCTTTGAACACCATAAAAACATGTAAAATTCATAGGGCACCAAAGAAGATGTAGGTCACCTGCTTTTATTGGACTAACCCAGGACTAAAACACGCTCCCGAAGACTCTAGTCAGTTTGGTTTTCAGGGTATCCATAATGATATGCATGAAATAAATTTGCACATACTGGGACACTACTAGTCTGTGAAAATGTATTGTGCATATTCATCATGGATATCCTGACCTCCTCCCCCTCCCCCCCCCACACACACACACTTAGATTGTGGAATTCCCAGGGCAGCTTTTGAGAGATAGTCTACTACTACTACTACTATTTAGCATTTCTATAGCGCTACAAGGCGTACGCAGCGCTGCACAAACATAGAAGAAAGACAGTCCCTGCTCAAAGAGCTTACAATCTAATAGACAAAAAATAAATAAAGTAAGCAAATCAAATCAATTAATGTGAACGGGAAGGAAGAGAGGAGGGTAGGTGGAGGCGAGTGGTTACGAGTCAAAAGCAATGTTAAAGAGGTGGGCTTTCAGTCTAGATTTAAAGGTGGCCAAGGATGGGGCAAGACGTAGGGGCTCAGGAAGTCTATTCCAGGCGTAGGGTGCAGCGAGACAGAAGGCACGAAGTCTGGAGTTGGCAGTAGTGGAGAAGGGAACAGATAAGAAGGATTTATCCATGGAGCAGAGTGCACGGGAAGGGGTGTAGGGAAGGACGAGTGTGGAGAGATATTGGGGAGCAGCAGAGTGAGTACATTTATAGGTTAGTAGAAGAAGTTTGAACAGGATGCGAAAACGGATATGGAGCCAGTGAAGGGTCTTGAGGAGAGGGGTAGTATGAGTAAAGCGACCCTGGCGGAAGATGAGACGGGCAGCAGAGTTTTGAACCGACTGGAGAGGAGAGAGGTGACTAAGTGGGAGGCCAGCAAGAAGCAGATTGCAGTAGTCTAAACGAGAGGTGACAAGGGTGTGGATGAGGGTTTTGGTAGAGTGCTCGGAAAGAAAGGGGCGGATTTTACGGATGTTGTAAAGAAAGAAACGACAGGTCTTGGCGGTCTGCTGGATATGAGCAGAGAAGGAGAGAGAAGAGTCAAAGATGACCCCAAGGTTTCGAGCTGAGGAGACAGGGAGAATGAGAGAGCCATCAACAGAAATAGAAAACGGGGGGAGCGGGGAGGTGGGTTTGGGGGGGAAAATGAGAAGTTCGGTTTTGGTCATATTTAATTTCAGGTGGCGTTGAGACATCCAGGCAGCAATGTCAGACAAGCACGCTGAAACTTTGGTTTGGATGCAAGGTGAGATATCAGGGGTAGAAAGGTAGATTTGGGAGTCATCAGCATAGAGATGGTAGGAAAAGCCATGGGATGAGATTAATGAACCAAGGGAAGAAGTGTAGATAGAAAAGAGGAGGGGACCAAGAACAGAATCCTGAGGTACGCCGACAGGCAGAGGGATAGAAGTAGAAGAGGATCCACCAGAGTGAACACTAAAGGTGCAGAGGGAGAGGTAGGAAGAGAACCAGGAAAGGACGGAGCCCTGGAATCCAAGTGAGGACAGGGTATCGAGAAGTATGCTGTGATCGACAGTGTCAAAAGCAGCGGAAAGATCAAGAAGAATGAGGATGGAATATTGACCTCTGGATTTAGCCAGTAATAGGTCATTGGAAACTTTAGTAAGCGCAGTTTCGGTTGAGTGGAGAGGGCGAAAACCAGATTGTAATGGGTCAAGAATAGCATGTGAGGAGAGAAAATCAAGGCAGCGGCGGTGAACAGCACGCCCAAGTAATTTGGAGAGAAAAGGAAGGAGGGAGATGGGTAGGTAATTAGAGGGACAAGTAGGGTCAAGTGAAGGCTTCTTAAGGAGAGGTGTGACCACAGCATGTTTAAAGGCAGCAGGGACAGTCGCAGTGGAAAGTGAGAGGTTGAGAATGTGACAGATAAAAGGAATAAGAGTAGGAGAGATGGCATTAAGAAGGTGGGTGGGAATGGGATCAGAGGAACAGGTGGTACATTTTGAGGAAGAAAGGAGAAGTGCAGTTTCCTCAATAGTAACTTCAGGAAAGGAGGAAAGGGAATGAGGGGAAGGAGAGAGAGGGGAACGGACTAGTGGAGGGAGAGCTGGTGAGGTAGAGAAAGCAAGGTTTATCTTTTGAACCTTGTTGTGAAAGAATTCAGCAAGGGTCTGAGGAGATAATGAAGGGGGAGTTGGGGGAGGGGGCACCTTGAGGAGAGAGTTCAATGTGGTGAAGAGAAGTCGAGGATTAGAGCCAAGAGAGTTGGTCAGTTGGATATAATAATCCTGTTTGGCACGTAAAAGAGCAGATTGGAAGGAAGTCAGCATGAACTTAAAGTATAAGAAATCAGCAAGGGCCCGAGATTTCCGCCAGAGGCGTTCGGCGGAGCGGGTACAGGAACGTAGGTAGCGGATATTAGAAGTCAGCCAAGGTTGGGGTTTTGTACGCCTTACAGGGCGGGTCATCAAAGGTGCAAGAGTGTCTAAGGCAGAGGATAGAGTATTGTTGTAAGAAGAAACAGCCTCGTTGACAGATGTGGATGGTGCCACAGTAGAGAGGAGGTTTGAAACATGGGAGGATAGAGATGAAGGGTCAATATCGTGAAGATTCCTAGATAAATTAGATAGGATAGGACGGGACTGGGAGGGAGGAGATTTAAGTGTGAAAGTTATAAGATGGTGATCAGAGGAGGGATGATCAGAGGCAAGGAAACTAGAAGGTGAACAGTTGGAGGAGAAGATGAGATCAAGACAGTGACCATTTTGATGAGTGGGGGAGGTGGAGCATAGTTGGAGATTAAAGGACGACGTTAAAGCGAGTAACTTGGAAATATAAGAGTTGGAAGGATCATTAGCAGGAATATTAAAGTCACCAAGGATGAGAGAGGGGGAGGAAGGATCATGGAAGAAGGCAAGCCAGGCGTCAAAGTCACTGAGAAAGGATGAAAGGGACTTATCAGGGGGACGATAAATGACCGCTATTTGAAGAGGCAGAGGAGAGAAAAGGCGGATAGAGTGGACTTCAAAGGAGGAAAAACAGTGAGATTGAGGTGGAAGAAGGGGTTGAAATCTGGAGGAGGGAGAGAGAAGTAGTCCAACACCGCCCCCACGGCCAGCAGGGCAAGGAGTATGTGAAAATAGATAACCGCCATGGCACAGGGCTGCGACTGAAGCAGAGTCATCAGGGCAGAGCCAGGTTTCTGTTATGGCGAGCAGATGGAGGTGACGCGAGATAAAGAGGTCCTGGATATAGGGGAGTTTGTTACAGACTTCGCGCCTTCTGTCTCGCTGCACCCTACGCCTGGAATAAACTTCCTGAGCCCCTACGTCTTGCCCCATCCTTGGCCACCTTTAAATCTAGACTGAAAGCCCACCTCTTTAACATTGCTTTTGACTCGTAACCACTCGCCTCCACCTACCCTCCTCTCTTCCTTCCCGTTCACATTAATTGATTTGATTTGCTTACTTTATTTATTTTTTGTCTATTAGATTGTAAGCTCTTTGAACAGGGACTGTCTTTCTTCTATGTTTGTGCAGCGCTGCGTATGCCTTGTAGCGCTATAGAAATGCTAAATAGTAGTAGTAGTAGTAGTACAGATAGAGCGGGCATTCCATAGGGCGCAACAGAAGGGCAGAGAAGAGGAGGGGAGTAGAGGAATAGAGATGTATTCAGTCCAATAAAAAGGTATCATACTTTCACATTATTTCTATATGTGTACGGGATCACAGGAGAGTATATCAAGTAAATAAACATTTCCCTCGGGGTTGCTTCCCAGTTAACGTTTGGAAGGGTTATCAGAATACGGCTCAGCAACATCTTATTTCCCGTCCACATAAGGGAACAGTTAATGTGGTACTTTCTCCTTCTAAAGCCATGACGGGGTGTTAATAGGGCAAAAGATATTTAAAACAATGTTGCCATCTCTTTCTTTTGCAAGTTTTTTTTTTTAAACCTCGTATTTGTGTTTTAAGTGATTCCCACCTTCGCCGAGATTGTGGTCTAAGTTGTCAATTTTTAGACTAAAAAAAAGGAAATAGTCACAACAGAAACGGTAAACCGTCTCGTCCATACAGCACCTGCTCTCACAGAGCTGCTCCGAAGAAAATCATCGCATGCATTTCTCTTGCTAAACAACACTGAATCCAGAACGCCTAACGGATTTAGCCCGTAGCACCCACACTGCCCACCCTTTCTCACCATCGGGATCTCTCTCCTTGTGGCACTGGTAGCTATATTCTATCCCCAGGTTATCCAGAAACACCTTCACCTCCTCCTCGTTCTGGAAATCTACCAGTCCAGCCATGTTGCAAGCGGGACAACGAGAGCAACTGCAGAACACACGTGTAGCCCAAGGTCACCTGACCTTACCCGGAAGTATCTAAGCCGGTGCACCAAGGCGGTGGTTGGACGCTGCCGCCGCCGCACACAAGTAGGTTAGATAAGATTGAGAACCTGGGGGCGGGGCGAACCAAGGAGGCGTGGCTGTGAGCCAAAAGGAGACTTGGAACGCGGAACTCATTAGGGCTGTAGAATTGGGTGATGATCCTGTTTAGACTGTGTCAGAGAGAGGGGAAGAGATAGGAGGATTTTGGATTTAACTCAGGTCTTAGTTCTAACTTCAAGCAGAGGGTGATTTTTTTTTTTTTCAATAGCATTCTGGAGTTGAAGGGTTTGTTTGGTTCTAATGTTCTATGGGGGCGAAGAAATAAATAAACCAACCAGTGCTAGACGTAAAATTCTTAGCTGATTAGAATCTACGACGGTTTTTCTGGACCTCAAGGAGGTTGTTTACTAAAGCTTGGCTCGAGTCAGCTAACTCAAGCTAAGGTTTCACCCCCCCTAATTTTGTTATTATTCTCAAATTGCTGGCGGCCAGCATCTTTGGTAAGGTTTGAAGTTTCTTGCTGCTGCTTTTGATCGGTGAACCTACCTCCCCAGCGCCATCAGTCAAGCTACAATTTTGTATACAGGTCTCCAGCAGGGCAGCTGAGGTGACTCTGGATGGTTGTTGAACTTTTAAACGAGATTATTCTTTTTGAGATGAAAAGGTGCAGACGAACTGATAAATTTCATTCATTAAAATGTATAAATATAAACGCACACCCCATTCTCAAGAATTTCATTTTCACTAGCGGAAAGCTGGTAGGAATGTATATAGTTAGTGCTGCAGCAGCTGCAGATTTGTAAACTACCACAAATAGTTCCTTTTTTTCAATTTAACACCCATCTTTTTATTTGCACTCAACAGAAGGTACATTGAAGAGAAAGCCGGTCTTCAACATTTTCCCCAATCTTAAGAGCTGAGTTTTCCTGTTCCTTTTTTTTTTTTTTACAGGACTTTTTCTTTTCTTTTTTGGGCTAGATAAGTAACCTGATTTATTTTATTTATTAGGATTTATTTACCGCCTTTTTGAAGGAATTCACTCAAGGCGGTGTACAGTAAGAATATATCAAACATGAGCAGTTTTGTTGCAGGAATTACCACTATTGTTAGCAGAATCTGTGGTACTTCAGGAGTCAAACACCACACACCAGAATGAGAGAAAAGTCTTCTTTATTTGCCAGCAAACAAAGTAGGACATCAGCACTAGGTCTCTTCTTCTCTTCAGCTCTCTGGATCTTATGGCTTCTGTCTCAGCTGCTTCTGCTCTCAGTTATATAGGGTCCTACACCTCTCTAGCCCCCCTTTCTCACCAGATGGTAAAGAATAGATTGATTACCCTGCCTTGAACTAATTATCTCTATACATTACTCCAAAATATCAGTTACATAGGTTTAAGATATTTCCTAAACTGACCTATGACCTGGGGCCTCTCACACTAGACAATGTGGCACCTATCTCTTGCATTTTATTATTATTTCTCATAATCCCAGTCATAGCTTAAACTGCTAACTGGACTCTGGCATTCATTAAGGGGTCAAGGGGCCAATCTTGCTTAATGGTACACATACATGATTTGTTATTACTTTCAGAAAACCAGTCCTTCATTTAGCTATTCATCAAGGAGATGACTTGACTTGTCCTGACCTCTTTCACCTATTAGTTTCATACACAAAACTAGCTAGGACTGTGGATAATTCAAACCAGATGATGACCTCTTAAACTGCAGACAATCTCACTTGAAAAGTCAGGCAAAGATGTAACACTGAATTGAAAAGATATTCTACATAGAAATAGAACTTATTAATTCCACAGAATAAAACATATTCTAAAATAAGCAGAAATCAGAATTCCTTATAAGACAAATTCTAACTCATCTAGAATTATCTATATCTAAGCTATCTCCTTCTAACCAGCATTCAATCTAATCCTTTTAAAACTACAGTATGCCTTGCTTGCTGATCCCCTCGAGATTATCCAGATGTGGTAAATAATTACTTCTCTCTGACCTTTCTAACCTCTAGTCTAGCAAAAGCTAGACTTCTGAGTAAATTAAACCCAGATGGCATTCCTCCACTTTACAGGACTGAAAAGTTAAACACCAAATTAATATGACTTCTTTGCCCAAGCTGCCTCAGTTTGATACATAGGCAATTACAGCAGTAAAAATATTCAAGTAACAATACAAATGCAATGACAACACAATACATAATAGAACATTATAATTGGTAGTGAGGCAAAGTTGTACCATAAGGCAAACTTTGTACCATAAGGCAAAGTTGTACCATATAGATGAGTAAGAAAGAATTTGAAAGTAAGGTGACTGATTTGAAGAAAGCTACACGAGGTCAGAGAGATGGTTAAATATTATCTCAGTTAGGCTAGGAGTGGATAAACATGTCCCGCTGCAGTATGTGCAGCCCAAGCCAATCCTTGTGTGTGTGAATGAGACTTTACTGGGGTTCTGCAACCTTCTCCTCACTGGCCTCCCACTTAGCCATCTATCCCCCCTTCAATCCATTCAGAACTCTGCTGCATGTCTTATATTCCGCCTGAACCGATATACTCATATCACCCCTCTCCTCAGGTCACTTCACTGGCTTCCAATCAGATACCGCATACAGTTCAAGCTTCTCCTTCTCACCTACAAATGCACTCAGTCTGCAGCCCCTCATTACCTCTCCACCCTCATCTCCCCCTACGTTCCCGCACGGAACCTCCGCTCTCAGGACAAATTCCTCCTCTCAATACCCTTCTCCACCACCGCCAACTCCAGGCTCCGCCCATTCTGCCTCGCCTTACCCTATGCGTGGAATCAACTTCCTGAGCCCCTACGCCTAGCCCCCTCCCTACCTATCTTCAAATCCTTGCTCAAAGCCCACCTCTTCAATGTTGCCTTTGGCACCTAATCTTTATACCTTTCAGGAAATCTAGACTGCCCCAATTTGACTATCCCTACTTGACTGACTGTACATTTGTCCATTAGATTGTGAGCTCTTTGAGCAGGGACTGTCCTTCTATGTTAACTTGTACAGCGCTGCGTAACCCTAGTAGGGCTTTAGAAATGTTAAATAGTAGTAAATAGTAGTAGTAGTTCTATGTCCCCTAGATCTAGCCTTATGTGGGGAAGGCTGTTAGCAGGGGCGTAGCCACAGGTGGGCCTGGATGGGCCTAGGCCCACCCAGTTTGGGTTCAGGCCCACCCAGCAGCGGAGCGGAGGGAGCAGGCAGCGCTGATCCTGCATCTGCCTCCTTCTCTTTGACGGCAGCGCTTCCCAGACGCTGCCTACCGCCGCCACGATCAACCTCCTCCCTCTGTCTCACTCTCAACAGCAGCGGTAGCGATTCAAACACGCTACCTCCTGCTTCTAACCTGGAGACGCTTCCGGGTTAGAAGCAGGAGGCAGCGTGTTTGAATCGCGATGCTACCGCTGCTGTTGAGAGTGAGACAGAGGGAGGAGGTAGATCGTGGCGGCAGTAGGCAGCGTCTGGGAAGCGCTGCCGTCAGAGAGAGGGCGGGCAGGTGGAATGGGAGGGAAGGATGCATGGGGGTGAAGGAGAATCGCTGGACACATGGATGGGAGCGGGAGGGGAGAGAGGAGAGTCACGGGATGGATGGATGGAAATGGGGGGCAGGGGAGAGGAGAATTGCTGGGGATGGATGGATGTAGGTGGGGGGACAGGGGAGAGAGGAGAATTGCTGGGGATGATGGTTGTTGGATGAATGGAGGTGGGGGGCAGGGGAGAGAGGAGAATTGCTGGGGATGATGGTTGGTTGGTTGGTTGGTTGGTTGGTTGGTTGGTTGGTTGGTTGGTTGGTTGGATGGATGGAGGTGGGGGCAGGGGAGAGAGGAGAATTGCTGGGAATGGATGGATGGAGGGGCCAGGGGCAAGAACAGAATTGCTGGGGATGGATGGATAGGGGCAGGGGAGAGAAGAGAATTGCTGGGTATGGATGGATGGAGGAGAGAGGAGAGTTGCTGGACATGGGCGGATGGAGGGGAGGGAAGAGGAGAGAGGAAGGTTGCTGGACATGGGTGGATGGAGGGGAGGGCAGGGGGCAGAGGAGGGTTGCTGGACATGGATGGATGGAGGGAAGGGCAGGAGAGAGTAGGCTGCTAGATATGGATGGAGGAGAGGGAAGGGAGAGAGAAGAAATGCTGGACATGGATGGAGGGGAGGGAAGAGTGAGGAAGGAAATGAGATGAGGGAAAAGGAAGAGAGGAGAAAATTGCACATGGATGAAGAAAATAGGCAGAAGCTGGATCCACTGCACAGTCAAGTCTACGGAGGACCCAGAGCAAGAAATGAAGAAGAAAGGCGGAAAGTAAAGAAATAAATGGAAAGGAAGCCCTGGAAACGGAGTAAAGAGGACAGATAGCAGCAGAATCAGATACTGGGCCAGTATGATCAGAAAAACAAAGTCACCAGGCAGCAAAGGTAGAAAAAAATTATTTTATTTTCATTATAATGATTGGAACATGTCCACTTTGAGAATCAAGTGCTCAACATTAAAAGTTTATATTTATTTACTTATTTATGGCATTTTATCCCACATTAAACATGAATTAGATTGGAACCTGGGATCATTTAATGTTTTTTTCCTGGAGAGAGTAATGCATTGCCTCCCCCACCCCCCAGGCTCTCTCCCCGGCTATAGCCAGCTCTGCAATTTTGAGGGGAGGTACACAGGTGGAAGGGGGGGGGCGCAGAGGTGGACTGGGGAGAGAGCCTGTTGTTAAACATTTACCAGCACACCACTGTCTAGTCCCCACCCATCCAACCTGTTGGCCCACCCAAAAATTAACTTCTGGCTACGCCACTGGCTGCTACTGATAGAAAAAGGACAGGTTCAACACACTCGTGTGCACGCGGGGGGGGGGGGGATGGATGGAGAGGTCTCGAGCTGAGGGAGGGCAGGGAGAATTGCTGGCCATGGATGGGAGGGGAGGGGGAACGGAGAGGACTCGGAGGGCTGTTGGGGAGCTGAGGGAGGGCAGGGAGAATTGCTGGCCATGGATGGGAGGGGAGGGGAGGGGGGAACGGAGAGGACTCGGAGGGCTGTTGGGGAGCTGAGGGAGGGCAGGGAGAATTGCTGGCCATGGATGGGAGGGGAGGGGGGAACGGAGAGGACTCGGAGGGCTGTTGGGGAGCTGAGGGAGGGCAGGGAGAATTGCTGGCCATGGATGGGAGGGGAGGGGGGAACGGAGAGGACTCGGAGGGCTGTTGGGGAGCTGAGGGAGGGCAGGGAGAATTGCTGGCCATGGATAGGAGGGGAGGGGGGAACGGAGAGGACTCGGAGGGCTGTTGGGGAGCTGAGGGAGGGCAGGGAGAATTGCTGGCCATGGATGGGAGGGGAGGGGGGAACGGAGAGGACTCGGAGGGCTGTTGGGGAGCTGAGGGAGGGCAGGGAGAATTGCTGGCCATGGATGGGAGGGGAGGGGGGAATGGAGAGGACTCAGAGGGCTGTTGGGGAGCTGAGAGGGGGGGGGGCAGGGAGAATGGCTGGTCATGGATGGGATGGGAGGGCAGGGAGAGGGAGAGGGGAGCTGAGGGAGGGCAGGGAGAATCGCTGGCCATCACGGCAGGGGGAGAAAAAGGGACACTGAGCCCGCAAATAGGTGGGAAAATGTGGGATACAAATGCAACTAAATAAATAAATAGAACAGATCGCTGGACATGAAGAGGAGGGCGGGGGTGGGGAGAGAACGGATTGCGGGAGGGGAGACAGGAAATTGCTGGACATCAGGACATGGATGGATGGATGGAGGGGAGAGAGGAAATTGCTGGACATGGATGAGGAGAGGGGAGGGCAGGGGGAGAGAACATAAGGACACAGGAGGATGGTGGACATGGTGAGTGAAAAAATATCAAATAGAAAGAAGACACTCCATAAAACAGAAGACACTGGGGCCAAAGCGAATAGAAAAACTAAATGATCAGACAACAAAGGTAGAAAACATTTTTTTAATTCAGAATTTATTCATTGGAATATGTCAGCTTTTGGAAATGTGCATCTGTGATATTTTGCATGTAAGTTTCAATTTTTCTAGTATTGCTGCATGCTGAGTCTGACTTCTTGAGGTAACTTTCCAGTTTTGCCTTCATATCTGTTGTGTCATGTGTTTTTCATGTGTAATCAAGGTGCAGTATTCTACTAGTGTGTAGTATTTACAGCCCTTTTTGTTTTGTTTTTTTGTTTCACTAGGTTGTGTACTGGTGTTTTAGAGCCCGGTGTAATTATAGTGCTGCTTTTCCACGCATAAGGTTGTAGCTCGTCTTGCCCTTGGAATTAGTGCTGTTATGGTTTGGTAAGGTTATGAGTGTGTTTTTGCACAAGATTGTGTATAGTGTTTTGCAGTGGAGAGATTGTGTGTTGGCCTTACTGAGGTGGCACCAAAACATCAGAAATGGTGTAGAGCCTAAATCATGACACACTACCTCTTGAAGGATCGTTATAAAATATGGTTGTTAATAAAAGGAGCTCATTGTGAACACTATCCACCCTAAAAAGGTGTTTAGTGGCTCTACATGAGAATTGTGATATGATCCCTTGTTTCATATTGTTGACAGTCTGCATTTTCCGTATGAGTGGTATATTGGTGTATTAGGTTCTGCCCAGTGTAATATTTATGGTACAGTAAGGTTCTGTGTGTGTTTTTGCACAAAGTTGTGCATAGTGTTTTGCAGTTGAGCAATTGTGGTTAGTATATGCTTTGAGGAACCACTTTATTCTTTGACATATGACACATATCTAATATCTAAAATTCTTTGACATATGATACATATCTAATATCTAAATTTAATTAAAGGTATTAATTGTCAATGGGGTGGAGCTAGGGAGAGGTGCCAGACCGGGGACTGGAGGCGGGGAAGAGAGAAAAGTGTTGGACTGATTGGTATTAATTGCCTTCGGAGAAAGTCTTCAGCTAACAGAGCTTGAGGATCCTCATTAGCTAAAGTATTTATATTTTGAGGTGGAGGTTTGGCGGGGCAGAGATAATTTTGTGCCCACCCTCTTTAGGCTCAGGCCCACCCAAAATTGGCTGTCTGGCTACGCCACTGCTCCAGAGTTGCTTACAGGGATTGATAGTAAAGCGAGGCTGCACAGAAATATGAAGAACTTGGAGCCCATTTACTTGAGGTATCCTAGGATAAGACCTTCCATTATTCCAGGTACGTCTCGGCACTGTTGCATCTTCTTTCCAGAGATTTCTTGCTATAAACGTGCAGCTGACCTGCACTGGGAAAGCGACTTAATTTTATTATGACTTATTGGGATCCTCCCCCTGGCTCTCCTTCCTGCAACAGAGTGCAGTGTGTGTGTGTGAGAAGGCATACAGGATTGGGAGGTGAAGATGAGGAATGGGGAGAGAATATGGGGAAAAGGATAGAGGGATAGGGATACCAAGTGAGCCAGGAGAAGCAAGGGATGAATTACCTCCTTTAACATGCCTGCTTTTTTAGTTTCCTTGTGATTACAGTTCTCTCCTACTGT
The DNA here is from genome assembly GCF_901765095.1 of Microcaecilia unicolor. Lineage (NCBI taxonomy): Eukaryota > Metazoa > Chordata > Amphibia > Gymnophiona > Siphonopidae > Microcaecilia > Microcaecilia unicolor. The sequence continues at coordinate 27,477,971 of NC_044036.1, forward strand.
AATCCCAGTATTTCTCCTCTTTATCACCCCCTTCCTTGTTCCTTTCCTCCCCCTACTTCAGTCTGCTCTTTACCTCTCCCTTTATTGCCCCACTTCTTTCTCTCTCCGCCTAACTCTTGCCCTTATCTTTTCTCCCTGTGTTTACCCATCTTCACTCCTCTCTTCTCGCCTCCTTACCTCTCTCCCCGCTACTGAGATCCTCATTGGTCATCTGCTTCCATCCTTGAAATCCCTTCTTCTCCCTTATCCTTCAACCAGAAATCCAGCAATGAACATGCACAGGGGGGGAGGGAAGATGAGGCATGGTGGGTGGGGGAGGTGCTGCACGGGGAAGAAGGGAGAGATGCAGCAAAGGGGTGAGGAAGGGAGAAGTCTTGGCTGCGTATGAGGTGGAGGGGAGGGAGACATGCTGCATAGAGAGGGGATAGGTGGTGAGAGGGGGAAAATGGTGGACATAGGGGTGGAGAGGAGGGAGAAATGGTGGGCATGGGGGTGGAGGGAAGGGAGAGACATGATGGTAGAGGGGAGGAAGGGAGAGATGCTGCATGGGAAGGGGAGAGAGATGTTGGACCAGAACACAAGGGAAAGGGAGAGAGAAATGTTGGACATGATGGTAGAGGGGATGAAGGTAGAGATGCTGTATGGGAAGGGGAGAGAGATGTTGGACCCAGAACACAAAGGAGAGGGAGAGAGAGATGGTGGACAGTGGGAATGAGAGGGGAAGATAGACATGGGGTGGATGAGAGGGAGGGAGAGGTACACAGTAGGTGGTGAGGGGGGGGGGAATGGGCCATGGGGGAGAGGACAGGAATGAAGAGAGAAGGGGCAGGAAAATATAAGGGTACCAAGGTGGGGTGGGGAGGTGATCAGATGCGGGTTAGAAAGGTGGAGGGAGGAAGACGATGGGAATGGTGGAACCCTGTGGGAAAGGCCAAGGGGGGAGGAGGGGGTGGCATGGAAATGAATGAGAGATAGTGATTACACAGGGTAGAAATATGGTAATGGGGAGTAGATTAAAGATAAAAGAGAAAGTAGGGATGGGGAGGAGTAAGATGGGGAATGGGAGAGCTAGTGGGTGAAAGAAGAAGATGGAAATTTGATAGGTAGTTGAAACGTAAAAAGGAGACGAAGAAGGGTGAGAGAGAGGCAGAAAAGAGCTAAAAAAGAATGATCAATATGTCAGAGGCAGGAATAATGAGGGAACAGACAGGAGAGAGGAGAAAAGACAAATGGACTACAGCCGCTTGAAGAAGAATTAGCAGACGACAGAGAGGAAAGCAGAAAAGAGAAATTGGAACCAGTAAGATGGAAAAATAAAATGTCCAGACAAGAAAGGTAGAAACAAAGCATTTTATTTTGAATGTTTTAAATGGAATATGTTAGCTTTTGGAAATGTGCATAGCAAGTGTGTTTCTATTGGGTTCTGTAGAAAAGGAAATGCATCTCTGTTTTATGTCTCCAGTGTTGCAGTAATGCTATGTTTAACTTCTTAGGGTTCCCTTTCAATTTTTGTCTAAACATTTTTTTTCTAAATTTGTGATCCCTTGTTCTGTATTTGGTGAGGGTCTGTTGGTGTGATAATAATGGCAGGTGGGAGATTGGAGGGGAGGCAAAGAGGAGAGGGAATCGGGGAGGGGAGCCCTCCTTTATTTTCTGACCTGGGCGAAGTAGGTCTAACACCAGTCCTAACCCCTGCTGTATAGCTGGTGAGGATTCCCAGGCATCCCCAGCTAAGGACCTCCTCCAAAGGCGGCCAGAACTCCCTTCTACCAAGCTCTGCCAACAACATCCTTGAGCCATCGACAGCTAAGCATGTGTGGGGTGCTGGCATCAGTGGCTTAGGGTCATTGCTGCTGCCTGCCAAGCTTGGTAAAAGAGAGTTCTGGCCACCTTCAGAGAAAGGCTTCAGCTGAGTGAGCTTGAGGATCCTCATTAGCTAAAGTATTTATATTTTGAGATGGAGGTAGGATGGAGCAGAGAAAATTTTGTGCCCACCCACTTTGGGCTCAGGCCCACCCAAAACTGGCTGTCTGGCTACGCCACTGGTGCTTGCAAGTAAAAGTGAGCAGCGAGGTTAGGATTAAAACGATGAGAAGACAAAAGCATGAACCCGATAGCCACCGTAAGTCACTGGCTGAGCCACAAGGCAGAAGAAGAGAGAAATAAAAAACAACAGGTAAGTGTGACTCCTATCTGAACTCAGCGAAATCAAAATGGCAGATAACAGCAGCGTAGGAAGCATTTTAAAATTACCTACCTACCATAATGTATTAAACTATATTTATTTATTTATTGCATTTATATCCCACATTTTCCCACCTATTTGCGGGCTCAGTGTGGCTTACAATACATTGTGAATTATGGAAATATCATTGTGAAGAGTTATGGGAAGACAAAGTTAAAGTCAAAATATCATTTGTGAAATAGAACAATGGAATGTAACAATGAGGAAATGATAGGGCAATAGAACAATAGCAAGAGAACATTAGGGTATAACAATTTTATGTGTGGGTAGAGTTTTAAGTGTGGTGAAAATACGGGGGAAGAGAACTCAGAAGAGAGTGTATTGATGCATTTCTATTAGTGTGTATGGACTTCATGTGTTTTGATCCTTGCAATAAATTTTCTCAAAGAGATGAGTCTTCAATAGTTTGCGGAAGTCGGTTAGTTCGTAGATCGTTTTCAGGTTGCGTGGTAGTGTATTCCAGAATTGCGTGCTCATATAAGAGAAGGTTGATGCATGCAGTACTTTGTATTTTATGCCTTTGCACTTAGGGAAGTGGAGATTAAGGAAAGTTCGGGATGATCTTTTAGCGTTTCTGGGTGGCAGGTCTATTAAATCAGACATGTATGCAGGGGCTTCACCGTGAATGATTTTGAGAATTAAGGTGCATACTTTAAAAGTGATACGTTCCTTGAGTGGGAGCCAGTGTAGTTTCTCACGTAAGGGTTTTGCACTTTCGTATTTTGGTTTTCCGAAGATGAGTCTGGCTGCGGTATTCTGGGCTGTTTGAAGTTTCCTCAGTATTTGTTCTTTGCAGCCTGCGTATAGTGAGTTGCAGTAGTCCAGATGACTGAGTACGAGTGATTGCACTAGGCTGCGGAAGATAGATCTTGGAAAGAATGGTCTTATTCTTTTCAGTTTCCACATGGAGTAGAATATCTTTTTGGTTGTGTTGTTCGCGTGAGTCTCAAGTGTTAGGTGGCGGTCAATAGTGACTCCAAGGATTTTTAAAGTTTCTGAGATTGGCAGATTTAGTTTAGGTGTGTTGATAGCGGTAAATTTATTCGTGTTGTATTGGGAGGTAAGTATGAGGCATTGAGTTTTTTCTGCGTTCAGTTTTAATCGGAATGCATCTGCCCAGGTGTTCATGATGTGTAGACTTTGGTTGATTTTGTTGGAGATTTCATTAATGTCTTGTTTGAAAGGAATATATATCGTTACATCATCGGCATATATGTATGGGTTAAGGTTATGGTTTGATAGAAGTTTTGCCAAGGGGATCATCATTAGGTTGAAAATAGTTGGCGAGAGGGGGGATCCCTGCGGTACTCCACATTCAGGTGTCCATGCAGCAGACGTAGTTGAATTTGATGTGACCTGATATGAGCGTAAGGTTAAGAACTCCTTGAACCAGTTTAGGACATTGCCTCCGATGCCAAAATATTCAAGAATGTGTAATAGGATTCCGTGGTCAACCATATCAAAGGCACTTGACATGTCAAATTGTAAGAGGAGTATATTGGTGCTGGTTGCAATCATTTGTTTAAATTTGGTCATTAGGGTAATTAATACTGTTTCTGTGCTGTGATTTCACCGGAATCCTGATTGGGCATCATGCAGTATGGAGAACTTGTTGAGATAGTTTGTGAGTTGTTTGGTTACCATCCCTTCGGTTATTTTGGTTATTAGTGGTATAGACGCTACTGGTCTGTAGTTAGTTATTTCGCTTGCGTTTTTCTTTGTGTCTTTGGGTATTAAAGAGTAGAGACTGACACAGTCCCCTAGAAACCAAAGCAGCATAAAAATAGTAGGCAGATTTGAGCATCCTTAAATGACAACATTTAAATACGTCAGTACAGAGAGAATTAAATTATAACTAACAAATTAATTCGATCCATAGGATGTAGTCCCTAATGCAGATGGCAATATGTCTAGGACAATGTTGCAGCCAAAATTCATGGATATTAGCTGCAGCAGATTTATACAGTCACAGTTTACAGATAACAGAAAATAACAATGGCGTACTATACAAGTAGACATAGATTTAAAAACAAAGAGCTGACAGCAGTGGCGTATCAAGGGGGGGCGGTCCGCCCCGGGTGCACGCCGCTGGGGGGGTGCCGTGCGCCTGTTGGCTCCGAGTCCGCTCGTTCCCTCCCTGCTGCTCCCTCTGTTACTTCCTGTTCTGGGGCAGAGGGAGCAGCAGGGAACGAGCGGACTCGGAGCCGACAGGCGCGCAGCACCCCCACCCCAGCAGGTAAAAATACACCCGGGGGGGTCACGCTGCACCCGGGGGGGGGTGTAATTTCGCCAGGGGGGGGTCACGCTGCACCCAGGGGGGGTGTAATGTTGCCGGGGGGGGGGTCGTGCTGCACGCGGGGGTGGGGTACATAGGCGATCCGCCCCGGGTGTCAGCCAGCCTAGGAACGCCACTGGCTGTTCCTGTATCTTCTGAAGTGCTCCCATCCACTTTTGGAGCCTTTAATCTGAACTTCTTCCACTGCCCACCACCATAGTTCAGAAGTGCCACCAGCAATTTATACCAAAGAAGCACCTGTAGACAGTGGATTTCATAGCCTGCAACACCACCCAAATGAAACAGACCATTATCATATTGCTAAAGATTATAGTATGGTAGTTGAGGTTATTAATAATAATCACTGTCCTGTAAAGTATTGGTGGCTTTGCATCCTGTCTTGACTGGAAACACTAAACCTTTATCTCTCTGTAAAGCACCAAGTACACCTTTTATCCACTATACAAATCATAACAATAACAACCACTTTACTACTCTGGCCTGGAGAAGCAGGTGGGTAGTCACTTCTTTGACCAGAGCTCTTCAGTATTTTTCAAAGGGGGTGTATGTGGAGGGGGGGGATGGTGGTGGTGATGCAGTTTCTTAAAAATAAAAAAAAAGCAACAAAAAACAACCTTCAACGTGGGAGCCAATACTAAAACCAGACTGGGGGGGAGCAGTATGTAAAAAAAAAAAAAAAAAAACTTAAACGTGAGAGTCAACACCAAGGGGTATGTTTACTAAATTGTACTTTGAACCATCAAATCTTGTTATTTATTTAGATTTTGCTCACACCTTTTTCAGTAGTAGCTCAAGGTGAGTTACATTCAGGTACACTGGCTATTTCTCTGTCCCAGGAGGACTCACAATCTAAGTTTGTACCTGAGGCAATGGAGGGTTAAGTGACTTGCCCAAGATCACAAGGAGCAGCAGTGGGATTTGAACTGGCCACCTCTGGATTGCAAGACTGGTGCTCTAACCACTTGACCACTCCTGTTGAGCCCTTTAGCTGGGTGTGGAATTGCAGGATCTGTGCTGGAATGGTTTGATTCATATCTTCATAATTGGCAGGTGCAGGTGCGTTTGGGAAACCAACTTTCCATTCAATGACAAATGCATACTGAGGTACTACAAAGATCAACCTTGTCCAAGATTTTGTTTAAATCTTTATTTGTCCCCGACATGTGGGCTTTTAAAATCGTTTGGCCTGTCATATCGAATTTACGGTGATGATGTTTAGGTTTTTTTTTTTACAGTTGACAGAATCGGTCCCTGATATGGCAACCTAGTTGCAGAACATTTTTAGCCACATAAATTATTGGTTGACTGATATTATAATTGTTTAGTACTTAATATGGCTAAGACTGAAATTTTATTAGTGCCAACCGATTTTTCCAAAGCGTTCCCTCCTGAAATTGTTTATTTGGATGTCGTAATTCCAGTTGTTTGGTGAGGAATCTGGGAGCATTGTTTGATTTGGCATTGTCTTTTAGTGCTCAAATTCAGTCTGTTTAAAGAAATCTTATTTTAAAATTGAGACTCCTGTGTAAGTTACGACCATTAATCTCTCGCATTAATTTCCAACAAGTATTGCAGGAGCCTAGTGTAGACAGGATGTAATTATTGTAGTATTGGATATGTTGGTTGCCAGCAGCCTGCATCCAGTCTTTGCAAGCTGTTCAAAATTCTGTGATTCGATTGTTATATGTGTTGTCCAAGAATGATCACGTTTCACCTTTTCTAAGAACTTGCACTGGTTTAGGTTTAAATTGTTGGCATTAATTCATCCGAGCCTATATCGGGAGTGGAGGAGTGGCCTAGTGGTTAGGGTGGTGGACTTTGGTCCTGGGGAACTGAGTCCGATTCCCACTTCAGGCACAGGCAGCTCCTTGTGACTCTGGGCAAGTCACTTAACTCTCCATTGCCCCATATAAGACGCATTGAGCCTGCCATGAGTGGGAAAGCGCAGGGTACAAATGTAACAAAAATAAATAAAATTATGTTATTTGATTGAATGTTTGTACTGGTATAAATGTGTGCAAGCACTTCGTTCTGAAGCTTCTTGTATGTTGGAAGTACCTGATTTCCAGCTCTTCCGGCTTGAACTTGCAAGGAAGAGGCTTTTTTTCAGTAGCCGGTCCAATTAAGTGGATTTAACTGAACTTTCTGGCATTTAAAAACCTCTTGAAGTAGAATTTGTTTGAGCATGCAGCTTAGTGCTTCTGGAACAGTGACTGCTCTCTGTGGAAATTGAATGGCTATTGCTGGAACTGACTGTGTTTATTGATAACCTGTTTGCAATTATGATTGGTAACAGTGTACTGTTAAGTTTTTATGTAATGATTTTGTATGTTTGTTTACATTTATATTCTGTCCTGGATAAGGGCAGAATATAAATTTAAATGGAGGCTTGTTTGTGGTGAGACTTTTTGAACAGCTATTCTCTCTTCTAGCACCACAAAGCTCACAGTAAGTTTGAACTGCATGATACTCTCTCAGTATTTTGAGAATAGAGTGGGATTTTGGGCAGCACATAGCTCAGTCACTGAGAGCTGCGTGGTATAGATATTACACAGAATAACTGTTATGGTGGTAAGACAGCAGCAAGTCTGAGAAAAAGGTAGGGACAGACTATATACAGGGGAGAGAATCAGAGGGCCACACTGACCACCTAAGGTTCTGTGCTATAATCTGACACAGGGGTGTGCTGGTAAATTGTTAACAGGGGGCTCTCTCTCGCCAGCAAAGTAAAAGAGAATTCAGGAGGGGCCCAAGCCCACATTTTGGGATCCATTTGTTAAAGTAGCCATGGAGAACCGGCTCCCAAAATTCTTAAAAACTTAACAAACGGCTCTTGAGAGCCTGTGAGAGCCTGCTCCAGCACACCACTGAATCTGAGGGTTATCCCTTCTTGCTCTGCCACCCAACTCCATCAGACTATTGTCAAAATGGGAGAATTAACTCCCTTTCCTAATGCAAATCTGTTATGCACAATCCTATATAATAAAAAGCACCTCCAACGTTCTGAAGCTGACTCCGTGGCAGTGAAAGTTTGAAGGGTTCGTGCTGCCTCTAACACTGTATCCATCTCCTGAATTGACGTCACGCACTTCCGGGTTTGTCACAAACAGCACTGACCAACCACAGGATAGCAGCACGAGGCACAACCTCAACGTCTATAGCCTTCCCTTTGAGTTTGTTCCCTCAGTCCTGCCCTCGCGGAAAGAGGAAATGATGTCAGCAAGCGGGACTTAGAGGGAACGAAGTAGAAGGGAAGGCTACAGACGGGCAGGGCTTTCAAAGACCCGGCCGTTTTGATGGAGGTAAACATGGGAACGAGGAGAATCGATGGGTGGCTGGAGGGGGGCCAGGGGAGTGAGGAGAATCTCTGGGTGGCTGGAGGGGGAGCAGGGGAGAGAGGACAATCGCTGGGTGGCTGGAGGGGGGGCAGGGGAGAGAGGAGAATCACAGGGTGGCTGGAGGGGGGGCAGGGGAGACAGGAGAATCGCTGGGTGGCTGGAGGGGGGGCAGGGGAGAGAGGACAATCGCTGGGTGGCTGGAGGGGGGGCAGGGGAGAGAGGAGAATCCCTGGGTGGCTGGAGGGGGGCAGGGGATAGAGGAGAATCGCTGGGTGGCTGGAGCAGGCTCTCACAGCAGGGGAGAGAACATTGGTGGGTGGCTGGAGGGGGGGCAGGGGAGAGAGGAGAATCACTGTGTGGCTGGAGGGGGAGCAGGGGAGAGAGGAGAATCGCTGGGTGGCTGGAGGGGGGCAGGGGAGAGAGGAGAATCACTGGGTGGCTGGAGGGGGAGCAGGGGACAGAGGAGACTCGCTGGGTGGCTGGAAGGGGGGCAGGGGAGAGAGGAGAATCGCTGGGTGGCTACAGGGGGGGGCAGGGGACAGAGGAGAATCGCTGGGTGGCTGGAAGGGGAGCAGGGGAGAGAGGAGAATCACTGGGTGGCTGGAGGGGGGCAGGGGACAGAGGAGACACACTCGCATCCAGCGGTCTCACTCTCTGTCACACATACACACTCGCACATTCACTCTCTCTCACACACAGTCACTCTCTCAAAAATAGACACTCTGAGAAAAACCTTGCTAGCGCCCGTTTCATTTGTGTCAGAAACGGGCCTGTTTTACTAGTAATTACTAATTTTTACAAGGGTGGCAGCAGGAATCATAGGTTAGTACTTTATTTCCCTAAGAATACGGATTTCCATTAAAAAAAAAAAGAAATGATACTTTTCATGGAAGTGATGACACTGATATTATCTTCTAAGATTTTCACAGTATTCCATTCCTTTGGGTATTCCTTAACACCCAAAATATTATATTATAAACTATAACTAGGCTCCTTCCTTTTGTGTGTCTGTTGGAGTGGAATTTATTTATGCCACTGATGACTGGGTTTCACAGCATAAGAAACATCGATCGACCTCTGCTGATGGCATCATCATGCATTTATTTTTCTTTATTATTTGTTGCAAGTTTGACATACGTTATCTTACTTGATTCTTAGCTGGTGCTATGTAGAGTGATAAACTAAACTATGAACTTTAAACAAGGAAGACGGTAAAGGACGGAGGCGTGGCGTGGCATGGGTATCTGCAACTTGGTGGCCGACCAATGGGGTGGGAGGGTGGGCGGGAGATGTAAACGCAGAGTCGACCCGGCGGTACTGAGACAGAGGTTAGAGCTGGACGATCCCTTTAAGGAGGCGGATCCCTCCTGTTCACTTCCAGGTCGGCGCCGGCAGCTCTTCCCGCCCCTTCCCCCTCCCCTCCCCCCCCCTGCGCGCTTTGTTTACTCTACGCCGGGCAGCTGCTGGCCGGGGGGGTCCTCCAGGGCCCGAGTGGCCCTCACACCGCAAACATGGTGAGTCCCCCCCCCCCTTCGTGTGCATACATACATATGTTTTTATATGTACAGTGCCTGCTCGCATATAGAGCGCAGCGGCCCCCGAAATCGCCCCAGAGCACCCACTCACCTTCAAAAGAGCGATATAATGAGCTGTCCGCCCCGCCTCAGGGCCCACGTGCATTTCTGATCAGCGCACGGGGAGCAGATGGGAAAAAGGCCTGGGTCGCATTAAAATGCCCTGAGAGGGGGACAGGAATTAGACCACAGCAGGGGTAGGAGGGCTGTGTTTTCTCTCCCCCCCCCCCCCCCCCCAAGGCTTACCCTGGCCTTCAACTGCAGAAGAGGAAGAGAGAGGAGGATCTTTCTCCTTACAGATAATAAGGGAGAACTGAACAGGATGACAGTGCAGTAAGAGAATACTCCTCTTGATATAGCCGGGGAAGGGCTGAGTTTGGTACCACCTGGAAAGATAAGAGCCAGTCAGCTGCTTGAATAGTGTGGTAGTTTTTAGGGAATACCCCTCTCACTGTAGCCCAGGAAATGCTGGATTCTGTGGCACCTGTACAGGTAAGGGAGAGAGTGCCTGCCTGACTAGGATGACAATGCAATAAGAGAATATTCCCATTGGTATAACCAGGGAAGGACTGACTTTGGTACCACCTGTAAAGATAAGAGCCATCCTGTTGCTTGAATAGTGTAGTAGTGCCTAAGGGAATACCTCTCTCACCATAGCTGGGGAAGTGCTGGATTCTGTGGCACCTGTACAGGTAAGGGAGCGCCTGCTGCCTGACTAGGATGACAGTGCAATAAGAGAATATTCCCATTGGTATAACCAGGGAAGGACTGACTTTGGTACCACCTGTAAAGATAAGAGCCATCCTGTTGCTTGAATAGTGTAGTAGTGCCTAAGGGAATACCTCTCTCACCATAGATGGGGAAGTGCTGGATTCTGTGGCACCTGTACAGGTAAGGGAGAGCCTGCTGCCTGGCTGGGATGACAGTGCAATAAGAGAATATTCTTCTTGGTATAGCCAGGGAAGGCTGACTTTGGTACCACCAAAAGAGTCAGCCTGCTGCTTGAATAACATTCTAGTGCTTAAGGGAATACCCCTCTCGCTATAGCAGAGGAAATGCTGCATTCTGTGGCACCTGTACAGGTAAGGGAGAGCCTGCTGCCTGAATAGGAAGACGGTGCAATTAGAGAATATTCCTCTTGGTATAGCTGGGGAAGGGCAGACTTTGGTACCACCTGTAAAGATAAGAGGCAGTCTGCTACTTGAATAGTGTGGTAGTGCTTAAGGGAATACCCCTCTCACTGTAGCCAGGGAAGTACTGGATTCTGTGGCAACTGTACAGATAAGGGAGAGCCTGCTGCCTGAGAAGTACTGAACTTGGTGCCATCTATACAGAGAGGGGAGAGCATACTGTCTCAATAGGGTAGCAGTGCAGTAAGGGAATACCCCTCTCGTTATAGCTGGAGATGTGCTGAGTTTGGTGCCACCTGTACAGAAAGGGAGGGGAGAGCCTGCTGCCTGAATGTGCTGGCAGTGCCCATGCCTCAGATCTGCCCTGAGCTAAGGAAGTCAGCCAGTTTGGGCACGCCCATGTATTTCAACATATCACATCAATTTGTTCATTTCTTATTTTTTTTTTAAACCAGACTACATATTTTAATAGAAGCAGCTGTAGTGTGTAAAATTATTGAATACGCCTGAGGTTGACAAGTAGCCAGTCTTGATGGTATCCTCTCTCTGATGTAGCAGTTGTGTCCTGTTTGGAACCAAACTGCCAGCTCACTCTTCACAGCCTGCCAAATGTCAGATAGGGTAAGATTGACTTTCATGTAACTGCAGCATTTGCCTAATTTTTAATGTGGTACTGTGATTAATTTATTTGTGGTTAATGGCTTTGCGTTGAACTTTTTTATTCAAGGAATACAGTGTGTAAATATAGTAACATGTTACTCCAGTGTGGAGCTGGTGAAATTCTATCTGTGATATTAAAATACAGGTTCCTGCTGTCAAAAGTACAACGTATAAAATCAATCCTGCTTTTAAAGAGGTCTCCAAATTATAGTTTCTTGGGTTGATTGACTAGTCTGTTCTTATACAAGTTGCTTTAGGCTAAAAAGCAACCTTGTAAGAGGAGTATAAATATTTATAATTTGTCATGGCAGCTTCATAGAACATGGCATGCAGATACTTCGTGCCAGAATATGAAGGTAGCTACCCTAATCATATGAGAGAATATTATTAGAGGCATTTGTTAGGTAGATAGAGGGATGTATGCTGCAGTCTTTGGAAGTTGCCAGCAGATGTGTTTGTGAGAACAAATTAGATGGGCCTGTTAATCGCTGTCTTATGCGTTTTTATGTATAAATGTTCATGAATTCTCAGAGTGTTCTGGAAACAGGGCTTTAAGACTCTGACTGTTAAAGGGTTGTGATCTCAAGGTAGGACTCCTCCAACATCACACAGATTAAAAACTACAGTGTCATGGTTCTCTGTAATGTCGGTGGAACCTAATGTATTGCTGTCTGCCAGGTGAGTAAGAACATAAGAAAGCCATACTGGGTCACACCAGTGGTCCATCTAGCCCAGTATCCTGTTTCCATCAGTGGCCAATCCAGGTCACAAATACCTTGCAAAAACCCAAATAGTATCAGCATTCCATGCTACCAGTCCCAGGGCAAGCAGTGGCTTCCCTGTGTCTATCTCAGTAGCAAACTAATGACTTTTCCTCCAGAAACTTAACCAAACCTTTTTTTTAAACCCAGATATGCTAACCACTGTTACCACATCCTCTGAGCATTGCCTCCTATCCCATGACTCTCTTAATTTTCTCAGGAGTCTCTTAATGAGGAACGTGTCAAAAGCATTCCGAACATTAAGTACATCAACCGGCTCATCTTTATTGACATGTTTGTTCATGCCTTGTTCATGCCTTCAAAGAAATGAAGCAAATTGGTGAGGCAAGACTTCACTTGGCTGAATCAGTCCAGTTAAACCATGTTTGTCTATGAGTTCTGTAATTTTATTCTTTATAATAGTTTCCACTATTTTGCCCAGCACTGAAGTCAGGCTTGCCATAAGGTCTGTAAATACCCAGATCACCCTGGAACCCTTTTTAAAATCAGCATTACGTTGGTCAGCCTTCAATCTTAAGGTGCTACGGATGACTTTAACAGCATGTTACATATTACTAACAGCAGATTAGCAATTTCATGTTTGCGTTCTTTCAGTACCCTAGGGTGCATGGCATTTGGTCCAGGTGATTTACTACTCTTTAATTTGTCAATTTGTCTCAGTATGTCTTTCCTCTGCATATCTGTGGGGACTGAATGCTAAATATCTTGAGATCAATATCTTGCTAACTATAAGAATTACTGGCTTGTTCAATAAGAAAATGGAATTTAAAGTAATGGTGTGTTGGTATCCTGCCTGTTTGATCATGACTGCTGAATCTTGCTTCTGATAGGTGTAGTTCTTCATTTTATAATCCATCACTTAGTCTGCCTTTTCTTATAACAGCTGTTCTTGTCATGTTTTTTTTGCACCCATCTTACCAAACCTCATCCCACTGAGCCCTACTTCCTTTCTCTTTAACCTGAACTGTATGTGTGTATATATACCCTAATCCTTCCTGCCTTCCCTGTTCCCCGTCCCATGCATACCATGACATTTTCTGCAGAAATAGAGCCATGTTGCTTTACAATTGATTATTAATGGTTTGGTAGTTCACATAATATCAAATAAAAATATCTGTGGTCGACAATATTGACCTAATCCACTTAAATATCGTTATAGGCTATATGTTATTAGAATTATGTGCTGTTGATCCAATTAAAACAAAAAAAAAGTGCCACCTGATGACAGAGCATCAGTTCCCAAACCCAAGTCCTAGTATTTGGACTGACAGGTGTTTTGAAGATCTGTAGATGAAGCACTTTCAGCCCCTGGGAGGTGGGGAATCATGGACATCGAGCAACTGTGCCAGTGACCTTTGGTCTAGGGCAGAGAGCGGGGTTAAAACAGATTCCATTTGGCTGCAAGAATAGGAATGGTTAGGTAGGCAAAAATGTTAACTTCAGAGTTGCTCGGAGTTTGTCCTTTTGGAGTGATTCGGACTCTGCAGGCTGTACAGGGCTTAGAAAATTGCTTATTTTGTCTGCTGTGTAATTTACTCATTTTCCCTGAATGCTGTGCTTTAACAGGAGGAATCATCACCAAGGTCATTACTTGATATCTGCCTGAATTTTCTGAGTGCTAACCTAGAGAAGTTTTGCTGGGAAAGACAAGATGGAACATTTTGCCTGCAGGAATCAGCTGTGTTTCCTCAGGAAGTGGCTGACCGGTTACTACAGACTATGGCATTTCAGGGTAAAATTGCTGCATTTTGCTGTCTTCGCTTTCACAGTCTTTTTCTCCCACTTACCCAGGTGCTGACACGCAGGAGTCCAGGGCAAAAACCTGGTGAGAGGACCCCAAAGCTTACCTGCAGGTTATGCCCCCTTCAGTTTGAGGCAGGCTTGGGGTCCCCTATAGCATGGGGGCCCAGGCAATCGCCCTGGTTGCCATCCCCTAATGCCGGCCCTGCTTACAGGTCTCTGCTGTCAAGAGACTGAACCGGATCCTGGCAAGTAGTTTACCTGTGTAGGGGGTTTCTCATGCCTCTTGTTCTCTGCTTAGCACGTGTGCGCATGTGAAACATCCTGCCCGGCCTAATAATTCCAGTTTGACTGGAGAATTATATAAACAGTATCTTCAGTGAAAGATGAAGACATTTGTGTAATGAGTAGAACAGTAGTGTAATATCAGAAAAGAACAGTAATTTGAGGGTGGGAAGTGATGGAGTTCACCTATCCTGAGCAAAACTGTTTGTCTTCACACAGCGTATGCATGTGTACGAGGCATTCTGCTAAGAGTTTTATTTACAGGGGACTATAGAGAAAAAACAATCCACTGAGCGATAATAGTGTTGTGTATTTAGGAAATGTGGACACTGTCTTCAGAATATTGTAACATATCACCAGAGCCTTGTCAGGGTGCATGTTGCTGGAGCAGATGGATCACGTGGCCATCAGTTCCCTTCCTTTTAAGGTAGAAGCAGCTTCCTGAAGGTCTGGCTGAATTACCTAGATGGGATATGAACCTGGTTTTTCAGAATTTAGATCTGTACAGTACATAAGATTATACTGTAGATAACTATCTTTTTCTTAGGTTAGTAGTTGCCGAACCTTCCATTAGACATACTGATAGAACCCCAAAGTACATCAAAATCTTAGTTCACTTCAGAATTCATATGTAGAGGTTTTGTCAATTCTGTAGGTTTGCAATAATTGTCAGATTCCTGTGCTGGTTTTTTTTTTCTGTCACTTGACTGACTGGATGCTCCTTTAATTCTGTGGCCTACCTCCAAGTAAATCAGGTACCATGGGTGGGTCCAAACACATTTAGAATTAGCATCTTTAAAGAAATCTGTGATAAGAATCTTCATTTTAATCATATTCTTGCTACTGCTTCTCTCCAGGGCAGCTGAATGAAGTGACTGTAGGGATTTTTCGTGGCAACCAAATGCGCTTGAAGCGTGCATGCATCCAAAAAGCCAAAATCTCTGCAATAGCGTTCCAGAAGGCATTTTGCCACCACAAGCTGGTGGAGCTCGATGCCACAGGGGTGAATGCAGACATTACAATTACAGACATTATAAGCGGACTCAGCAGAAGCAAATGGTTACAGCAGAACCTTCAGTGCCTTGTGCTGAATTCCTTAACCCTTTCACTGGAGGACCCTTATGAACGGTGCTTCAGCCACTTGTCTGGGCTGCGCTCTTTGAGCATTACGAACGTCCTATTCTATAATGAGGATCTGGCTGACGTGGCCTCGCTTCCAAGGCTGGAGAGTTTAGACATATCCAACACTTCAGTGACTGACATAACAGCCCTGGTGGCCTGTAAGGACAGACTCAGGTCTCTGACCATCCATCATCTGAAGTGTTTAAAGATGACAACAACCCAAATACTGGATGTCATTAGGCAGCTGAAACACCTGAATCACCTAGACATTTCTGATGACAAGCAGTTTACATCGGATATAGCCTGTCGTCTGCTCGAAGAAAAGGACATCCTGCCTAACTTAATGTCCCTGGACATTTCTGGGAGGAAGCATGTTACAGAAAAAGCTATGGAAGCCTTTGTCAGACAGCGGCCCAGGATGCGCTTCGTGGGATTGCTCGCCACAGAAGCTGGGTATTCAGAATTCCTCTCTGGAGAAGGAAGTCTGAAGGTTGGAATTAGTTCAGTAGTCACAAATTCTGATCAGGGAAAGTTAATATTGGTTAAAATAAAACAAACGCAGTTAGAATATCTATTGTAGAAATAAATGACATCACCTGTCTGAAAAGCATAGCAAGGAGAGAAATACAAGTTTTAGCCAATGGCTTAATAAATGAGAAATCACTCTTCAACTTGCCAGTCCAGCTAGCCGCAAATTCATGTGTCATAATTCAAGGGCTTATTTCCAAAACTTAAGTCCATTTTTGGCAAAACTTGAGCTATAGTTTTGTATGGACAAAGGATATTGTTATATACCTGTGTAATTAATTGTTGAGATCGAAAGTGTGTTTGTCCTTTGCCTGCAGCCAGTTAAAATACTTCTTGTAGGGAATGAAAAATATGCATGTTTACATGAAAAATTTGAGTTTTCTCTGATGCAACTAAAATGGACTTAGCAGGTTTTGGAAATAAGCCCTTGAGTTGTAGTTTTTTTAACACATTGTTATCCCATTGATGAAAACCCTGTTCTAGTACACACGAGTTCCTTCACACCATGTTCTGATTGGGTTTGTCTGTGCCACTTATACCATGCACTATTCTAGAAACCTCCAAACCACTGGAACCATAACATGAAATACTTCCATACCACACAGCGGACACTAAGGCATCCATGTGGTTCCCAGTCTTTCTTCCTTGAGGTTCTTTGCTGTTCCTTGCCCCTTGATCTTTAAATGTGATGCAAACTAAAGTAGATAAATAAGCTCCCTCAGAACTTCAAAACTTTAGCCTGAAAGAGTTAAATGCAAAGTTATAGCCAAAGTTCATCAGCACATCTTGAATTGCCCATTTTCTCCTGAGGATTGTATTTCTCTTCCAGAATTTGCATGAGGCAAAGAGAGAACTTTCATACAGACTTTTTGCACTGTTTTGCCTGGCCATTTAAATCTGCTCATTTGTGTCGTCTATTCCAAAACTAGGATGGCTACATTTCCTTTCCTGTCTTAAAAAAAAAACAAAACTTTTTTTAGGTGCCTTCTAAAAGGCTGTTTAGCAGTATTGGGAGGGTGTGAGTGATGGGAAGGACAGTGGTGTCCTGAATCCTAGTTGATAGAGGGCTAGAAAGTGTTGCATATTAAAAATAAGTCCCAAACAATAGGGACTCGAGACGGGCTATGTTTTGGCTAGACTGGAGTGCCTGCGTCAGAAGTCTGCAATACATAGATCAAAACATGCAAACAAATTCAGTAGAGGTGAAATGCTGCTGGACTGATTCTACTGAATGCTGAATTTGTTTGCTTTATTGTCCTCCTTTGCCGGGGGAGAGGTTTTTTTTTAATGTTTCCCCAAAAGGTTTACTGCTATTCTTTGTGACCCAAATACAACTTCGTGCATGTGACACACGCGCATTTCAACTTATATATTGTAGACTCCTAATGCAGGTGCTGTAGCTGAAACATGGCCTGTATTAAGTCCCTGTTTGCCACTTATTTTTGTTAATTAAAATTTGTATAGAGATTCCTTTGGCTCCGCACTGGTCTTTGGTTATCTCTCCTGTGTTTTGCTTCTGATACCTGTTTGTGGAGATAGATCCTTCTATTTTTCTTCATAGGATATTTAGCACCCACTTGGGGTTAACTCTGCGGCCAACTGGAGGGTCTGTCCCCAGCGCTGTTCAGGCCCGCCTGCACCTGGGCATGTGCTGTACACTACTACCCTCCTCCCACCAACTGGGTTTCGCTTGCCTCTAGGCAAGTTTCCCACTCTCAAGTTATTCCTCGGTGATTTCTAAGGACACTAGGGCCACACTCTCAGGGGTCTCACAGTTCCTAGAAAGCAGCTACAGACCCAAACACAAACCACCAGGATTCTTAGTCAGTCCAGGACAACAGAGCTAATAAACTAATGGGTTTATTATCATGAAAATAGAATAGTGAACGATATAAAGTAGGTGGAAAAACAGCAAGCAATAATAGGCAACTAAATAAGGATCAATATTAAAGCTAGCTAAACACTTTGTTACTACCTGGGTAGCACCTGGGGAGTTTCAGGAAAATAACTGCTTACAGGTCTTGAACAAGGTCCCAGGGCAGAGATGTTTACCCTCTGCACTCCCTAGCTGAGACTGGGGAAAATCGAGTACCTCCTGGCTGGATTTTGAACTCCATGGTCAATCAGAGCCCAGAGCATTAATTTTTCAAAGAATCTGGTCAACAGCTGGGCAGGATACTTTTTCCTCAGGGCTTAAGCCAGCAGTTCCCAAACTGTGCGCTGCAGCACCCTGGTGTGCCAAGTGAACTCTCAGGGGTGCAGAGGCAAATCCTGACTTCCCTCCCGCCGCCACCTGAACTGAGAAGGCAACCGGCCCTCGCAACAGGAAGTTGCATCAGATATGATTGCAATTTCTTAAGGGCCCACACTAAGGCCAAACATTCTTTCTCAGTAGTGGCATATACTGCTCCTCGGTCAAGGAGCTTGCAACTCAGGTACACAATGGGGTGCTCCCCTCCTCTGCTGTTTACTTGACTGAGTACAGCCCCAGTGCCGTATGTCGAGGCATCAGTCTGTACCACAAATCTTTGTTGGTAATCAGGCACAACGAGTGTAGCTAATGCAGTCTTTAATTCTTGGAAGGTGTTTCACATTCTGGCGACCAGGTAATGATTTGAGGCAGTCTCTTTTTAGTCAGGTCAGTCAGGGGATGGCTATAGCGCTATAGTGAGGCACAAACTTTCTGTAATACCCTGTTATCCCAAGGAAGGCCAATACTTGCTTTTTGGTTTTGGGAGTGGGTCAAGTCTATATAGCTTCCACTTTAGGTGGCTCAGGCTTTAGCTGTCCACCTCTCACTCTGTGCCCCAAGTATTGCATTTCTGCCATCCCAATCTGACATTTACTGGGCTTGATGGTCAGGCAGGCCTTTCTGATCAGATCTAACACCCTACTTAAATGGATCAGGTGGTCATCCCAAGTCTGACTGTACACAACAATGTCATCAAGATAAGCCCTAGCATGCGCCTGGAGTCCATCTAACAGACGATTCACCAAGCACTGGAATGTACCAGGGGCATTTTTCATTCCAAAAGGCATAACAGTAAGTTCATAAATGCCAAATGGAGTAATGAATGCTGATCACACCTGAGCAGCAGCTATTAGGGGAATCTGTCAGTACCCTTGACTAAGGTCCATTGTGGTTGGGTACTGGGCCCCAGCTAAGTAGTCTAGCAACTCGTCCATCCGGGGTATCGGATAGGTGTCAGATACAGTACATTCATTAAGCCTCCTGTAATCCACAGAGAAGCGGGTTGTGCCATCTTTCTTAGGAACAAGAACTACAGGAGAAGCCCAGGGACTCGGAGATTTCTTTATGACACCTAGGGCTAGCATCTCATCAATCTCCTGCTTCATGTGCTTCTCCACCTCAGCATATGTTCGATAGGCACTCTGCTTCAGTAGTTTATAATCACCATTGTCTGCATTGTGATTAGCTAAATGAGTAATTCCTGGTTTAGTACGTTTGCAGTACTGCTTCTAGCTGCTGTTTCTGAATGGGGGTTAACTGCTCTCCCACTACAAGTTATGTAGATCCCTCTGGTAATGTCTCCTAGGAGGTCAAGTATGGGTTCACTATCCTGACACTCTTCTGGTGGGCTACATACAGCTAACACCATAGCTGTGCGATCTGCATAGGCCTTTAACATATTTGCATGAAAGGTACACCGCTTTCTGTCTTAAGAGTCCATGGATATAACAGTTTGTATCATTTAGCCATTGAATGACCTTGTAAGGTCCCGCCCAGTTAGCCTGAAGTTTACAACGTACTGGGACTAAAATAAGTACCTGCTGGCCCTCATGAAACTCTTTTGGGCTCTACGATCATACCAGGTCTTTTGCTTAGTCTGGGTTGCCTGCAAGTTATTTCTTACAAAGCCCACAAAGTCTTCTAATCTCTGCCGCATATTAACTACATATTCAATTACAGGGGTGTTGGGAGGTGTCAACTTTCCCCTCCCAGTGTTCTCTTATTAGATCAAGGGACCCTCTCACCCTCTGTCCATAAAGCAGCTCAAATGGGGAGAACCCAGTAGACTCCTGGGGTACTTCTCTGTATGCAAACAGTAGGTAGGGTAAGTACTTTTCCCAGTCCATATCTTCAGACTCCACAAAAGTCTAACATATGCGTTAATGTTCCATTAAATCTCTCCGCCAACCCATTAGTTTCAGGGTGATATGGGGTGGTACATACAGATTTCACTCCACAGTGTGCCCACAGATTTTGGATCAACTCAGACATAAACTGTGTCCCTTGGTCCTAGAGTGTTTCTAATGGATGTCCTACCTGGGAAAATATTTCTAGCAGGGCAGTGGCAACTTTCTCTGCTTCTATTGAGGATAAGGCTACCGCTTCAGGATATCTGGTAACAAGGTCCACCATTGTCAATATATACCTTTTCCTAATCTGGCTAGGAAAAGTTAGAGGCCCCACTTTATCCACAGCTATTCTTTCAAATGGCTCACTGATAATGGGTAAAGGTTTCGGGGTGATCTTGGGTCTTACCCACTCTTTGGCACGCATCACAGGTTCGACAATAATCAGCTACGGCTCGAGATACGGCCTATAGAAGTTTTGTGTCAACCTAGTGCATGTGCTTGTCACCCTCTGATGTCCTGCTAGTGGAATGTCATGTGCAATCTGTAGGAGTTGTTGTCTGTATGCTTGGGACAATATAAGCTGCTTGCCTGATGTCCAGGCTCTGTTAGGATCGACGGGATAAGTCTATCTGTATATCAATCCCCCTTTCCATAGGATATGGTCTTTACGAGTCTCATCAGTTGGCTGACCAACCCTCTGCCGCAGGGCTTCCAGGTCTGGGTCAGAGTGCTGTGCTTCCTGAAAAGCATGTCTCTGTTCTATATCAGTATCCATAGTTGGAAGGGGCTGGGCTGGTGATTTCTGACAAATCAGAGTCAACAATCTGATCAATAGGTGTGTCAAATAAGTCAGGCAGTCCCATACTCACGGTCCCAGTCACCTCAGGAACTGGTGCTGCTGGAAGCACCTCCTCCTGCCCCTGGGTCAGCTGATTTCACCTGGACTGGCTCAGGATCTGGAAATGGAGAGGTGGTCTCTGCTGCTTCCGCTTTTTAGGCCACCCTTGCCTGACTTCTGATCACCATAGCAGAAATGCTGACTCTGCTATCAAGGGTAATGTTCATTAGACCCATGTTGGTCCCAGACAGCATCGGTACTGGCATGTTTTTCATTATTCCTTCCATTATCCTAATGGATCCTAAGGAGCTTAGCCGAGATTGGGTGGCAGAGCCAGCCGGTGGTGGGAGGCGAGGATAGTGCTGGGCAGACTTATACGGTCTGTGCCAGAGCCAGTGGTGGGAGGCGGGGCTGGTGGTTGGGAGGCGGGGATAGTGCTGGACAGACTTATACAGTCTGTGCCCTGAAGAGAACAGGTACAAATCAAAGTAGGGTATACAGAAAAAGTAGCACATATGAGTTTGTCTTGTTGGGCAGACTGGATGGACCATGCAGGTCTTTTTCTGCCGTCATTTACTATGTTACTATGTTTTTCTGTATCCAGGCTTGGTACCCCAATCCAGGAATACTCGAGCAATGGGTACAGTCTCTCTGGATCCATTGGCTAACACTACTTTTGCAGTATGCAGTGGAAGAATAGCGTCTTCCAGCACTAACTCTGGTCGTAATAAAGTTATGCTAGAGCCAGTGTCCACAAGCCCAGCCACCTGGGTCTGATTCACAGTTACTGGGGTGCTATAGTGTTGTGGAAACCCATCTGCTTCCTTACTTGATGAATGGCTAGTAACTTTTTGTGCTGCGGCAACTGCTTAGGCCTCCTTCGTGGGGCTGGACCTACACATGAAAGCTGCCAGCTTTGGTGCAGGAACTGGAATACTCTTCAGTGCAGGCTTGGGGTTATCTGGGCAATCCACTTTGAAATGTCCTGCATGCCCACACTGGTAACAAGGACTTTCATGCCTAAAAGTCATTGGGTTTTGGGGAACACTGGAGGGTTTGGTGACTTCTCTGAGGTTGCAGGAATATTTGGCTTAGGTCCTTGGATGCTCTTAGATCCTGGTTGCTGTGTATACTGACAACTTCTGTTCGCCAACCAGGGATGGTTAGCCACAAAGAAGTTAGCCAGTTCAGCCGCCTTCTTTGGGGTACGAGGCTGGTGATCTTGAACATGTTCCCTCACCTCTGGATGACAACACTGAAAAAACTGCTCCAGGACCATCAGGTTTTAGCTGTCCTCCGGGGTTTTAACCTCAGCTTCACTGAGCCACTGCTGGTGCTGGTGTCTTAGCTGAATCACAAACTCGCTGTGAGTATCATCCATCCCCTTTTGCAAAGTCCGGAACTTCAGTCTGTAAGTCTTGGGGGTAAAATGACATAACGGTTCAACAAAGCTTCGCACACCTCCTCAAACTGGGAGCATGTTTCTGTGGACAGGCCTTGGAATGCCTCAAATGCTCTACCAGTGAGCTTTCCTCCCAAATAGCGCACCCAGTCTTTCTTGGGAATCTCATCGAGGCAGCAAATTTTCTCAAAGGCAGTTAGATATCCATCAAACTGCGCAAACAGGTTGGGCCCAATCCGGGCTGTGGATCCTACCTCTGGCCTTGGCGTAGGGGTTGGGCTGGAGTATTGGATTTGAGCCATTTCCATCTCCAACCTCATTTTCTACAGCTGGAATTCCCGCTTATTCTCGTCATGCTGCAGCTGGTCTAGCTGCTGTCACTCTTCCCGGTCCTCTCGTCACTGTTGGTCTAACTGCTGTCGCTCTACCATGTAGATCTGTCGGATCTCAGTTGGTGTGGCATCCGGCCCTATGGAGTCTGCTCCCAGGAGAACTCCAAACAGGCAGGTCCTTCCACTCCTCATTGAGGTCATCCAGTCGCTCTTGTGGCTGAGGGCCACTTCCAGTCGCCATCAGCACGCTGCTAATCTAACATTACAAAAAAAAACTGAATGGGGAAGGGACCCTGTTACTGCTGCAGTCGTTCATTGTGCTTTGTGTCTGGAGGGTACAGATAAAAACAAACTGTGAACCACTGAGTGGATGGTGACCCTCACCCCATACAATGAGCCTGACAATCCCACCACGCTGCCACAAAAAAAGAAAGACAAGGTCTGTCACAAAATGCCTAGCACCTACCTGGGGTTAACTATGCAGCCACCTGGAGGGTCTGTCCCCAGCACTGCTCAGGCCCGCCTGCACCTGGGCATGTGCTCTACACTATTACCCACCTCCCACTGTCTGGGTCCGGCTTGTCTCTGGGCAAGTCTCCCACTCTTAAGTTATGCCCCTGTGATTTCTTAGGACACTGGGGCCACACTCATAGGGGTCCCACAGTTATACATATACATAAGTTCCTAGAAAACACAGATCTAAAACCCAAACCACCAGGATTCTTTGTCAGTCCAGGACAATAGAGCTAATAAACTCAATGGGTTTATTATCATAAAATAGAACAGTGAACGATATAAAACAGGTGGGAAAACAACAAGCAACAACTGGGAGAATGGGCGTGCAAGTGGCAGATGAAGTTCAATGTTGACGTGCAAAGTGATGATTGTGGGTAAGAGGAACCCGAATTATAGCTACGTCTTGCAAGGTTCCGCGTTAGGAGTTACGGATCAAGAAAGGGATCTGGGTGTCGTCGTCGATGATACGCTGAAACCTTCTGCTCAGTGTGCTGCTGCGGCTAGGAAAGCAAATAGAATGTTGGGTGTTATTAGGAAGGGTATGGAGTCCAGGTGTGCGGATGTTATAATGCCGTTGTATCGCTCCATGGTGCGACCGCACCTGGAGTATTGTGTTCAGTACTGGTCTCCGTATCTCAAAAAAGATATAGTAGAATTGGAAAAGGTACAGCGAAGGGCGACGAAAATGATAGTGGGGATGGGACGACTTTCCTATGAAGAGAGGCTGAGAAGGCTAGGGCTTTTCAGCTTGGAGAAGAGACGGCTGAGGGGAGATATGATAGAAGTGTATAAAATAATGAGTGGAATGGATCGGGTGGATGTGAAGCGACTGTTCACGCTATCCAAAAATAATAGGACTAGAGGGCATGAGTTGAAGCTACAGTGTGGTAAATTTAAAACGAATCGGAGAAAATTTTTCTTCACCCAACGTGTAATTAGACTCTGGAATTCGTTGCCGGAGAACGTGGTACGGGCGGTTAGCTTGACGGAGTTTAAAAAGGGGTTAGATAGATTCCTAAAGGACAAGTCCATAGACCGCTATTAAATGGACTTGGAAAAATTCCGCATTTTTAGGTATAACTTGTCTGGAATGTTTTTACGTTTGGGGAGCGTGCCAGGTGCCCTTGACCTGGATTGGCCACTGTCGGTGACAGGATGCTGGGCTAGATGGACCTTTGGTCTTTCCCAGTATGGCACTACTTATGTACTTATGTACTTATGTACTTATGAGTAAGGATCAATATTAAAGCTATCTAAACACTTTGTTACTACCTGGGTAGCACCTGGGGAGTTTCAGGAAAATAACAACTGGAACAGGGTCCCAGGGCAGAGATGTTTACCCTCTGCACTCCCTAGCTGAGACTGGGGAAAATCTAGAACCACCTGGCTGGATTTTGAACTCCAGGGTCAATCAGAGCCCAGAGCATTAAGTTTTGAAATAATCTGTCCAATAGCTGGGCAGGATACTTTTTCCTCAGGGCTTAAGCTAAAAATAAATAGTTTTCTCTTCAACAGCCGTAAAACACGGAGCAAACACCACCTGCTGGCCAAACAGAAACACTGCATGAACATATTACAATTCACAGGCTTGAAAACCCCCCCGTTTTGCCACAGATACATATTTAGCCAGAACACTCATCTATCATCAGTAGCTTGTTCCAACTGAGATGCAGGAGTGTCACTAGGAATGACTTCTGCCTCTAACTGACCTAATTCTATCAATGCACAGGCAGAGGAGTGGGGAAACCTGAATTTAAAACCATACTGTGTCTGTTCTGCAGTATTCCAGAGTATTTAGGGTTTCCACTGTCAAGCAATGGTACATAAGCACTGCCACGCTGGGAAAAGACCAAAGGGCCATCAAGCCCAGCACTCTGTCTCTGACAGCGGCCAATCCAGGCCCCAAGAACCTGGGAAAAACCCAGAATTTAATAACGATCAATGGACTTTTCCTTCAGGAATCTGTCCAGACCCCCTTTAAACTCAGCAAGGCCAGCTGCCGTCACTACCTTCTCCGGCAATGAGTTCCAGAGTCTAACCACGCGCTGAGTAAAGAAAAGCTTTCTCCGATTTGTTTTAAACCTACCACATTCTAATTTCATCTTGTTTCCCCTAGCTCTATTATTGTTAGAAAGCGTAAACAAACGCTTCACATCTGTCCGCTCTACCCCACTCATTATTTTGTAGACCTCTATCATATCACCCCTCAGCCGCCTTTTCTCCAGGCTAAAGAGTCCTAGCCGTCTTAACCTTTCCTCATAAGGTAGTCGTCCCATTCCTTTTATCATGGTGTTTGGAGTGGCTCCTCTTTAGTTCCCCTGAGTCCCTGTAGGTAGCCACAAAATGAGTTATAGATCGGTCACTGGATCTGATTGGTCCACACGGTGTGGACCGATCACATTCCGTTCCATTAGGGTAATTTATTTATTTGTTTACTACCTTTTTGAAAGGCGGTGTACAGTAAGAA
This sequence comes from Microcaecilia unicolor, assembly GCF_901765095.1. Classification (NCBI taxonomy): domain Eukaryota; kingdom Metazoa; phylum Chordata; class Amphibia; order Gymnophiona; family Siphonopidae; genus Microcaecilia; species Microcaecilia unicolor. The sequence continues at coordinate 27,503,327 of NC_044036.1, forward strand.
TAGGTCAAGCATGAGCAACAGGCAATTACAGCAGTAAAAATATTCAAGTAACAATACAAAGTATGGCATAGTATACTACTTACAAATGTCAACACACTATGTAATAGAACATAATTGATAGTAAAGGGTAAAGCAAAGATGGAACATATAGACAGGTAAGAGAGTGAGAAGAGTTAGAAGGTAAGGTGACTGATTTAAAGAAAGTTGCACATGAGGTCAGAGAGATGGTTAAATATCTCAGCTAGGGTAGGAGTGGGTGAACATGTCTTGTACACTATGTCAGGGAAATTCTAGGCAGGCCACCTAGAGAATTTACGAAACAATAAGTTCTGTTAAGTCTCTAAAAGGCTCTTTTGCTTTACATAGTTTTAATATATTGAACAATGAGGAGGGGTATGGCTTTTTAGTTTTTGGAACCTGTTTGTTGCATTCTGTGCATTCTGAACTTTTAATACACTAGGTGTTGTTCCTGTACATTCATTAACTAGTTTCACACCAGTTTTTGAATATTAAGGTGTCCGGAGAAGGAAATGCGACTCAGATTGCAGAAGCTTTAAGGCGATACAGTGAGAGGTCGTTCTTTGTGAGGGAGGCGCTCTTTCACCTTTTCAGTCTCACGCATGTGATGGACAGAGCAACCCCTGAGATGCTGAAGGTAAAATGTAAAATGAAATGTTGCCTGCTGGAGAAGGGGATGGGTTTATTCATGGATAAAAATAGCAGCATGTGACTGCCTCAGAGTGAGTTAAATGTTAGTATTTATTTATGTTATGCAGCCCCAATTTTGCTATCAAATTAGTGATGTTAGCCAAGTTATAGTACCTTTATGGTCTCTGCTCACCTGGAGTTGAGGATTACTGTCATTCCTTCTCTCCTCTCCATGTTCAGGTCTGCTGTGCAGGGTGTATACCAGATTTCTCCGAGGACAAGCAGGCTGCTTGTTCTCACGACTGGGTGACGTCCGCGGCAGCCCCCACCAACCGGAAAAGGCTTCGCGGGACGGTCGGCACGCAGGGCACGCCCACCGCGCATGCGCGGCCGTCCTCCCGCCCGTGCGCGACCGCTCCCGCCAGTTCCTTTTTTTCCGCGTCTGGAGAGAGTCGTGCTTTGCCGCTCTCTCTGCTTTCAGCCGCCGGAAAGTCGATCGCGTTTACGCGGATCGTTGTTTTTCTATTTAATTTTTTGTTACCGCCGGTTTCCCTTTTCTTTTTCAAAAAAAAAAAAAAAAAACCTGAGCGTGTGGAGCACGCGCTCCCTTTTTCCCTCGTTTCCAGCGGGGACGCCGCGTTGCGGCCTAGTGGCCGCACGGTCGTTTTCTTTTTCGAGGTGTGATTTTCGCCACCATTGACGACTTTGACTTCGCCGACGCGATTTTTCCGTCGATGTCCTCGAAGGTCCCGAGTGGATTTAAAAAGTGTGGTCGCTGCGGCCGGCCGATCTCGCAGACCGACACCCACGCTTGGTGCCTCCAGTGCCTCGGGCCGGAGCACAATATCAAGTCGTGTTCCCTGTGTCTCGGTCTCCGGAAACGGACTCAAGTTGCGAGGCAAGTTCTGCGGGACCGTCTTTTTGGAACTTGTGCCGGCCCCTCGACGTCGACCTCGACGGCATCGGTATCGACGCCCGGTCCTTCGGTACCGGTATCGATGCCCGAGACATCGGCACCGATGGCATCGACCCCAGGAGAACAGGTCCCGTCGGCCCGCCGGTCCGCCGGCGAGGGTGGAGGTGAGCGGCCGCGTGGGCAGTCGGCCCCGGTCACTCCCTCAGCCCGTGGTCCACGGGACTGAACCCTGTCTGACCCGGCTCCTCGAGACCGAGGGGGATCGTCCTCCTCCTCCTCCATACCTCCCGGCGCCGGTGACGCGCATCGAAAGAAGGACAAGAAGCGTCGTCACCGGTCACCCTCGGTGCATCCGGACATCGGAGAGGAGGCGACGCCGAAGCGTCATCGCCGAGAGGAGAGGTCCCCGTCGGTTGTGGAGGTACCGACGCGTCAGGGTTCCGGCACCTCGGTGCCGTCTCCTGGCCCCCATCAGCTTCTGACACCGACACCCCTGCCGGCCCCACCGCCTTTCCCGGCAGCGGGCCTGGACGAGTGCCTCAGAGCCATCCTTCCGGGGATCCTGGAAGGGCTGATGCGCCAGGCTGTGCCGGCGCCGGGGGTGCTTGCGCCCTCGGCGCCGATGTCTGTGGCGCCGGCGAGCTCTAGCCCGGCGCCGGGGCCGTCGACACCGCCGCCGCTTGCGGCGCCGGTCTCGACCGCCACGCAGGTGGAGTCCCCGTCGATGGAGGGAGCTCCGTCCCCGCCGACGCGGGAGTCCACCGCTCGACGACACCGAGACCTCGGTGCCTCGACGTCGAGCCGGGCCCGGTTCAGGACTCAGCTACATGAGCTCATGTCCGATACCGAGGATGAGGCCTCGTGGGGGGAAGAGGAGGACCCTAGATATTTCTCCTCAGAGGAGTCTACGGGCCTTCCCTCGGACCCCACGCCTTCACCGGAGAGGAAGCTCTCACCTCCTGAGAGTCTCTCCTTTGCCTCCTTTGTGCGGGATATGTCTATTAGCATTCCCTTTCCCGTGGTCTCTGTGGAAGAGCCGAGGGCCGAGATGCTCGAGGTCCTCGACTATCCATCACCACCTAGAGAGTCCTCCACGGTGCCGCTGCACTATGTCCTCAAGGAGACACTGCTTCGGAACTGGGTGCGACCGTTAACTAACCCCACCATTCCCAAGAAAGCAGAGTCCCAGTACAGGATCCACTCGGACCCAGAGTTAATGCGGCCCCAATTGCCCCATGACTCGGCGGTCGTGGATTCTGCTCTCAAGAGGGCACGGAGTTCGAGGGATACCGCCTCGGCGCCCCCGGGGCGGGAGTCTCGCACTCTGGATTCGTTTGGGAGGAAGGCCTACCAATCCTCCATGCTCGTGACCCGCATCCAGTCATACCTGCTCTATATGAGCATCCACATGCGGACTAATGTGCAACAACTGGCGGACCTGGTCGATAAGCTCCCGCCGGAGCAGTCCAGGCCTTATCAGGAGGTGGTCAGGCAGCTGAAGGCGTGCAGAAAGTTCCTGTCCAGGGGTATCTATGACACCTGTGACGTGGCATCTCGTGCTGCGGCCCAAGGTATAGTGATGCGCAGGCTCTCATGGCTGCGTGCCTCTGACCTGGACAACCGCACCCAGCAGAGACTGGCCGACGTCCCTTGCCGGGGGGATAACATTTTTGGTGAGAAGGTCGAGCAGATGGTGGACCAACTGCATCAGCAGGAAACCGCTCTCGACAAGCTCTCCCACCGGGCGCCTTCAGCATCCACCTCAGCAGGTGGACGTTTTTCCCGGGCCCGGCAGGCTGCACCCTATTCTTTTGCAAAGCGTAGGTACAACCAGCCGGCCCGAAGGCCTCGTCAGGCACAGGGACAGCCCCAGCGCGCTCGTTCCCGTCAACAGCGTGCGCCTAAGCAGCCCCCTGCGCCTCCACAGCAAAAGCCAGGGACGGGCTTTTGACTGGATCCACGGGAACATAGCCGCCCTCAAAGTGTCCGTACCGGACGATCTGCCGGTCGGGGGGAGGTTAAAATTTTTTCACCAAAGGTGGCCTCTCATAACCTCCGACCAGTGGGTTCTCCAAATAGTGCGGTGCGGATACGCCCTGAATTCGGCCTCCCTGCCTCCAAATTGTCCTCCGGGAGCTCAATCCTTCAGCTCTCATCACAAGCAGGTACTTGCAGAGGAACTCTCCGCCCTTCTCAGCGCCAATGCGGTCGAGCCCGTACCACCCGGGCAGGAAGGGCAGGGATTCTATTCCAGGTACTTCCTTGTGGAAAAGAAAACAGGGGGGATGCGTCCCATCCTAGACCTGAGAGGCCTGAACAAATTCCTGGTCAAAGAAAAGTTCAGGATGCTTTCCTTGGGCACCCTTCTGCCAATGATTCAGAAAAACGATTGGCTATGTTCCCTGGATTTAAAGGACGCATACACTCACATCCCGATACTGCCAGCTCACAGACAGTATCTCAGATTCCGCCTGGGCGCACGGCACTTTCAGTACTGTGTGCTGCCCTTTGGGCTCGCCTCCGCCCCACGAGTGTTTACAAAGTGCCTCGTGGTGGTGGCGGCGTACCTACGCAGGCTGGGAGTGCACGTGTTCCCATATCTCGACGATTGGCTGGTCAAGAACACCTCGGAGGCAGGAGCCCTCCGGTCCATGCAGTGCACTATTCAACTCCTGGAGCTGCTGGGGTTTGTGATAAATTACCCAAAGTCCCATCTCCAGCCAACCCAGTCTCTGGAATTCATAGGAGCTCTGCTGAATACCCAGACGGCTCAGGCCTTCCTTCCCGAAGCGAGGGCCAACAACCTCCTGTCCCTCGCTTCGCAGACCAGAGCGTCTCAGCAGGTCACAGCTCGGCAGATGTTGAGACTTCTGGGTCATATGGCCTCCACAGTTCATGTGACTTCCATGGCTCGTCTTCACATGAGATCTGCTCAATGGACCCTAGCTTCCCAGTGGTTCCAAGCCACCGGGAATCTAGAAGATGTCATCCGCCTCTCCACCAGTTGCCGCACTTCACTGCTCTGGTGGACCATCCGGACCAATTTGACCCTGGGACGTCCATTCCAAATTCCGCAGCCCACGAAGGTGCTGACGACGGATGCATCTCGCCTGGGTTGGGGAGCTCATGTCGATGGGCTTCACACCCAGGGTCTGTGGTCCCTCCAGGAAAAGGATCTGCAGATCAACCTCCTGGAGCTCCGAGCGATCTGGAACGCGCTGAAGGCTTTCAGAGATCGGCTGTCCTGCCAAATTATCCAAATTCGGACAGACAATCAGGTTGCAATGTATTACGTCAACAAGCAGGGGGGCACCGGATCTCGCCCCCTGTGTCAGGAAGCCGTCGGGCTGTGGCGCTGGGCGTGCCAGTTTGGCATGCTCCTCCAAGCCACATACCTGGCAGGCGTAAACAACAGTCTGGCCGACAGACTGAGCAGAGTCATGCAACCGCACGAGTGGTCGCTCCATTCTAGAGTGGTACACAAGATCTTCCGAGAGTGGGGCACCCCCTCGGTGGACCTTTTCGCCTCTCAGACCAACCACAAGCTGCCTCTGTTCTGTTCCAGACTTCAGACACACGGCAGGCTAGCGTCGGACGCCTTTCTCCTCCATTGGGGGACCGGCCTCCTGTATGCTTATCCTCCCATACCTTTGGTGGGGAAGACCTTACTGAAGCTCAAGCACGACCGCGGCACCATGATTCTGATAGCGCCCTTTTGGCCCCGTCAGATCTGGTTCCCTCTTCTTCTGGAGTTGTCCTCAGAAGAACCGTGGAGATTGGAGTGTTTTCCGACTCTCGTTTCGCAGAACGACGGAGCATTACTGCACCCCAACCTTCAGTCTCTGGCTCTCACGGCCTGGATGTTGAGGGCGTAGACTTCGCTGCGTTGGGTCTGTCGGAGGGTGTCTCCCGGGTCCTGCTTGCCTCCAGGAAGGATTCCACTAAAAAGAGTTACTTTTTCAAGTGGAGGAGGTTTGTCGTTTGGTGTGAGAGCAAGGCCCTAGAACCTCGTTCTTGCCCTGCACAGAACCTGCTTGAATACCTTCTGCACTTATCAGAGTCTGGCCTCAAGACCAACTCAGTAAGGAATCACCTTAGTGCGATTAGTGCTTACCATTATCGTGTGGAAGGTAAAGCCATCTCTGGAGAGCCTTTAGTCGTTCGATTCATGAGAGGCTTGCTTTTGTCAAAGCCCCCTTTCAAGCCTCCTACAGTGTCATGGGATCTCAACGTCGTCCTCACCCAGCTGATGAAACCTCCTTTTGAGCCACTGAATACCTGCCATCTGAAGTACTTGACCTGGAAGGTCATTTTCTTGGTGGCAGTTACTTCAGCTCGTAGGGTCAGTGAGCTTCAAGCCCTAGTAGCTCATGCTCCATATACCAAATTTCATCACAACAGAGTAGTGCTCCGCACCCACCCAAAGTTCCTGCCGAAGGTGGTGTCGGAGTTCCATCTTAACCAGTCAATTGTCTTGCCAACATTCTTCCCCAGGCCGCATACCCGCCCTGCTGAACGTCAGTTGCACACATTGGACTGCAAGAGAGCATTGGCCTTCTACTTGGAGCGGACACAGCCCCACAGACAGTCCGCCCAATTGTTTGTTTCTTTCGACCCTAACAGGCTAGGGGTCGCTGTCGGGAAACGCACCATCTCCAATTGGCTAGCAGATTGCATTTCCTTCACTTACGCCCAGGCTGGGCTGACTCTTGAGGGTCATGTCACGGCTCATAGTGTTAGAGCCATGGCAGCGTCAGTGGCCCACTTGAAGTCAGCCACTATTGAAGAGATTTGCAAGGCTGCGACGTGGTCATCTGTCCACACATTCACATCACATTACTGCCTCCAGCAGGATACCCGACGCGACAGTCGGTTCGGGCAGTCGGTGCTGCAGAATCTGTTTGGGGTGTAAATCCAACTCCACCCTCCAGGACCCGAATTTATTCTGGTCAGGCTGCACTCTCAGTTAGTTGTTCTTCGTAGGTCAATTTCTGTTGTACCCTCGCCGTTGCGAGGTTCAATTGACCTGGGTTCTTGTTTTGAGTGAGCCTGAAAGCTAGGGATACCCCAGTCGTGAGAACAAGCAGCCTGCTTGTCCTCGGAGAAAGTGAATGATACATACCTGTAGCAGGTGTTCTCCGAGGACAGCAGGCTGATTGTTCTCACCTACCCTCCCTCCTCCCCTTTGGAGTTGTGTTTCATATTTTATTGCTTGTCATTCAACTGGCGGGAGCGGTCGCGCACAGGCGGGAGGACGGCCGCGCATGCGCGGTGGGCGTGCCCTGCGTGCCGACCGTCCCGCGAAGCCTTTTCCGGTTGGTGGGGGCTGCCGCGGACGTCACCCAGTCGTGAGAACAATCAGCCTGCTGTCCTCGGAGAACACCTGCTACAGGTATGTATCATTCACTATACTGTCTAAGCCTTCCACCAATGAGCTGCTATGTTTTACATTTCTGAAAAACTAGTAAGAAAGCCTGTCCAAATTGTTGGGATAGAATTATGTTGCTCTTATTTGAGCCCCCCCAAAAATAAATTCAGTATCGGGCATCAACTCTTCCATTTTAACCAAGTTTTCATATACAGCTACACCTCAAGATGCTAAAAGGATGCAACTCTTGTGCCAGAATAATCCCTAAAAAGCTGTTGCATTTCTTAGTTTAGGGCAATGGTTTCCAAAGTTGTCCTAGGGGCTCCTCAGCCAGTCAGGTTTTCAGGATATCCACAATGAATATTCATGAGAAACATTTGCGTTCACTACCTTCACTGCTTGCAAATCTCTCATGAATATTCATTATGAATATCTTGAAACCCTGACTGGTTGAGAAGTCCCCAGGACAGGCTTGGGAATTACTGGTTTGGAGTACATACCAATGGAACCAGTAGGCCTGTGAGTGTCTTGCTGTCTTTGCTGGTCTGCACTTTGGATTGTTGCCAGGGTTCTAATGCTATGGTCTGATTATTTGGGTCTGTGATGATCATCCTGTGGCCTTCTCAAGGTGCCCATGACCCATAGCCCTGCTGTGGAAGCTGAGTCTGTAAAAGCAAGTTCATTGTTCGTGTAAATGTTTCAGGGCTTCCCATGTATATGAATGAGTGCCAAGTGTTAGGACTGCTGGTTGTCCTTTTCTGTCTTGGAGAAATAAACACACCTTAAGAGCTTTCCTACACTTAAATAGTGGACCACCATTAGTGGTTTGCAATGTTTTCAAAACTGTCATTACATTTTGGGCAATTGTATAAGAGATTCTCTGAGGATGAGCATGTGGGTGACGGTATCCATGTTACCTGCTGCAGAACGTTTTCACAGCATATACAACTTTATGAGCACGCACCAGTGTCCGCACTTCATATGTGCGAGTGCCTTCCTGCCCACCGTGAGAGCGCGGGACCAGAAGTCTCTCTCCATCCACCGTGAGGAGAGAGCGCGCTGTTCACGGCTTCTCGCAGCGTCTCTTGTGTTTCTACTTTTCGATCGAGTTTTTTGTGCCTTCCTTAGAGTAGTTTTTCTTTTTCAAGAGGCTTTTCTATCCCTCCCCTTACAGTTTTAAAGGTTTTTTTCACCAAGTTTAGTTTGCTTATTTTTTCCATGCTCCAGAGGCCTACTTAAGTACATAAGTAATGCCACACTGGGAAAAGACCAAGGGTCCATCGAGCCCAGCATCCTGTTCACGACAGCGGCCAATCCAGGCCAAGGGCACCTGGCGAGCTTCCCAAACGTACAAACATTCTATACAATCAAGCCATTGTGACATCACTAATGAGGTTGGCTCTTATTGGTGGAATGAGCCACTATGACATCACAATAGGTTAAATCACTGCTCTATGTAATAAAAGTGAGCCAAGTAGAGGACATAAGTACATAAGTAATGCCACACTGGGAAAAGACCAAGGGTCCATCAAGCCCAGCATCCTGTCCACGACAGCGGCCAATCCAGGCCAAGGGCCCCTGGCAAGCGTCCCAAACGTACAAACATTCTATACATGTTATTCCTGGAACTGTGGATTTTTTCCAAGTCCATTTAGTAGCAGTTTATGGACTTGTCCTTTAGGAAACCGGCTAACCCCTTTTTAAACTCTGCCAAGCTAACCACCTTCACCACATTCTCCGGCAACGAATTCCAGAGTTTAATTACGCATTGGGTGAAGAAAAAGTTTTTCCGATTTGTTTTAAATTTACTACACTGTAGTTTCATCCCATGCCCCCTAGTCCTAGTATTTTTGGAAAGCGTGAACAGATGCTTCACATACTTAGGCATGAGCTCCATTGGAATTTTTCCCCTTCTTCTTTTTCTTGGTGATTTGCCCCTTTTGGATATCTCCATCGAGTCATTTGACTTTGGTCACAGCAGTTTTGCCTTCCATGTCATCGAAGGTTCCCAGTGGCTTCAAGCGCTGTGCTCAATGCAATTTGACCATCTCTGGCAGACACCCTTTCTTGGTGTCTCCAGTGTTTGGGGCCAGAACATTCCCCTGCCAGCTGTCTTCTTTGCCTGCATATGCAGAAAAGAACCTACCTGTCCAGAGAGAGAACATTTTTGGAGCCCGGTCCAAATCATCAACATTGGCATCGGTGCAGGCACAGCATCAGGTGCATCGGTCCCCATGGCTGCTAGACCCATGTCTGACACTGGGAGTGGGTATGCATTAAGCAGTGACTGCAAGTAAACATTGGCCTTTTACTTGGAGCGGACTAGGCCCTATAGACAGTCCACCCAACTTTTTGTTTATTATGATTCCAACAGGATGGGGGTTGCCATCGGGAAACGTACAATCTCCAGTTGTCTCGCAGATTGCATTTCTTTCACTTACACCGAAGCTGGGCTGACTTTTGAGGGTCATAATGTCAGATTATTGGCTGCATTGGTAGCTCACTTAAGAGCAGCTTTTATAAAAAAAATTTGCAAGGTTGCAACGTGGTCTTCGATCCACACATTCACATCTCACTATTGCCCTGAGTAGAATACCTGTTACAATGGTTGGTTTGGAGAGACAAGTTCTGCAGAATTTGTTTGGGGTCTAGAATCCAACTCCACCCTCCTAGGCCCGTTTTGTTCTGTTCCAGGCTGCATCCTCACACAGTATGTATATAGTTCCAGGTTAATTAATTTTTTTGACCTCACAATTGCACGTTCCAGTTGTCCTACTGTTATTTTCGATGAGCCTGGGAGCTAAGGATTCCCACATGTTTGACGTGGCCTGCTTGTGCTCGGAGAAAGTGAAGATACTTACCGGTAGCAAGTATTTTCCGAGGACAGCAGGCCAGTCAATTTCACATACCCTCCCACCTCCCCTTGGAGTTGTTTTTGTATAGCTGATACACTTACATCTGGTTCCGCGCTCTCACAGTGGGCAGTCACGCGTGCACAGTGGGGAAGCTGGTGTGTGCTCTTAAAGTTGTATTCGTCGTGAAAGCGTTCCACACCGGGTCACATGAATGATGTCACCTATATGTGAGAATGACTGAGAATACCTGCCACAGGTAAGTATCTTCGCTTTCTTAAAACATAGACTGCCTTTCTCCTACCCCAAGCGCAACCTTTAGATTTAAATCAGACTGTTACTGTAATGTGATCCTGCCAATTGTGTTTCAGCTTGTGGTTCTTGGAATGAGAAATCACCCTTCCAACTTACCAGTCCAGTTAGCAGCAAGTGCATGTGTCTTCAATTTGACAAAGCAGGACCTGGCAGCTGGCATGCCAGTCCGACTCTTGGCTGATGTCACCCATTTACTTCTGCAAGCAATGGAACACTTTCCAAACCACCAGCAGGTAATGGGCAACCCATGCAACCAATTTCTTCCTTTCAGCTTTTCCTGCCATTCTCTAACCTCACCACTAATACAATAAAGTGGCAAAAAATACCTGTTAGAAGATGCATTTTGCGTATACTGAAAGGGAGGTTGAGACATCTTATTGGATTCAGTAACACAAATAGACAATTGGATGGCTGGCTGAACCCTGCATCTACCACACAGCCCCAAACACTGATAATCTTTTAATACAGGATGGTAGTCTGGAAGGATTTGAGAGAGCAAGAAAGCAGTGAACTAAGACACCAAGCAAGAATCACATTTAACCTTTCTAAAAAGTCTAGAGAGAAATTTATTTTTTTTTTTCTTAGGCACAGGTCCAGAGATGTGACCTTCAGTGTCTGTCAGTGCAGCTGACAAGACTGTCAGTACATGACATCGCTTTTCTCTGGAAGGACAACTTTATTAAAAATCCTTCAAATACAAACATTAAAACCTGCCTCTTCTCTTTTGACAGCTGCAGAAGAACTGCCTTCTGTCACTGTGCAGTGATCGGATCCTGCAGGATGTTCCATTCAATAGGCAAGTTATGGCAGAATAAAGGTAGTATTTCAGCTGTGCAGTACAATTTCTTATACATTTTCTTAGCGCCCCCCCCCCCCCCCCCCCCCCCCCCCCCCCCCCACGGAGTTTTGAGTGGATTTGTGGTGTTGTTGGCAGTCTTAGCAGAACGGCCTGGGGTTGAATTTGCACAGAGATTTTGTTGCTTTTGGCACTAACTAGGCAAGATAGCGTAGGGAAGCTTGTGCTGCTGCTGACTTTGATTTCCAGTGCTGCAAATCCAGCAGCTTACCTGAGCACTAAATTCTTTTCAATGGTTTGCTTAGCTTGTGAGCCCTCCTAGGACAGAGAAATAGCCAGTGTACCTGAATGTAACTGACATTGAACTACTACTGAAAAAGGTGTGACCAGAATCTTAATAATAAATAAAATATATCTCAAAACTTAAATATCAAAAAATGATATTTTTTGTTAAAGTGTTAAGGCATCAGAGATTCCTGCAGTTAAAAAAAAAAAAGGTGAAAGGGCGTTCCCAGGGATAAAGCCTTGAGCATTGTCCTGACCTGAAAACCTTTCTCAATCATCTGCCCCATTAATTGTTAACACAAATAGTGCTTCAAATGTGCATCCGCAAACTTGAAAAGATAAAGAAAGTTATTAAATGGCAGGCAAGTACTTTTCTGAAGCAACACTGCAAACAGAGAGTCAAAATTCAGACCACCCTGGACATTCTCAAGGCTTTTTCCTTGGGAAAGTCCTCTGACTTTTTTTTTATATATATCAAATAACTTCATTAGCCAATAGTACCATCGTAAGAACACAAAAGAAAAACCTCGTAGAGAAAAAACTATACATATTAAAGCAATTTTTTTATAATTTAAAATAACAATCTCAAACATTTAACGATATTTAAAAACAGAGAAGTATATCAAAACGAAGCTGTGATTATAAAATGTAAAGAGAAAAGGAGCAAAGTAGAAGGGAGATGTATGGTTAATAATCTAATGGAAATTAGGAGAGATATCATCATAGAGCAACTGATATAGGTCAGTCATATGAGCAAATGAAATAAATAGCAAATCCTGGAGTTAAATAAATATAATTCTAGAGAATATAGGTAAACCTATAGTTAAAAAGAGGAGTGTAGTAGAGGGTTCCATATTTGATAGTATCTTCATGGTTTGTTTCATGAGCCAGTTTAAGCTTTTCCATATCGGCTACATGCCATACTTTCTCTAACTACATGTAACATAGTAACATAGTAGATGACTGCAGAAAAAGACCTGCACGGTCCATCCAGTCTGCCCAACAAGATAAACTCATATGTACTACTTTTTGTGTATACGTTACCTTGATTTGTACCTTGCCTCTTCAGGGCACAGACTGTATAAGTCTGCCCAGCACTATCCCTGCCTCGCCTCCCACCACCAGCTCTGGTACAGACTGTATAAGTCTGCCCAGCACTATCCCCGCCTCCCAACTACCAGCCCCGCCTCCCACCACCAGCTCTGGTACAGACCGTATAAGTCTGCCCAGCATTATTCCCGCCTCCCAACCACCAGCCCTAGCACAGACCGTATAAGTCTGTCCAGCACTATCCCCGCCTCCCACCACCAGCTCTGGTACAGACCGTATAAGTCTGCCCAGCACTATCCCTGCCTCCCAACCACCGGCTCCGCCACCCAATCTCGGCTAAGCTGCTGAGGATCCATTCCTTCTGAACAGGATTCCTTTATGTTTATCCCATGCCTGTTTGAATTCCGTTACCATTTTCATTTCCACCACCTGCCGCGGGAGGGCATTTACCTCCTGCAGGAGGTAAAGAGAATTGGCACCATCCATGAGCCACACATAATAAGATCTAAGTGAGTTACGTTCTCAATGGGAACCATGGGTGTTCCAAACAATATTAAAGATGGATAGGAGGAAATATCCTATTGTGGATTAAAAACTGGTTGAAGGATAGGAAACAGAGAGTGGGGTTAAATGGGCAGTATTCACATTGGAGAAGGGTAGTTAGTGGGGTTCCTCAGGGGTCTGTGCTAGGACCGCTGCTTTTTAATATATTTATAAATGATTTAGAGATGGGAGTAACTAGCGAGGTAATTAAATTTGCTGATGACACAAAGTTATTCAAAGTCGTTAACTCGCGACAGGATTGTGAAAAATTACAAGAGGACCTTACGAGACTGGGCGGCTAAATGGCAGATGACGTTTAATGTGAGCAAGTGCAAGGTGATGCATGTGGGAAAAAAGAACCCGAATTATAGCTACGTCATGCAAGGTTCCACGTTAGGAGTTACGGACCAAGAAAGGGATCTGGGTGTCGTCGTCGATAACACGCTGAAACCTTCTGCTCAGTGTGCTGCTGCGGCTAGGAAAGCGAATAGAATGTTGGGTATTATTAGGAAAGGTATGGAAAACAGGTGTGAGGATGTTATAATGCCGTTGTATCGCTCCATGGTGCGACCGCACCTTGAGTATTGTGTTCAATTCTGGTCGTCGCATCTCAAGAAAGATATAGTAGAATTGGAAAAGGTGCAGCGAAGGGCGACTAAAATGATAGCGGGGATGGGACGACTTCCCTATGAAGAAAGACTAAGGAGGCTAGGGCTATTCAGCTTGGAGAAGAGACGGCTGAGGGGAGACATGATAGAGGTATATAAAATGAGTGGAGTGGAACAGGTGGATGTGAAGCGTCTGTTCACGCTTTCCAAAAATACTAGGACTAGGGGGCATGCGATTAAACTACAGTGTAGTAAATTTAAAACAAATCGGAGAAAATTTTTCTTCACCCAACGTGTAATTAAACTCTGGAATTCATTGCCGGAAAATGTGGTGAAGGTGGTTAGCTTAGCAGAGTTTAAAAAGGGGTTGGACGGTTTCCTAAAGGACAAGTCCATAAACCGCTACTAAATGGACTTGGAAAAATCCAAAATCCCAGGAATAACATGTATAGAATGTTTGTACGTTTGGGAAGCTTGCCAGGTGCCCTTGGCCTGGATTGGCCGCTGTCGTGGACAAGATGCTGGGCTCGATGGACCTTTGGTCTTTTCCCAGTATGGCATTACTTATGTACTTATGATCTAATTGGATTCGTTGACCTACAATTTTGCTAATATGATTTAGAACCAGAGACCAAACATAAAGGGGCAGTACCCAAAGATTTACAGCCTCTCCAACAAAGAGTGGGCATTTGGGGGTCCCATTTATTAATACGTTGAGGGGTGACCTTTTTTAAGGAATCTCTGATGCCCTAACACTTTTAAATTTTAGGATTTAAACATTTTGTATTAATTGAAAAAGTATCATAAAGGCATTTGTCTTATTTTTTGATATTTAAGTTTTGAGATAAGATACCCATGCCTGTTTGTTTTCATAGCAAACAAAAACAAACCTTTTTCCCATTGTTTGAAATGCTGTATGATTTGGGATGGGAAAATAATGAGTCTGTATGCTTTTGACATGCTTAGACATCTGCCATTGTGCATTGTGTTGTACAATATAATTCACATGGGATCACTCTCCTTCCTTGTTGCAAAGGATTTACAACTTAACCTCTCTCTATGCCCAAGTTTAAGTGATTTTCTGAAGGTTGCATGGTAACAGGTGGATAGGGAATCAGTGGCTTAAACCACAGCATTCATCACTTTTGGGCAGCCCCGTTCTAATCTCTGTTTGGCTCATGCCTTTCTGTGAGTAAAGCACGCACTCAGGGCCCTGTTTACTAAGGTTTGCTCAGTTGATTCGTCCCTACCTTTGCTGCAGTCTTACAGGCTGAAATGCCTGGAGTTGAGCTGTATTCATTGAGGCATATTTCTTCAGATGTTATAGTAGCATTTTCTGTGATTATAGCTTTTTTGAGCAGACCTTTTGGTTGCAGTAAGTTCTTTTGGAGAGGAAGAATTGGCTGTTTGTAGTTTTCCTTTCATCACAAAAGAAAGACCTACAATTTGTTGTAGATAAAAGCTAGTGTATGGCATTCCAGGCTTTGTCTGCATGATCTTAAAATGCTTACACTCTGCAAACGTTATTTGAGGGGCAGGATGGGATCAAGGACTTTCTTTTTGTTTCAAAACTCTGCCATCGAACTTCAGTCTCCAAATGCTGGATTATTACCTACTGAGTGAATCACTGATTGTTTTAAAAGACAATGACCAGAGGATACAAGTGTGTTGTATTTATCCATTAAAAATGTGACTGTTAAGTCATTATTATAGAAGCTTTTTAAGATGCTGTTCTTGAACTTATGCAAGCTGCCATCTTAGCAAGAGAGCCGTTACTTGCATCATCTTCAAAAGTACATAAGTAGTGCCATAAGGGGACAGACCAAAAGTCTATCAGGCCCAGCATCCTGTTTCCAACAGTGGCCAATCCAGGTCACAAATACCCAGGGCTTTTTTTGAGGGGGTACTTGGGGGTACTGAGTACCGGCACCTTTTCCACTGTCTGCTAAAATTGACCCATAGTTCTCATATTTTAATGAAAGAGCTCAGGTTCTACATAGAAATTCTGCCTTGTCATAGATTCTGTCTGGTTGCAGGGGGCCTGGCTATTGTGGGGTGGGTCCCTCAATGATCACTCCATCCCTGAAGGGTGGCCTGGCATTTGAGTACCGGCACCTTTTTTGCTAGACAAAATGCACTGCAAATACCTGGCAAGATCCCAAAAAAGTACTGGATCTGATTGGGTCCATATAAGTTTGCTGTCAGACTTCACACTGCACAAACTGATTGATCGCCTGCTGTATAAGGTCACATGTGACAGTGTTCTGAACTTGGCTGCTCCTTGGGTTGGAAGAGAATTATGCTGATGTTCCTTGCCACCGTGTAGGCCCTGAGGCCCCATTAAGATTTTCTTCATTTCTGTCCTCTGATGTTCCATTACCACCTCCATTTTGAGAATCTGTGTTATATGAACTGCTCACAGAGGGGGTGGGGGGTTCAAATTAGTCAAATTGTAATCATTGTTGAGTTGCTTATCCTTGGGGGCCACAAAAGGTTTGATTGTTGGGAAGCCCACAATAAATATTCATGAAATGTGTGGGTTCCCAGTATTTTGTAAGAGTATGGCTTCAGTCCCTTGAAGACCAGTTTGTCATCTTGCGTTCAAATTTGAGAACCAGTATCCTCAATTTAAATTTATTCTACTACTACTTAACATTTCTAGAGCGCTACTAGGGTTACGCAGCGCTGTACAAAATAAACAAAAAAGGACGGTCCCTGCTCAAAGGAGCTTACAATCTAAAGAACGAAATGTCAAGTTGGGGCAGTCTAGATTTCTTGGGTAGAGGTGTAGAGGTTAGGTGCCGAAGGCGACCTTGAAGAGGTGGGCTTTAAGCAGAGATTTGAAGATGGGCAGGGAGGGGCCTGGCGTATGGGCTCAGGGAGTTTGTTCCACGCGTGGGGTGAGGGGAGGCAGAAAGGGCGGAGCCTGGAGTTGGCGGTGGTGGAGAAGGGTACTGAAAGGAGGGATTTGTCTTGAGAGCGGAGGTTACGGGTAGGAACGTATGGGGAGATGAGGGTTGAGAGGTAGGGAGGGGCTGCAGATCGAGTACATTTGTAGGTTAGTAGCAGAAGCTTGACTTGAATGCGGTAACTGATCGTAAGCCAATGAAGTGACTTGAGGAGAGGGGTGATATGAGTGTATCGGTTCAGGCGGAAGATAAGACGTGCAGCAGAGTTCTGAACGGACTGAAGGGGGGATAGGTGGCTAAGTGGGAGACCAGTGAGGAGTAGGTTGCAGTAGTTAAGGCGAGAGGTAACGAGAGAGTGGATGAGAGTTTGGGTGGTGTTCAATTTATTTATTCAATTGCCTGACCCCAGTGACAGTGGTTAATAACAGGGCTACAGTTTTTTTCTTAAATAATAAAATAGTAGTCTTTTTTTTTTTTTTTTTTTGTTCGTTTCTGTTGTTGTTCTCATGTTCTTATATTTAGAGAACTGCTCATTTTAAAATGCTACCACTTTTAGGTTTGAAGCTGCCAAACTTGTCATGCAGTGGCTATGCAACCATGAAGACCAAAACATGCAAAGGATGGCTGTGGCAATAATCTCCATTCTGGCTGCCAAGGTACATCCTTCACAAGTCCAGGATAGCTGCATCCATCTAGCGTTTCAAGGGTATTAGATTTTTCAGCTCTCTATATACCAATGTTGTCTTTATTTACAGCTTTCCACTGAGCAGACTGCCCAACTTGGTGCCGAGCTCTTCATTGTCAGGGTGAGTGGAACATCGGTTGTACCCAGTGTACCAAGCATTTCTGCTTTGTGTTTGTGTTACAGCTGCAGGGCTTCAAGTGTCTGCTGTGTAAAGGTTTTAGACCGAGAGCAGAGAGGCAGCACCTTTGATTTATGGTTCAACAATTTTTTATTGGTGACACGTCAAATTATACAATTCCAACTCTCCAGAAGTACAGTAATGCTATATCAAACACAGGAAAAACAAATGTGTAACAATAGCAGCAGTCTTCAATATTTTATCATTGTTATCCCCCCCCCCCCCCCCCCATTTTGATTCAGCTTTTTATTTAGGGGTGTCACACCAGTCCAAATAGTCAATGTCTAAACAGCAATTACTTACTATTTCTAAATTACTATCAATAAACTCAAGCCTACCAATAGTATGTTTTAGCAAGAATTATCAACCCTCCTTTAACCGACAAGCACCTTTGATTTAAAGAGTTGTGTCCTGTATGCATATGCAGCTTGCTCCAGTTAGTTAAACAGGAGTGCTGTTAAATCTCATACTTAGGAAGGGTTTAAGTCGGCCCAGAGCGCATGACTTTTATGCACAGTGGGGTTAATTTTATACAAGAGTGCCTAGGTTTAGTGAGCAAGAACTACTTCTACTGCTATAAATCATTTCTATAGCGCTACCAGTCGTACGCAGCGTTTCACAATTTAACATGTAGAAAAGACAGTCCCTGCTCAAGAAGGCACCTATGTTGGTGGTATTTGTAGAATGGAGGAGTAGTCTTGTGGGTAGAGCACCAGGCTTGACATCTACTGGTGCCTTGTTCAAATCCCACCGCTGTTCCTTGTGATCTTGGGCAAGGCGCTTTACCTTCCATTGCTTCAGGTGCAAACAGATCATGAGCCCTCCAGGGACAGGAAAATAACTAGTGTACCTGAATGTAACTTACCTTGAGCTGCTACTGAAAAAGGTGTGGGCAAAATCCAAATAATCGGCACCTGTGTGACAAATCTAGATTAAAGGCACAGACATTCAAGTGTAAATGTTAGCATGTGTGTTTTGTAGAATATATGCATAACTCCACCCCTGCACACACCTACTGTAAAAGTGTGCACCAGCTTGCACTGTGCTTTTAGGCATGACCTAATTTTATAATGGTTTATACAAATACTCTCAATAAGTCTTCAAACAGAAAGGCACACACAGGAAATATAATATCTCTTTTATTGTCTTACAAGAGAGATTTTCTAGGGAGCAAACATACTGAAAATAATTCATTTTAAAGATATGGTCAGTTCATAATCATGAAATAATTATAAAGCCATCTGCTGATTTTATTTTACAGCAACTTCTGCAAATAGTCAAACAGAAAACCAACCAGAACTTAGTGGACACAACTTTAAAGTTTACCCTGAGTGCCCTGTGGAACCTCACAGATGAATCCCCCACCACCTGCAGACACTTCATCGAAAACCAAGGTCTGGAGCTCTTTATGAAGGTTCTAGAGGTAAGGGACTGACTTCCAGGGGGCCTGTAAACACTCGGATTTTATTCTTGTACCTTCACTTTTACAGCCATTGTATTTCTCGTTTCAGTCTTTTCCATCCGAGTCCTCCATCCAGCAGAAAGTTCTCGGCCTTTTGGTAAGATATGCAAAGTTCGTGTCATAAAACTTAAGAATCATTCATAAAGAGATATGTCTGTTTAAATAGATATCTACTATAATTAAATTTCCCCTTCTTAGAAGCACAAATTTGTAAGTTTTGTGACCCTGCATAGAATCCTATATAATAATTCTCACCTCCAACATTCTAATGTGCCTGGTACCGTGGCTCCCTCGGAGGTGGTCTGCTAGGCAGTTTAGAATGCACTGTGTGCAGAACATCAGACGCACGCACACAAACAGATTGCAACTTGATCAGATCATTCGTCCACGCCGCGCGGCCGAGAAGAGGACTTCGGCTGGCGGGGGTTGGGGTCCCCTGCCAGCACAGGTACGCGATGGCAGCGGGGGAGGGTTGGTGGCGGGAAGGGGGGCTCGAGAGAGTCGCAGCAGAGGGGTCCAGGGGTTAGGAAATCGGAGGGAAAGGGGGGTCTGGAAATTGGAGGGAGGGATTATTCTGACGTCGCGTTACCATGGGCGGGAGCGATTATGAAGCCTACAAACACTACAGAGCTTCAGGGCTTCACTGCCACGGAGTCAGCTTCAGAACGTTGGAGGTGCGAATTATTATATTAGATAATTCATGACAGAAGTTTTCTTTTCTCCTGAATCTTTTCTTTCCATAAACATTAGACATAGATAAACTGTATACCCTTTATATATGAACACCAAAAAGCTAACCTTCCTGTGATTATTCCAGCAGTCCCATCACTAATTATATTTGGGGGAAATTTCTTTGTGAGATGTATTGAGACATTACGGTGCTCATTTTCAAAGCGCATAGATTTACAAAGTTATTTAACTTGATATGTCTGTGTGCTTTGAAAATGAGCCTCCTCGTGTTTCTCAAACATTTTGGTGCTATTTATTTGCTTTCTTTCATTGCAGAACAATATAGCAGAAGTCCGAGAACTCCATTCTGAACTAATGTTGAAGAACTTCATAGACCACATCAATAAATTACTGCACAGTGTTGAGGTGGAAGTCAGTTATTTTGCGGCTGGGATTATTGCTCACTTAATATCCCGTGGGGAGGAGACCTGGACGCTGAGCAGTAGTCTCAGGAATACTCTTGTGGAGCAACTGGTAGAGTAATGCATTAAACCCTGCTGTGTGGGGATTTTGGGGGGGGAGGGAATATAGAACAGCCATTTCCATCCCCTCCCTACTTAACTGCCTAATTATAATGGGCTCTCCAGTGCCATCAGCTTGATGGAAAAGGCCCCTCCGTTACTTAAACTATGAGCATCAAAGAAATGCACCTGAGACATAAGAGCTTGAACCCCATTGCACAGAAGGCCCAAGACACCTGCTGCTCTATGGTTTATGTTGACTATGTTCTGTGAATGACTACATCAACAGTCCCAGCACATATGTAAATGTAACAAAACACATGATATATGGTATAATTGAAGTTTCATCTCACTGTCAAAACATTTTTAAACCAGCGGAGGTGCCATATTTCACATGACAGAATAATTAAGATAAGTGTAAACGTTTTCTAAAAACAAAAGTTTTCTATAAACTATAGCCTGTCAAAAGGAAATATCAGGCCGATGAAGAGGTTGAAGTTTATATTTGTCGTCACATAAAGCCTGTAAGGGTGGTGGACGACGAACATCACTGAGGCATTCTACAAAAGTATATGAATACTATAAGAAGATAATGATTGCTGAAGATTTCTTTGATAAACATTGATGTTTAAAGTTGGTGAAGAAATACAGTATATATAATGTTGACTGGACATTGGCAATTGTGAGAGATCTATCTAGACCAGTCTAATTGTTATTCGAAGCGGCCATTTATTGAGTGTGATATTTCACATGAGCCATAAACTTTTAACCACTCATGGCTCACCACAGTTCATCATAGGTCAAGTTCTTTTTTTTTTTTTTAATTTTGCATAAAATTTCCACAGAAAAACCATTAGTTCAATCGTCCTTATGTTTATAAGAGTCGCTTAGCTTAGACATCCAGGGACCAGCTATGAATGCACATTGACGACTTGAATCAAATCTTAATCATGAAATATTACACTGAGCAATCCTTTTGATTAAGATATATATGCTCTGCTTTTTTCACAGCACTCTGCCATTTTGAAGTGGCCAACACCAGAGTGTGAGATGGTTGCTTACAGGTATTTACCTTCTACAAGTTAAAATTTAGTTTCTTAAAGCTGTAAACAATGTTCTAGATCACGTACAACGTCCTGAGCAGAGCTCTCATGTAGATGTGTGGTTTTCGAGTCCATTGTAAAGCGACTCCATAGATCATTATGCAAAGTTGCAGTTAACCCTGTACTTGCTCCCTTACAGAATAACAGCCTTCACATCCTCAAGCATTTGGTCCCAGCATTGTCCCTTAAATCCAGGGACTGTGCTGGCATAACATCCCTGTCGTCTCACCGTTGCATCTTTTCTTTCTGAGATTTGCTCTTATGCTATACATGAAATGCAAGGAAAAAAAAACAACAGGTCTTGGGAAAATGTGGCTAAGTATTCGTGTTGGTCCTTTCTAGGTCCTTCAATCCATTCTTTCCATTACTTGGCTGCTTCAGCACCCCTGGAGTCCAGTTGTGGGCTGTGTGGGCCATGCAACATGTTTGCAGCAAAAATCGTATGTACTACCAAACTTGAAAATTACCTTTTATTTTGTATATTGGCCTTATTTTGACTCTGATACCTTGAACCTGATTTGGGATAAGCCCTTTCAAAACTTGGACGGATTGTTTTAAATCTGGCATAGCGCTATACATATATGTACAGTAAAATGTATGTGTATAAAATCAGATTTAGTAAAAGGGTGTATTCATTATATTTTATGTTTAGTCTATCAAATGAGCTCTTAACTTTGAATACTGTTCTGATGTGGCTCCGGTGTACAATGAGAATCTGACTAGCGGCACCCCATAGCCATACTACATAATATATGAGAAAAAAATGTTCTCTGCACACCAAAATTGGGGGAGGGGACCTATGTAATTATGAAGGAGAAAGCTATTCCTGAGTATAGATTGCTCTAGGAATAAATGTATTAGTATAAGAACACAAAAACAGCTCTAGACACAGGTAGATAAATATTTGTAAGCTTTAGCTTAGGTTATAGATCAGCTGTTGGGAGCCACAAACTTAATGCAAAGGTTGTATTATAAAGGATAAATTGATAATGGAGTTGTGGGAATTTAGTGCTGTCGCTTCTCATATGGCTGGGGTACTATTTAGTAATAAGGGAGTCAGTGCATGTGGGGAAAAGGAAAGCAGTGCCCAAGACAGAATAGGATCTACTGTAAATGGGACGGTAGATGGACACGAGCAGACCAAATGGACCTTATGATCTGTGTCTGATGCCAGTAGGGCTAAAGTGGAGTTTCCTTCCATTGTGTCCGAGTGGCGAATGGAGAGTTGACCTGCCACCATTGTAACCAAGATCTCTGTGGTGCAGTCGGGTTCCGTATCTCCTGTCTGGTTGGATTTGGGCATGATAGAGATGATATAAGCCACATTGAACCAAACTCTGTTTGGATAATGTGGGATAAAAGAACCGGAAACATTAAATGAAATGTAGTCCTGTCCTAGACCAGAGTGGAGGGTGTAATTGCTGCTGTTGAGACAAACTCTGCTGAGTCCTTACCGACATCGGAGAAATGGCTTCGGTCAGAACCTTCCTAGCCTACTCTTCCATTATAAAGTGTCTTCTGTCTTCCAGCGCAGAGGGGGTGATGGAGATGAGGAAGTGATATACATATATAGCAGAAGCCTGAAGAATTCATTTTGCTTAAAATGATCATACATCTACTTTCTTCATAGTAAATGTAACATAGTAAATGACGGCAGATAAAGACCTGTGCGGTCCATCCAGTCTGCAGTTTGCCAAGCTCTTGTTTATAAAGACTTGTTTCTTTTATTTCCAGCAGCGCGATACTGCAGTATGTTAATTGAAGAGGGTGGCCTGCGCCAACTGTACCATATCAAGGAAAATGGTGATACCGATCCAGATGTCCAGCGAATAGTCAACGCCATTTTAGACAGCTTAGAAAAATACATTGTACGTCATGGAAAACCACCACCTTATAAAAAACCTTCAGCCACGAAGCCAAACTGACGTGCAGTGGATATAGCTGTTGTGGCTGCCCCTCTGTAACAATCGTTTTGAGTACGAAACTGTGTGCAATCTAGTACATTTTAGAAAGCTGGTGGGCCACAGACTGACCTTGAACACCCATCAAAAAAAAAAATTGAGATTCTTTAAACGTCTAAGAAAAGAATGCAGTATTTCATCCACTTTCATGAATCGAACTCCCTACCAGCTGTTTGCTCTTTGTGCGCGTGGGCTTCAGGTTTTTGCTTCTATAGCTAAAAGTCTATTTATTATTATTATTAAAGTGGCTTTCTTGCTTTATTCTTGCCTGCCAAGCACAAGCATTAGTGCCTGCTCTTCACTTTTGTTCTCCCTGTGGTGAGCTATGCTTCCAGTATTGGGGCTTACTCTCAGCTGTTTCAGCACTTTCTAGGAAGGTGAACTTGTGAGGGAAGCTTGATGCCCTTGTAACACAGTCCTATAAGACAATTAACCTCGAGAAGCGTAGGCAGCCTCATGGGTTTCAATCACATGTATAAGCTTAAACTTAACGTGCGAAAACAACCCTAGACTCTAGTGTTCATTTACAGTCACAGCAGGAAAACAAAATCACGTGTTACGGGCCCGTGACTCCTGGAAGTGGCACACTTTTAACAAATAGGATCCTTTTTATATGTACTTTTCATAATACTTGATAGATCTGCCTTTTGCTATGACGAGCAGCCCAGTTCAACAGATAAAGCCGTGGGCAAGCCCAGTTCCAGCTCTTATTCTACTACTACTACTACTTAACATTTCTAGAGCGCTACTAGGGTTACGCAGCGCTGTACAATTTAACAAAGAGAGACAGTCCCTGCTCAAAGAGCTTACAATCTAATAGACAAGTGAACGGTCGGTCCGATAGGGGGCAGTCAAATTGGGGCAGTCTGGATTCACTGAACGGTAAGGGTTAGGTGCCGAACGCAGCATTGAAGAGGTGGGCTTTAAGCAAAGACTTGAAGACGGGCAGGGAGGGGGCTTGGCGTAAGGGCTCAGGAAGGTTGTTCCAAGCATAGGGTGAGGCGAGGCAGAATGAGCGGAGCCTGGAGTTATTCTACTAACAGAATCAATTCTAAGCACTCTGTTAATAATCCGTCCTACCTGTACTGCATTTTTAAAAAAAAAGGATTGATTTTCAGAATCACAGGCACCTACGGTAGATTAGAAATTATTTATGGCACCATTCTTTTCTTTTTTTTTAAAGAACCACTAATGTGCCATCCATTGAAAACTTTAGAGACTATTCCATGATGGCTGAGCATGGAAGAGATTCATTGCAGATATCCTGATAACTACTCTGCTTGAGCCTATATGAAGAAGGGTTCATAAAGTGCTGTCCTAAACACTTGGGGGAGGGGGGGGGGTAATTCTGTACCAGTCCCCTAAAAATAGGCTCCGGAATGATGCACACTAAGCCCAATTCTATATTGGCAGTTATAATTGCCGTTGCAGAATACTAGCTTAATCGTGATGAATTGCATTTGATTCCCACTGCAGCTCCTTGTGACGCTGGGCATGTCACTTAACCCTCCATTGCCCGGTACCCGAATATGATACATAAACCACTTTTATTGTAACCACAGAAGGGCAGAATATCACATTCCATCCCCCTTTCCCTTAAGTCTGCAGTTATGTGCCTAACTTTAGGCTTGAGCACTTACGCTTTCTCAGTGACGGGGTAAATGCACATGCCTAAGCACGTAACTGTTAGTATTGTATAAGCTATGTATCTAAGTGCTAGTCATGCCTATGACCCTGCCAGGTCCATGCCCCCTCGCAGTTACACACTATGAATTTTATGTGCGCAATTTGTAGACTACTAAGGGCAGTTACCTGTGTAACTGCAAATGAGTGCCAATTATTGGTTAATGTGTGTTGGCAGCTAATTTGAAAATTAAGTTACATACATAACTGGCATTTATAACTTTGCACTGTAACCTCTGGATTCTATATCGAGTGACTTTAAATCGCATGTGTAAATCCAGTTGTCTTCTGGATTTGCGGGCACAACTTAATTAAAGTCAATCAGCGCCAATAATTGCCACTTAAGTAATTATTGACACTAATTGGTGTTAATTAGAATTTACATGCAGAACTGTTGAAGCATATTCTAGACTGTGATGGGCATAAATTCTAAGTGGCATAGTTGAAAAGAGGGTGTGGGGGGGGGGAGGGTATGTCATGGGCATTTCTAAAATCTAAGTGTGTTGTTATAGAATACACCCGGTCCGTTCTAATTTAGGCATCGGCATTTACAATGTAACTGCGACTAAGTTTAGTCACGCAGACAGGTGTTTGGCCTAGTATCTAAACTGCGTAGAAATTTAAGCGTATTCTATAACGTATGCCTAATTGTGGAACACACCGAGGCCTATTTTGTTTTGGTGCTGATCTTTTAGGCGTAATGTATAGAATCTAGTCCTAGAGTCAAATTATGTGTGCAAGTTCATGGAATTAGGGTGTTGGAGGGTAATTCTATAACGGGGCCTATTTCAAGAATGTTCTATTAAGAATGATGGGCACCTACATTATAGAATAATAGTGTATGGCTGAAAATGCACATACAGTTAAGGCATGGTCGCTTACATGAGCCTATATGTTGGCCAATATGGGTGTAAATGATAATATTTTATAATATATGCATGTACTTGTGGAATCCGCCCACATGCATATCTACCAATTTCTGTTAAGAGGCTGCTTATCTGTGTAAATGACTAGAATACCGCCATCTATGTTTGTTTGCTTTCTAAAACTGGGGAGATCCTTATAAAACTAAAAACTCAGTTTTACATACAATGCTCAGAAGGGTATCAAGGCCTGTTTAATTGTGGGGGTATTTTACAAAAGGCTCACATGAATGTAAAGCCTTCTGTAGAATACTTATAAACGTGCAGGCATTTTTGTACTTGCTGGCATGTACAGCAGAAGCAGCCGTTTTTACGTATTTATACATGCTTAAAAAGAGTGGCGGGTCAAGGCTTTTGCACTTATAAATGCCAGCTCTCCAACTTCTGTCTGTAGCCTCTGACACACATGTGTAGTCAGACACGTTTAAAAACCTACACATCTAAGTACCACCAATTAAATAGTGAGGCCATAATTTTTGAGGGAGAATTATTCCCTTAATCCCTTATGTAAAGCTCTGGGGAAAATGAGCACTTTTTTTTAATAATCTGTATGCGCTTCTAAGCTATGTCAAAACCCAGTGGAGAACATTTTTACATAGGGAATACACTTGTAGGTTTGTGGCCTGCCCAAGCTATACCTAAACCACACCCCCTTAAAATCTCTGTCCTGGTGTTCTCCACGTGTAAACAGTGGCTTTCGGAAAGCTATTTACACATGTTGCTGCTTACATGTAGAGATGCTTTTAAAATCGAGCCCAAAATGTAACGTCTTCTAGGTGGTTTGTCTGTTAAGATTTCCATTCAGGGCAGAGGATCTTCTACAATGCATCTTTTTAAAGTGCTGAATGTACACCATAACTAGCAAGCAAAAGCTTCTCAAGCTCGACTTCTCTCTGAAAATAGGCCCTGGAGAAATGTTCTAATGCTTTTTTGTTTGTTTTTCAAATAAGCAAACACCTGCCTGGTGTGTTTGAAGCCTCCCTCAACAGGTTTCAAGGGCAAAATTCACCTTGTGGCTATCTTGGTCCTGTAAGTTGTAGATCAGTCCTGCAGCAGTGCCACAGCCAAGGAAAAATCAGTGAAAATGTTATTCAAAACCATCTTGCATTTCTCTTCTGGTACGACCATTTGTGGGGGCTGGTCCCCAATCGCATAGAGCTTTTAACCTGAGTTAAATACTGTCACCTCTTGACTTGAAATAGCTGAGCAACTGCATTTAAGTATTCTTGGAACCCAATGTGAAAGGCTTCAACAAACTATACAGCATGGGGGGGGGGGGGGGGGGGAAGAGAATTCTACAAATGGGGCTAAAAAATCAGCTCTAAGTGCTATTTTATAAAGGGTGTGCCTGGTTGAGCATCCTTGATAGAATAGCGCTGAAAGCCAATTCCCATGCCCAAAGCTGGGCATCAGTGTTTATGCCAGCTGAAACCTGGTGTACATCCCAATGCCCAACTAATTTCATTTGGGTGTGGAAATAGCGCTATTCTATAAAACTGTGCACAACTTTCCAGAACACCCCTGCCCTTCCCCTTGCCACATGCGCTTATGAGTTGTGTGCTAGGGGACTTAGGCATCCAGTCTTAAGAGCTAGTTAATGGCTTGATTTATTTATACACACATCCTTGCTCCATGCCAAAATATCAGTGCCCAAATAGAATCTGGGGGTATAAGTTTAATTTTATAATATGTCACATACTGCCAAATGCTCAGAACTACAGCAAGCCAACAGCACAGAAAATTAGCGCACTAGTGCTCAGAGAAAATGATATGCAAACTATATGCATGCTGTTAAAGCAAGGAGGGGGGACGTGCTTGGCACGTGCACAGAAGAATTTCACAGTAAACCTAGCTTCTGTTCGCATGCACCAGACAAAACCCGAACATGACACATGGTGTCGGTTTCTGCACCTTTAAATATAAGTTTTTCACTTTTTTTTTTTTTAATTGGAAGCCTTATACTTAAATGCAGGAAAGAGGCACCAGTGTGTGCTTTCACTTTTGGGTTTGTTCGGAGTCGTGCACATTTGTTTCTTAATACTTGTGCTTAGGGGCTTGCATGGGCTTCCTTCTAATTCAAAGTTAAAGAAAAACCGGCAGAAAGAATTGTGAGAAATCCTCTCTTCAAAAACCCTAACGCCTACTCAAAGCTGGTGTTATTTTTTCAGTGGTAAGGTGACTTTCTTTTGTGTGCTGTTCTCTGAGCATTGGCAGGGAATAGGAAATGACCTCCTTAACATGCATTTGACTACATTAGCATTCTATTTGTGCTAATCTCTGGCGTACTCATTTTTCCTGTGCCACTGATGCAGGCGCTAAAGGCCTCTACCGCCTACATTTGCTTCTGAGCATCGGGGCCCTAGGGGCAGATAATTCCCCATGCTATTCCAAAACAGCACAGAGCATTAACTCCCCAAGGATCAACGCTAATAGCGTGCAAATTTAGGTGCGTTATTAGCTTTGATCATTGGGAACTGCTGTGGGAGAATTGTGCCTGGGCATGCGCTCAAGGCACAATTCTGTAGAAGAGATTTGACAGGTCTGGGCTGTCAAAAAAAAAAAAAAAAAAAAAATCCTGACCTGTCAATCCTAAAGCCCAAGCCCCCAAACAAGGGTTGGGAGATTCTGTGGACCCCCTGACCCCCCCCCCCCCCCAACACTGGATACCCTGGTGGTCCAGTGGGACCCTTGACAGACCCCCCCCCCCCTCAATGCTAGCGCTGGTGATCTAGTGGTGAGGTCCCCCCGAACCCAACCCCCCTCATGCCTTAAGGCTGGAGAAGGAAGCACTCCCTCCCTCCTCAGGGCACACATCAAAATGGCAGCACCCTGCACAGTGGGATGCACAGGGCAAGGCACTGCCATTTTGAGGTGGCGCCCAGAGGAGGGAGGGTGCTAGTCTCTCCCTCCTCTAACCTTAAGGTATGGGAGGGGGTTGGGTTCGGGAGAGGACCCCACCACCAGGGCTAGTGTTGGGTGGGAGGAAGGCTGTTGAGGGGGGGCCACCAGGGTATATTTGGTGTTGGGGGGGCTTTGTGTTTGGCAGGGGGTTAATGGGAGGTATGTGCTTGGGGGGGGGGGGGAAGGAGCCTGGGGGTTCACCAGACTTCCAGACCCTTACACATATGGGGGTTTGAGGGATCTCGTGGGGTCCACTGGACCACCAGGGCTATGTTTGCTGGTCTCCCCTCTTCCTCTCACTTGCTCCGCAAACCCTGACACCAGCTCTAACCTGGCATAGGGTTTGCCACGGGAGCAGCATCCTTGTTTGGTCCACCACTTGCTGGTCATCTGAGAGGAACGTGGCAGCCCCTCTTTTGCATGCAATTGGCAGTCAGTGCCAGTGAGCTCGTTTCATGTGCTCGTCAGCTCTGATCCTGGGGCAGAGGCAAATGCAGGCGCTAGTCCAACGCTGATGGCCTCTGGTGCCTGTGTTTGCTTCTGATCATCTGCCGCCTAGGGAGAAAGTTCAGCTGTTTGAGATGCCCATGTGTCATATAAACTAGCCTCTGAAAACCTGCAGCACTTGTAACCAAAATACACCTGCTGGGCTGGTTCTTAGATGTTTATTTTCCAGCTATTTAGTATATGTGGAGGGGAGGGGAGTGTGAGGGCACAGAAAGTCTTGTGTTTTCATGCTACAGGTACTATTGCTTGGTACCTTTGCCAGTGGAAGTTTGTGTCACTTAAGCATTGTTGACACACACACACGCATCACTGAGCAGAGGATCCAAGCCAGGGAGCAGCAAGAGCGTACCAGCTGTGCTGGTTTTCTGGTGTTTATCCAGTAAACACCTATTTTAATTTCTTTCTTCACTTTTTTATTGTATCAGGTATTTTATCAGTTAAAACCTAAAATTGTAATCCTTATGTATAAAGCACAAGTACTTTGCCAAAACTATGCCTCTGGTACCACCTCCATGGCTGTTGCATATCAATACACACCTCATTACTACATGTACTTTTACATCCATAGACCAAAGGCTAATTAAAGTTCTTTTCTAGCATTCAGACAGGGTGTACCCATGGCAGAAACTTCATGCAAACATTTCGGGGCAATTTCTGCTGATTTAAGAGACTTCCCTGTTAGAATTCATAGCTGACTAGCCAGGGGAAGATTGTTATATTTCATTACATAGTACTGTAACTGTAGTCTATTCCCTGTTTATAAGTAAGGATAGATAGATAGAATTACAGTTTTCATTGTGTGTCTATTCTTCTCCAAACAATGTAGATGGGTGTCTTCAGATTTAGAATGTTTAAGATTTATTATTTGCCCCTTTTCAAATAGGAGCTCAAGGTTGAGTTACAGTCAAGTACATAAGTTATTTCCCGGTCAAAGTGGGATTGCGAGCTCAGTTGTACCTGAGCACTGGAGGCTGAAGTGACTTGGCCAACCCTCACCACATATCTTGGTGAAATTTAAACCCTGTCTTCCCTGGTTGACCATTTGTTTCTGTGACCAGTAGGCTGCTCCAGTGTGACAGAGGTTCCCCCTTCTCGACACTGCTCTTTTGACCAACAGAAGCCACAAAGGCCTAGCTTCTCCCTAGGCCCAAGCGAACCACTCATGACGTGTAGGTCTAGCTAGCCTGATGGCTGCAAGAGAGAGGGCTTTCAACTCAGGTCTACCCTGCCACAAAGCAAGCATTATGCTTTTAGTAAAGTTGCCTGGCCTTGCTCGACAACCCAAGAATGTATTCCATGTATAATGTATTTCTGATTGCTGCCTCTAACACATATACTTTATAGAAGGAACAGTTTGAGCCATAGAAATGGCCTGGCACAATTCAAAGCTACCAAATATATACGCTGTATACAGTACATGCAGCGAGAGGAAAGTTCGGCTGTTGTTTTCAACATGATCACATTTACTTCTAATTGTAAGGTGTTAAAGGACAGAGTGCCACCCTCATCTAACCATCTGCAAGATAAAAAAGCTGTGTCATTTATGCAGTATAGAGTTATTGGTTGTAGACACAGTTACTCCTGCTGAGAAACATGCTTCTGCTTGCTTTTCTCCTACATTTATAACAAAAACACCTTTTCATCACAGGACTGTCAACATTTAAAGCTCTTCAGTTTGGCAGAAAGATTTATTTACCAGTGTATTTATGTCTTGTATCAGCACAACCGGTAACGGTACGCACATTTTAAAAACGTTTTGGTCTTGTAAGCAGAATATTGTTCCTGGAACTGGTACAAATCAATTGAAAGTTGTATTGATGCCTGTAGACCGATTTAATGTTTTTCACAACTTTGTACTTATGTTAAAGAATGCAGTGGATTCCTGTAATGGAAGCATGCCTGTAAGTTAAATCAACACTGTTCCTGCCCTTCATTTTTCATGTGTGCAAACATCTTACCTTTCAGCTTGATAGACAGTGTGTGAATAATAATCAGTATGGCCCTGGAGTTCATTTTCTGCTTCAAACCATTGACAAGATGACCACAAACACAAAAAAAGTGTTGCAAAAGATATTTTAGCAAGTGGAATCCACTGTGATCGGCAATTATCACTCATTTGATGTGGGTAATATTGAATGTAAGCAGGTTTTTTTGCTTCAATAAATGTGTACATTTTGTGTAAAGTTTACTTGATATCACATGCTACTATGATACATAACTAGATATCAAACTAGCTCTAGCTTTCTGCTTACCTATCTTGAGTAGAGAGATGTGGTAAATCCATCTGCATGAAAACTGTATGCTAGTGTCTGTCTTGCATCTATTAAACAATCCAAACCGGCTTCTTAATTACATAGTGGGATGCATGCAGCAGTCTTTTCAGTCACTTTGGTTAACTGCACAGCTGCAGTAGTAATACCTCTCTCAGGAAAGTGGTAAGGATTGTATGCGTGACTAATCTATTTCTGGAATGTATCCTTTACAGGGAAGCAACTTTTGTTTTAGTCCCTCGATAGGCAGGATATAATTAGACATGCGTGTGAGTGACACCTAAGCTCAGGGGTTTCAATTTCATAGATAACATGTCTGTTGTTGAAAAACAGGCCCACCAGTGGCCCAATGCAGTAAGCCAACAGTGCAGAAACCCAGCTGAAAGGAAACAGTATTCAAATTATATTTATTTAGATTTTGCTCTCACCTTTCTCAGTAGTAGCTCAAGGTGAGTTACATTCAGGTACACTGGCTATTTCTCTGTCCCAGGAGGGCTCACAATCTAAGTTTGTACCTGAGGCAATGGAGGGTTAAGTGACTTGCCCAAGATCACAAGGAGCAGCAGTGGGATTTGAACCAGCCACCTCTGAATTGCAAGACGGGTGCTCTAACCACTAGGCCACTCCTCCACTCCACTATCAAAGCGAAAGCACAGAACAGTTTCATTCTAAGCTCAGCTCCTGTGCGCATGCACCAGGCAAACCTGGCGGTTGTTTTCTGTGCCTTTAAATATAAGTGTTTCAATTTTTTTTTTTTACTTGGAAGGCTTATATTTAAACGCAGGAAACGGGCACCAAAGTGTGCTTTCACTTTTGGGTTTGCTCCGACTCACACACATTCGACTCTCACGACCAGTACTTATGGGCTTGGACGAGCTTCCTTCTGCTTCTGAATTAAAGAAAGAATTGTGAGAAATCATCTCTTAAAACACCCCAACGCCTGCTCTGACCTGGTGTTATTTTTTCAGCAGTAAAGCGGCTTTGTTTTGTACGCTGTTCTCTGAGCAGTGGGAGGGAATAGGAAATGTAATTGTAAATCACATTGACTTGATGTACTGCTTTTAAAAAGTAAGTAAATAAAACTAAACAAAAGGTTGTGTACATTGATTCTATTGGAATTTGAGGTTTTATGGTGGCTTTGTCATTTTGAGGTGAGCATATGGTACAACATGGACTACTGCAGCAGCCCTATGACCTAACGTGGCTGTGATGCATGGGTAGCACTGGCCATTTTGGAAACATTACATTAGCTTCTGCATTCTGTCTTACAAAAGTAAAGCTCTGGCTTGCTCCGTGTCTAAAACAGCTCCTACGAATCAGTGCTTCTTTGAAGGCTGCAAGACAAAGTTGATGAGAAAGCCTAGACTTTGAACAGTATGAACTATTGTGTTTTTGAGGGTGGGAGCTACAGCCCAAGTACAGTAGATGTACTTTCTTCTGCATTGAGATCATGGCGCTGACTTGTTCGGAGGACAACAAAAAGAGAATCCAAATCTCCCGCAAAAACACACAAAACAGCAAGAAAAGCAGAAGAAAGGCATGAAACTGTATAGAGCAAAAACAAAAAATAGTGTTTATGTTTCATTTCGGATAGCATCAGCGCTTTTATTTTTTTGTTTTTGCTCTATATATAGTTTCATGCCTTTCTACTCCATGAGAATTTTGGAGGAACATCTGTATACGTCAATTTGAAGACCCCTGAGAAAGGCCTTTTCGGCCGAAACACGGACCGTGTAAGGGTCCCAATAAAGCTTCTTTTGGCGCTCTTACCATCTGTGGTTTCAGTCTGGTCTTTTGGGGTTCCTTCTGCTTTTCTTGTTGTTTACTGACTTGTTCTGAGCCATTATCCATTGGAAGGTGAAAAATATTTTCCTATAAATTATGGGAGCACACTGTTTTTGTATCCATTCCACAGAGTGAGAAACTAAAAACACTGAAGGAAGTACTGTGCATGGGAAAGGTGTGTGTGCTCAGAATGTTTACACTGGTTCAGAGTTACAGGGAGAGCTGTTCATCCTTGTGCATGACTGTATCTTGCTTGTTGAGTGGCTTTTAATGCATAAGAATGAAGAAGAGATAAGAAATCCTGATAAAGTGCTTCAAAATGCAAATAGGTTTGTTCTTTCTGAGTTTATGACAGTCAGTTTGCTTGCCTTAGCAGAGCTGCACAGGAATGTGGCTGCTTGAACACAGTTAAATTGCAGGAGGGGGGTGGGTATCACAGCTCTGCCTACATGTAAATAGAGACAGACAGGCAGAATGCTGGGAGCTCTTTTACACATTATGAGTAGATTAATTCACTGAAGGGAATAAAGCTTGTGGGATCTATCAGACACACACACACTAAATGGAGAGACCAGGATCTGAATAAGGAAATTTAAAAAGCTTGTTCTGCCCGAGTTTACGGGCGGGGGAGATTGGTGGCATAATTGGGAATTCACGGTGGGGTTTGGTTCTGTGTTCACCTTTGGTAAATGTCTTAGGCCCAGATGATGCACTAAGGTCACCGTAAAGAATCGCTCTGTATTTCCATGTTGGTAAAATTTACCAATTTGGAAATACAGAGGGTTTCCCAAAGCGAATCACATGTAAATGAGCTGTTCGCTGCTTTTGTGAACAGCTCATTTACATGTGGTAAGGGGGAAGCTGATCAGTCAGCTGAGCCTGCACAGAACAGCCAATTGCTAAGTATG
This sequence comes from Microcaecilia unicolor, assembly GCF_901765095.1. Taxonomy (NCBI): domain Eukaryota; kingdom Metazoa; phylum Chordata; class Amphibia; order Gymnophiona; family Siphonopidae; genus Microcaecilia; species Microcaecilia unicolor. The sequence goes on from NC_044036.1 coordinate 27,537,173, forward strand.
GCTGCTCTGCGCATACATAAGTGTTGCCATACTGGGACAGACCCAAGGTCCATCAAGCCCAGTATTCTGTTCCCAACACTGGACAATCCAGGTCACAAGTACCTGGCAAGATCCCCAAACAGTACATTTTATGCTGTTTATCCTAAAATCAGCATTGGATTTTCCCGACTATTTTAATAATGGCTTATGGACTTTTCTTTTAAGAAGCTATCCAAACCTTTTTTTAAACCCTGCTAAGTTAACTGCTTTTACCACATTCTCTGACAACAAATTCCAGAGTTTAATTACATGTGGAGTGAAGAAATATTTTGATTTGTTTTAAATTTACTACGTTGTAGCTTCATTGCATGCCCCCTAGTCCTGGTATTTTTGCAGAGCAAACAAACGATTCATGTCTACCCATTCCACTCTATCATATCTCCCCACAGCTGTTTTTTTTTCTCCAATCTGAAGAGCCCTAAATGTTTCAGCCTTTCCACATAGGGAAGTCGTCCCATTCCCTTTATCATTTTTGTCACCCTTCTCTGTACCTCTTCTAATTCCACTATATCTTTTTTGGGATACGATGACCAGAATTGCACAAGCTCAAACCTCCTGTGAAAGGGTTCATCCAACACAGAGGACCTGCCCCATAGGATTCTTTTACCTGTTACCTGTGTTCGAGATAATTATAAGTCCCAATAGCAAAAGTAATTGCAGCTCCATGAACACAGACTACAGCAAAAGGCTCAATTTCCCTTCCAGGAAGCCTGAGAGTGCTGCAAGATCACCTTCCACTCAGGCCACTTAACATGCGAGATCGGTGTTGTGGAGTTTTCAGTGGGCCTGTTTCTTTCCCTTCTCCCAGCAAATATCGTGGAAAGGGGGCTTGAAACTACTCAGCAAAGATTTCTCCAGCTCTGTGAGAAGAACTAGCAGCTTTGGACTTCAGAGCAACGCTTGTATATGGCTTTCACACACATATGGAAACTGCGTGTATGAAAGCCGGTGCAGGATCTGGATGAGCGTCTTTTTTTTTTTTTTGGATACGGGAGGCAGTGTGTGGATGGATATGGGAGAAGTGAAGGGATTGGATGCTGGGGAGGCAGCGTGGATACTGGAAACAACAGCTTCACAGCTCAACTTTGCCTTTGGTTTGGGATGAGCGGGAGGTGGATGTCTATTCTCAGCTCCCGGCGGGTTGAGGAAGTGAAAAAAAAAAAAGAGCTGCTCTGCAAAGGTCCAGATGTTCTGTCCTGCTCTGACAGGCTGATTCTTCCCCTCCACTATTTCAGCTGTCATTCTAGGCAGTACCGACAGCTCCTGACCACCCCTTAAATTTTCCACGTTAAAGGTAGGGGCTTCTGTGAGTCGTTTGTAAAATGGCTGTGCATTGCTTTGCATGCACATTTTTGTATAGTAATTATCTCATTATCGTAACTTTGCATATAATTTTCGTTAGCTGCTACTGACACAGGAAAAGAGCTCAGAGAACCCCTTTAGTACATGACTCGCTGTACTCCTTACTCGCTAAACCGGTATAAAAAAAAACACATTGCTGGCATCTGGGCCTCAGTTTCTGGCTAAAATGGGAAACAGCCCTCTAGAGGGGAAACCCTATTACTGGTGGTTGCGGAGTCTTGTTAAGTGCTGGCAATTCTGAACCCCAGCAGTTATAGTACCGTTAGATGCTCTCCAGAAGACTGTATCTTGCTTGTTGTCAGAAAGCGGCTTTTAATGCATAAGAATGAAGAAAAGAGAAGAAATCCTGGTAAAGTGCTTTAAAATGCAAATACATTTGTTTTTTCTGAGTTTATAACTGCCAGTTTTTCTTGCCTCAGTAGAGCTGCACAGGAATGTGGCTGCTTGAACACAGTTAAATTGCAGGAGGGGGATGGGTCCCACAGCTCTGCCTGCATGTAAATAGAGACAGAGAGGCAGAATGCTGGGAGCTCTTTCACACATTATGAGTGGATTAATTCACTGAAGGGAATAAAGCTTGTGGGATCTATGATACACACACTGAATGGGAGCATCACTCAAGGCAAGGGGGCCTTTGACAGTAGCTCAGGGCAGAATAAAATGGTCTGTGGGGGCCCTAAGGCTGAGAACAGCAGATGTAGCCCTCTAGGTGCTGGTGCTTGCACAGTCCTGTTAGGGCTGCTAAGCCTGAACTCCAGCAGACAGAACCCTAGCAGATCCTCTTGAAGAGAGGACCAGTGAGAGGACAAGGCCTGCAGGGTACAGCTGGCACTAGGGGCCCAGTAAGGAAGAAGACTCCCTAGATGTAGCCAGCACTAGGAGTCCAGCAGCCACCAGCCCAATAAGTCTCCTGTTAAGGGGCGAGATCTGTGGGGACTGGGAAAAGGTGGACCTGCAAGGAAAGGAGAGGAGGGTCCTAGGCAACAAAGCCATACCCACACACTGATTTAAGTAAGCAGCTGGGATGAGCTTACAGCTACTACCTTGGCCAGCCAGACTGAAAGGGTTTGAAAGGTGTGAAAGACTAAGTTACTGGTTCTAAATATCTGAGTTATAGACTAACGCTATTGGTTTATGTGCACAAGTACTGGGTTAAGTACCAAAACTGTTGAAATTTGGTGGTGTTTGTTTATGGTAACTGGATCGGTGTGATAAGAAATCTTCATTCTTAGGTGTATAAGACACATGTATATAGAGGTCTATATAAATACTTCAATAAAACCTGTTTTGTTTTTTTTTATTAGCCAACCCTATTCACAATAGTGTTTTTGGATTTTTTCCTGGGAGGGAGAAGAGGGTAATCCCACCCACTAGGTGGAGGCACCGAGCGCCAAGTGAGTAAGGGACCAACAGAGACTGCCTTCAGGAGGCTCCCAGCTAGGTCAGGTCCAAGATCCAGGAGTGTTACAAGAGTACGCTTGTCCTTTCAGCACTGACTGAGGTTTTGGGGGTTTTTTTTATTGCATTTTTTTTTTTAATATAGCAGTTGTACTAACCTTCCTTTACCTTTTGTACAGCTCCATGTGCCAAGCAGGAATTGGTCTCCTCCTGTACAGATGACCTACTGCTAGTGTCTATTTTTAGGTGCACACACACACACTACCTCTTCTTTCACTTATGCTATGGGGAAGTGGCACTGCCAGGACATCCTTCTATAAAGGGGCTTGTGACATTGTGTTAATTTATTATTTATTTATTTATATTTTTTTATATTATAATTTATTTATTTATTAACTTATTATTTATTATTGTGTCCAATTTAGATTGTAAGCTCTGTTGAGCAGGGACTGTCTTTTTCATGTTGATTTGTACAGCGCTGCGTAAGTCTAGTAGCGCTATAGAAATGTTTAATAGTAGTAGTAGTAGTAATTTGGCATCCCTCCAACAGCATCTATTTGCATATGAAGGAAAGTATGAGCAATTTGATGGGCACATTCCTTTTTTTTTTCTGCTAAGCTTATTAATATTGTAGACTTGGAAAGGGGACAACTAAAAAAAGCAAAAAGATTTGCTTAGCTAGTGATTCTGATAATCACGAGGAAGCCAACCTAAACCAGCACAAACCAGCCCAGGACAAGAGTCCAGATTGTGTGCAAGGACATCAATTGATTGTGCCTGAGAAAGCAGATGATACCATGCCACCTTCCTCATCTCTCTTCAAGTCCAAGAGTTTTTAGCAGAAAGGCAAAAAAAAAAGAATCTTCAGTCTGAGCAAATCAACAGCTGATCACTATTCCTGGATAACAGGCAGAGGGGAAATAAGCAGACAAGGATCCATTTTCCAAAAGAGTAGCTTAATTCTTTTTCCATATACTTTTTTAGCTTGTTGGGGTTTTATTTAACATTCATTGTACAGACTATAAAAAGTCTAGAAATGTTAACATAAAATGAATCAATCAATCATCGCTAGGTAGATATGGGACAGAATCAATTGCTAACTGTACCCTGCTTTCACCACTAGAAACATTAATCTGCCACTCTCCCATCATCCCACCATCATATTCTGCAAAATATGTAAAAATATTTTTTTGCTATAGAACTGGATTGTCCGTACTATAAATTACAGCAAGTGTCAGACAGAGTGAGTTATGCTAACGCAAGCTGCATGGATATAGATGAAGAATATTGCACTAGCATTTTTAATTCTCCAGAAGCCTCTATTCTGTGCATGACCCGCAGCAATATCTCAAATGCCCAGGCACGAAGGAGGCAGCAGTGCACAATAGTAAATTAGGAAAATATTTCAAAGCCTGCGTTAAATAAAAAGGAACACAGAGTGACAATAAGTAGGATTTTGTGCTTTCTTTTTTCCTCTCTTCTTCTGTCCTCCAATATTGGGTGCAAATGAAATTACTGCCTCTTGAGAAGCCTCAGTCCTTATTCACCAGTAAAATGAGGAAGACGCTTTTCTGCAAAAGCTGCCATCCCTTCCAGGCGGTCTTTTGTAGGTATGACCTGCAGAGGAAAAGGAAATCAAGCACTGAACGTGGGACATTCGAGTTCTCCGCCTCTGGCGGATTTTCCTGGACTTAATTAGCTAATTGGTCTGCACATGGATCTGCGATCCACAGTCAAATTTGCACACCCAACTTTGGGCGACCTACACAGAATCAGACGAGAGGTCTCTGACTGGGTGTGCACATGAAAACCACAAAAAGAGCGGAAGATGAACCAAAACAGACCAGAGAAGGACCATAAGGAGTAAGAGCACCAGAAAAGTTTATTAGGACCCTACACGGTCCGTGTTTCGGCCAACAGGCCTTCCTCAGGGGTCTTGAATTTGACGTTTACAGATGCACCGCCGAGAAACTCATAGCGGACAAAAGCGTATATGCTCACTAGCATATACGCTTTTGTCCGCTATCAGACAGCACCAGCGTATTTTGTTTTTCGTTTTATGAGTTTCTCGGAGGTGCATCTGTAAACGTCAAATTCAAGACCCCTGAGGAAGGCCTGTTGGCCGAAACACGGACCATGTAGGGTCCTAATAAACTTTTCTGGTGCTCTCTATGGTCCTTCTCTGGTCTGTTTTGGTTCATCTTTCGCTCTTTTTGTGGTTTTCATTTTATTTTACGGGAGATTTGGACTTTCTTTTTGTTGGCTTGGGTGTCCACATGCCCAGGGCCGCCAAGAGACAAAGCCAGGCCCAGGGCAAACAATGCACCCCCCTCCCCCGCTTGCTGCTGCTGCACCCCCATCTGCCCACCACCGGCACTGCCCCCTCATCTGGTTCAATCTCTCTCTCATCTTTCCCCCCTCCCCTCAGCAGTGTTCCTGCAGGCCACCGGCAGCATAAAAAAAAGAAGCAAATTACCTCTGGCTGGCCTCCTAAGTGTTTCCTCTACTGTGTGTCCCACCTGTGAGGACACAGGAAGTTGTATCACAGGAGGCAGAATAAAGCAGAGGGAACACTTTTGAGGCCAGCCGGAGGCAGGTTGTTTTCTTTTTTTATGCTACCAGTAACCTACAGGAACACTGCTGAGGGGGAGGAGTGAAAGACGAGAGATGCACTGAACCGGGCAGGAGCGGGGGGAAGAATTTAATGCTGGTTTGCATTTGTGCCACCCCATATCAACGCTTATGGCTAGGCCCCCCTTGGAGGCCAGGCCCAGGGGAATCTTGCCTCCCCCCCCAATTCCCCGGACTTCACAGATGCCGCTTGTGGTGACCTCAGCACAATTTAGATAAAAATGTAGATATAGGCAGGGCCGCCGAGAGCCGGGCCCGGGACAAGGCCGCCCCCGGGCCCCCCCACCCGAGGTCGCCGCCCACCCGAGATCGCAGGGCCCCCCTGCCGCCCACCCACCTGAGGTTGCCGGGCCCCCTCCACCCGCTATCGGGCTGGGCCCTCAGAACTAACCTTAAGCCTCCTTTCACTTCGCAGCAAGCAGCGGCAGGGCAGACCTCTCCTCCTTCCTTCCGTGCCCCACCCTGGCGGACGTTACGTCAGGCAAGGGCGGGACATGGAAGGAAGGAGTGGCCTGACCTGCTGCTGCTTGCTGCGACGTGAAAGGAGGCTTAAGGTTAGTTCTGGGAGTGACGGAGGGCGGGCCAGGCGGCGGCGGCGCCGGGCCCCGGGACTTTTGTCCCCCCCTCTCGGCGGCCCTGGATATAGGTTGGTTTTGGAAACCTTGTCTTACTATTTCACCTGTTCCACATGGCAAGCTGTATGCTCGATTTCCTTGCTACTCATCCCCCATATCCATTGCCAATTTAAATTATACATCAAATACCTAATACCCAACACCTTCAGAATTATTCAACAAAACTTTATGATTACTCTTAAATGATCGTACCTGGCCATAACATAGTCTCTCAATAACCATTCCAGAAGCAATGTCCACCTCGGTGAAGAAGAAAAAAAAAGCATTGTGGTTAATAATGGACACAGAGATCTTCCCGTTACGAATTAAAAGGAAATAAACAATTAGCTGCAGATCATAGGATCTGTTCAGAAAGGTTTATAAGTAACCAATAAAACTCTGCACTGGACATCTTAGTGCCGATTTAAATTATTAGTCTTTGCCTTCAAATGCGCATACAGTGCCTTACAACATTCTTCACACCCTAGTACAATTGTCCCATTTTGGTGTCTAAAAATGTAATTCAAAATGCATTAAAGTAGAGTTTGTTTCACTACCTACACAATGTACTTTACACTTTCAGCTTGAAAATACATCTACAGTAATATTGAAAAAGTAAGTTAATGAAAACGTCCTCCGCCAACACAGTATTTAGTGGATGCCTCTTTGGCAGCAACAAGCATGAGTCATTTATGGTGCATTTTTTTCTATCAAAAAAGGTACCAGTACTCAAATGCCAGGCCACCCTTCAGGGGTGGGGTGATCACTGAGGGACCCAATTCCCCAATAGCCAGGCACCCTGCAACCAGCCATAGAATCTATGACAAGGCAGAATTGGTGTGTAGACCCTGACCTCTTCCATTAAAACTTGGGGACCATGGGTCAATTTTAGCAGACAATGGAAAAGGTGGCGGTACTCAGTACCCCCAAGTACCCCCCTCAAAAAAAGCCCTCAGCATTGGTGGCTATCAGCTTCGCACTACAGTTGGGTGCACTTTTTGCCCATTCGTCTTTGCAAAATATGGCATGTTCTTAACTTGAGGGAGCTTAAGAACGTAAGATATGCCCTAAGGGGTGAGACCTAAAAGGTTCATGAAGCCCTGTATCCTGTTTCAAGCAATAGCCAATTCATGTCACAGATACCCAGCAGTATCCCAAAAAGTATTAAGATTCCCAGCTGTAAAGGTCTCAAGTACAAAACTTATTATGGATCCAATTTCTCCTTCCTGGGCAGCCGTCTATGGAACGCTCTTCCTAGACCTATCCGAGCAATCCATGACCACCTACCATTCAGAAAAGCACTAAAAACCCATCTATTCAAACAAGCCTACCCAATAGACCCAGATTAATCTCATGAACCCATCTACCTTACATATACTGAAGAGAAAACCACATTGACCCAGAATCTATCTCCCACCTTACCCTCCTCTGTCTATCACCTGTCTCTACCTACCTACCCATCCATTTACTACCCATCCATCCTTCTATTATGTTATACTTAATTTCCTACTTTACATAACAAAATTCTGTGTTACCTATTACTGTGTAAGCCGCATTGAGCCTGCTTTTAGTGGGAAAGTGCGGGATACAAATATAATAAATAAATAAATCCTTACTGTGGCTTTTCCCCAAGTCTCTTAATTTTTAAAATTTGTAATTCATTTCTTATATTACCACCTGCAAGCCTGAAAGCTATCGAAATGGTGCACATTCAGATACAACAGGTATTTCTCTGTCCCCAGGGGGCTTACAATCTAAGTTTGCATCTGAGGCAATGGAGAGTTATGTGACTTGCCCAAGATCAAAAGGAACTGCAGTGGGGTTTCAACCTGGATTTCGGCCTGTTGCTCTAATCATTAGACTACTCCTCAGTGTGGGGGTACTTTTATAAAGCATCTTCCATGTGTAAAGCATGGCTAAACATACATGTATAAGCACACATGCTGACAAAATGGCATGTGGGCGTTCCTAGGGGTGTAGTTTGGGCAGAGCAGAGGCGCAGCTGTGAGCATGTATATCAAACATATAAACGGCAAGTGACCAACTCACCTGCAAATGCGCAGTACAGACTTCCCTCTCTGTCCCGCCCTCGCGTCAAGACGTCATGACGTCAAAGGGCGGAACAGAGAGGGAAACGGAGTCGGACTGTTGGACGCCACCGCCGCTGCCGCCTGGAAACGAACATCGCGCGAACCCATCTCCACCCTCCACCCTCCCCCCATCCCCACCGCCGCTCCCGCCCCCCCTCCGTATCGGACCCCCTGCACTGACCTGACAGTGCCTCTCACCTCCGTACGGAAGCGCTGCAGGCAGCAGCAGAGCAGAGCAACAGATAAATAAATAAAGATAGACTACTCATGTGAAATACACCACCTCTGATGGTTCACAAACAAAAATAAAAAAAAAATAAAAACATCTTAATTTTTTGATTAATGCAGCTATTAATAAACGAACGTGATATGTGTTGAGATTGTTAGGTGGTTGATGGCCTTTATAAAACAGACACTTTTTTTTTACTTTTCACACAGGCATCCCATTGTAAAATGAGTCCTTACAACTACATCCTACAACCCCCCCCCCCCCCCCCCCCAGCAGGTTTCACCTTCAAGCAATAGTTTCAGAACCGTGATCACTACCCAGGCCAGAGAGCAAAAGGCCAGGAACTGAAACTGTCACTGAGCCACCAGTCCAGACCATTTCTTCCTGCTTAAAGGCCAAATTCTTTAACTAGCTTTCCTGCAATCACTCTATTTCCATTAATCCCAGCTATTAATGCATTGTAACATACATAGTAACATAGTAGATGACGGCAGAAAAAGACCAGCACGGTCCATCTAGTCTGCCCACGATAAACTCATATGTGTATACCTTACCTTGAATTTGTACCTGTCTTTTTCAGGGCACAGACCTTATAAGTCTGTCCAGCAGTATTTCCCGCCTCCCAACCACCAGTCCCGCCTCCCATCACCGGCTCCGGCACAGACCCCGTATAAGTCTGCCCTCCCCTATCCTAGCCTCTCAACCACCAACCCCTCTTCCCCCCGCCACCCAATTTCAGCTAAGCTTCTGTGGATCCATTCCTTCTGCACAGGATTCCTTTATGCCTATCCCACGCATGTTTGAATTCCGTTACCGTTTTCATCTCCACCACCTCCCACGGGAGGGCATTCCAAGCGTTCACCACCCTCTCTTCGAAGAAATACTTCCTGACATCTTTCCTGAGTCTGCCCCCCTTCAATCTCATTTCATGTCCTCTCATTCTACCGCCTTCCCATCTCCGGAAAAGATTCGTTTGCGGATTAATACCTTTCAAATATTTGAACGTCTGTATCACATCACCCCTGTTCCTCCTTTCCTCCAGAGTATACATGTTCATTGAGGTTTGTTAGTATAAGAAGGCCCAGTCTAAGCCTACGCAAGGACCTATCTCAGTGGTCAGACCTTGGGCCTGCTTCTGCCCACAAGCCCTGCCATATTGGTTTGTGGGATACCAATCATCTTTAACTTAATATCTACCATTTTCAAATATTCTTTTTATTGTTTACCACAAGATGTGCTCATCATGTTCCACAGTGATTTCTTTAGTTCACCTTTGCCTGAACAATGACTAAGTTTGTGAACGCATATCACCGCTTCAGAATTTCAACCCAAACTTTTCATTTCTAATCTAATATCCAAATTAATTAAATAGTTACCTCTGTGCCTCTGTTTATGGCTAGTTTTGCCATTTTCACTGCCACTGGAGCCTTAACAAGAAAAAAAAAAAGGCAAAACACAAGCCTGAATGTAAAGTTTACGATTACTAAAATTTATTATACCATATGGATCACAGTGGTTTACAATATTAATAAAATATCACATAAACACCGACATCATTTATACTGATTTGCAGCACTGGAAGAAATCTGTTCTAACAAAAGATTAAAAACTGGAAACCTTAAATCCGAAAAAATTTCTCCAGACTGATTGGGGACATTTAAGGAAAAAGTCATCCAAATCATACGCAGCTCAATGCTGCCCCCACCCCCCCCCCCCCCCCCCCCCATGCATCTCCCATGACCTCCAATATAATTCCTCCACCCCACACCACAGATCTGCTTCACCCCTGAACTCTCCGAGCCATTTCAACCCTCGCGCCTTCCCCAGAATTCCGATTCCTTTCGCCCTTATTGGTACAGACCTCTTATTCTTTCCCTTCTTATGGACCTCTAGGCTCCATCTTTGCTGCCATGAGAAGCCAATGAATGAAGGGACTGAGTCAGCCCTTGGCCCTGCACTCAAAAGGCATCAGGGTGGCTCTGCTCCCTTCAGACTGCACGTAGAAAGCTGGGCCCTGCTACATGTTATGGCAGCAGATATGAGGCCCAGAAGTTCCATGGGAGAAGGATGCAGGGCGGGAACAGCAGAGTAAGACTGGATGGTGGTTCAAAGTAGAAGCAGCAGCACGTGAAGTATCAAAGGTCTAAAGGGAGACAGGCAGGCAGGCATTTTGTCATCCTCCAAAATTTTCAGCCCTAGGCAAAAGCCTAGCAGGCTAGTGCATAAATCCAAGCCTGTGCTGCAGATCTCATGAACCTGAAGATATAGTAATGGAATCTGCTCGCCAATTTCAGGACTTTGCCCCAAAAAGGGGCTTGATATTCAACAGAATTTATTTGGGTAGTACAGCTCCTACCAGATAAGTCCTGCTGACTGGGAAAATACCGAGATTTTCAACAGCATTATCCAAATATTGCTACTGAACATCTAGTCAGATTTCCTTGGCACTATGCCAGGGTGGTCTGGGTTGGTGAAGCCAGAAGTGATATTCAGTCTACTAACAAGGCAAATACCTGATAAAGACAGATGTATCCAAACAAAGGTTCCTTATACAAAATACTGGTAAAACATATTTTTTTACAAAATACTGCAAATTTGTTTTTTGTGGGCCATCAGAAGTGTAATAAAACACTCAAGCACCAAGCTTAAACTCCTCATCGGTCCATTTTATGTTAACGAAAAAGTTCCTTTTTTTTCAGTTCATAATTCACACGCAAACTTCATAAACTTTCAATTCTTCAAAACATAAAACACTCAAGCACCATGCTTAAACTTCTCATCGGGCCATTTTATATTATCAAAAAAGTTCCTTTTCTTCAGTTCATAATTCACACGCAAACTTCATAAACTTTCAATTCTTCAATACAGAGTAATCAAGAACTTATCTTTTTCAAATTTTGAGCTGTTAGACTACGAAGATTCATCTCACTGAATCGGCAACTGCCAATAGAAGATACATCAACTGTTCTCATATCATAGGTCCAACATAGCATGGAAAGTTGCTTCAGGGGTTTTTCCAGTCAAACTTCAACACCATTATTTTCAAGCCCAAATTATGGTGCCGAAGTTTTGACTGAAACCCCCCCCCCCCCCCCCCCTGAAGCAGCCATCCATGCATAGCGAAGAATAGCGCTATGTCGGACCTACGATATGAGAGCAGTTCATGTGTCTTCTATTGGCAGATGCCGATTCAGTGAGATGAATCTTGGTAGTCTAACAGCTCAAAATTTGAAAAAGGTAAGTTCTTGATTACTCTGTATTGAAGAATTGAAAGTTTATGAAGTTTGCGTGTGAATTACGAACTGAAGAAAAGGAACTTTTTTGATAATATAAAATGGCCCGATGAGGAGTTTAAGCATGGTGCTTGAGTGTTTATGTTTAAACGGTTTTTATTATGGAACATTCATAAAACACAACAATCCACTGTAATACAGATTAAGCATAGATCCAATCAGACCTCTTCAGAAGGTCCTGTACCATAGAGCCTCTAGTGTATCCGTAGCAATATCCATAAACTTTTCATTATAAAACTTCTCTTCCCTCCCTCCTTCCAATAAACCCAAAACTGGTAACAGTAACCACATGTATAACTAGTGATAAATTCTTCCAGCCTCTTCCGCCTTGGGACTTCTTCAACTAACTGAGAACTCTCATGCTAATACATCATGAATCTAGTCCGCTAGGCTTATTCCACCTTCTGCAGTTCAGCTCTGTGCTTCCCCCCCTCCTCTTCACCGATGGTCTCCATCTTGTGCCGGGGAGCAGAGTGTGCACTATAGGGATTGCGGCCCTGTTGCGGATTTCCAATCTGACCACAACCATCACAGAATTGTGGTCTATGGTCCTGAAAGGTTTCCCCAGGTGTATCTAATTTATAGAGGCTCCAGATAGTCCATAGGCTCTCACGTTCCATAACAGTTACCTTTTGCCCCCCCCCCCCTATTCTCCCTCCCTAACCCTTGCTCCTCAGCGTCAGAACATGTCTCCCTCCCATCCCTCCCGGATCTCCCCTAAGACTTCCTTCCCCACCTCCCATGCACTCCACATTCAACCACATTCATCCTAATGCGTTCAATACTTGGCTACGCGCTCTAGGAGAAATTCCTTTTAAATATGCACCCCAGACTCTGGTGCTTGAGTGTTTTACTACACTTCCATGATAGAGTTTACCCGCTATTCTGATGGTCCACAAAAAAAAAAAAAATGTTCAGTATTTTGTATAAGGAACCTTTGATGAGATGTATTTGTGTTTGGTTAAGTACCTTAAAACAGAACTGACCACTTGTGTGTTTCCAATTGTTAAAGATAGGATAGCAAAAAGACTGTCCTAACATTATCCAGATAACTCTCTGGGTACATAAAAATACCATACTGGGTCAGACCAATGCTCCATCTAGCCCAATATCCTGCTTCCAACAGTGGCCAATGTAGGTCACAAGTACCTGCAGAAACCCAATTAGTAGCAACATTCCATGTAGAACCCCAAAGAGTAGCAACATTCCGTTCAGAATCTCAAATAGTAGCAACATTCCATGCTAACAATCCCAGGGCAAGCAGTGGCTTCCCCATGTCTATCTCAATAGCAGACTATGGACTTTTCCTCCAGGAACTCGTCCATGCATTATTTTAAACCCAGATACACTAACCACTGTTACCACATCCTCTGGAAATGAGTTCCAGAGCTTAACTATTCTTTCACTGAAAAAATATATTTCCTCCTACTTTTTAAAAAAAAAGTATTTCCATGTAAATGGACTTGGGGAAAAATCCACAATTCCAGGAATAACGTGCATAGAATGTTTGTACGTTTGGGAAGCTCGCCAGGTGCCCTTGGCCTGGATTGGCCGCTGTCGTGGACAGGATGCTGGGCTCGATGGACCCTTGGTCTTTTCCCAGTGTGGCATTACTTATGTACTTATGTCCTCTACTTGGCTCACTTTTATTACATAGAGCAGTGATTTAACCTATTGTGATGTCATAGTGGCTCATTCCACCAATAAGAGCCAACCTCATTAGTGATGTCACAATGGCTTGATTGTATAGAATGTTTGTACGTTTGGGAAGCTTGCCAGGTGCCCTTGGCCTGGATTGGCCGCTGTCGTGGACAGGATGCTGGGCTCGATGGACCCTTGGTCTTTTCCCAGTGTGGCATTACTTATGTACTTATGTCCTCTACTTGGCTCACTTTTATTACATAGAGCAGTGATTTAACCTATTGTGATGTCATAGTGGCTCATTCCACCAATAAGAGCCAACCTCATTAGTGATGTCACAATGGCTTGATTGTATAGAATGTTTGTACGTTTGGGAAGCTCGCCAGGTGCCCTTGGCCTGGATTGGCCGCTGTCGTGGACAGGATGCTGGGCTCGATGGACCCTTGGTCTTTTCCCAGTGTGGCATTACTTATGTACTTATGTAATTTCATTGAGTGTCCCCCTGGTCTGTGTACTTTGTACCAGTCTGAATAGACCCAGTAGCTGGATAAGTAACAATGGCTATGTTAGACCCAAGTATTCAGAGATACAGGCGTTGAATAACCAGGTATAAAAAAAAAACAAACTGTGGTGACAAAAACCTCTAACTGCTGTGGTTGAATATTGACCCAAATGTTTTTAAAACTCTCGGCCTGATCTGATGAACCAGAAAACTTCTTACAAGTTGACTGCAGCATTTTCTAACTTTCACATATAATTTCTACAAAAGATTCCCTCCAACAAATGAGGTCTGAGCTCAGTAGCTGCTGGATTAATGTTAAGGACCACTGACTTTACAGTGCAGATGACGGAGCCTGCGGAAGGCAGCACTGACCTGAGGGAGAATCTCTTGGGCCAAAACCAGTGCTCTTTGGTAAGCTGCATCCCCGTGGTCAATCTGTGGCACTGCGTGGTTTACAAGTCCTATGGTGACTGCTTGTTCACCATCGATTTGTCTGCCGGTGAAAATGAGTTCTTTGGCAACAGCGAGCCCTACAGCCCGAGGCAAACGCTGACTCCCTCCTGCAGGTAGAAAGAAACCCTATAAGCAAACTGTGTTATCCTGAACACATCAGCTCTACTAGGTGGTCTAACAGAATTATATTACCTGCACCAGGCAGAAGTCCTCTGGTGGTCTCAATAAGGCCCATTTTAGCAGTAGATGCTATTCGAGAAGAAAAATGGCAGGGTCAGCCATTTTGAAAAATACACAGCATGAACAGACAAATGTAAGTGCAGCCCTTGCCCTAACAATTTCTCTACTAGGAACCCAAAATCAGGGCTGGTCAAACCCGGTAAGCGGGGTAAGCACCGCAGGGGGGCGCCTGCCTTCAAGGGCACCGCTGCGGCGCTGTGCCGCCATACCACGCCGCCCTTGGTGCTTTAAATCTTTTTAATTTACCTCTGTCCCAGCAGCCGCGTCATTTGAAAGCCCTGCCCCGTCTCTAGCCTTCTCTCCCTTCGTGAGTTCGTTCCGCAGAGTCCCGCTTTCTGACGTCATTTCCTCGAGGGCGAGACTCTTGAGGGAACAAACTCACGAAGGGAGGGAAGGCTAGAGACGGGGCAGGGCTTTCAAATGACGCGGCTGCTGGGATGGAGGTAAATTTAAAAAAGACTTAAACCACGTAGGGAAGAAAAAGGGGGATGTTGGGGGGGAGAAGAGGGTGGGCAGGTGGCCATAAATGGGAGGGAGATGAGGGTGAAGGAGAATCGCTGGACAGGGGCAGGGTGGGAGAAGAGAGAAAGGAGATGCGGGGGGGGGGGGCACCGTGCGCGCACGCCAACTCATAGTCTGCAGGGGGGCACCAGAGGCCCTAGGACGGGCCTTCCCAAAATTATGAAGGTCTTTCTTTGAGGGCCAGGAGCTACCTCACAGATAATGTGCTGGGTGTGCTCTGAACATACCTGCTACTCGAAGATCACAGGCTAATGCCAACTCCAGGCCACCGCCTAAGGCATAGCCATCGAGTGCAGCAATGGTGGGAACCGGCAAAGCAGCTGGTGAAGGGAAACACATTTCAAAGTCAACAACTATGGCAGTAAACTATTCGCCAACTGTATTTCTGCTTCATTTGTTTTTCTATTCAATGTGTTTTAAAGAAAATTTCAGAAAAAAACATTACTGAACGTGAACATTAACTGGATGAAGTACATCTGAAAAGTTAGCCCAACATGAAGATACATCTAGCTCCCTTTTAGTGACCTTTATTCCTATACCTTCATTCACTAACAAAGCAATTACTCTGCTCAATAAAATCCAGCAAAGAATGATCTGGCTCGTTCTTTATGAGGTGTAGTCTCTCTGTGCTTCTGACATCTTCTACCTTGCAATCTCCAGATTTTCTCAGTCTCATTTTGGGTCTACTGATTAACCCACCGTGGAGCTCGTTTTCAAAAGAGAAAAACATCCAAAAAGTGGCATAAATCTGCATTTGTGACAGAGAGAGGGAACTAAGTACAGAAAAAGTCCAAGCAAAAAAAAAAAAAAAAAAAAAAAGCACAAAGGGCCTTTAAAAACAAAGGGAACACAGTTCTTTCATTAGAAAAAAAAAATCCTTTAATAGTGAACTTTGATTGAAGAAAGACCCGACACGGGCCGTGTTTCGGTGCTACCGCACCTGCGTCAGGGGTCACACCAATGATAAAGGAGGCTTCAACAGACTAATTTCAAAAGTCTGATGCTTTCCAAAATTTTGTATGGTATGTTCTTCCGAATATAATGTAGTGCAGAACCACAAAATCTAGTATGTTCACAAGCAATACTGTACTGTGATTATGTACCTATCAAATTGTGATCTGTCTAGATCTCTGTGGGTACAATGGAACAAACAAATTAAATTACAATTTTAAATTAATACCATTTTAACAAGCTTGTTAAATTAATTTGTGATAGATAGGGGGGAGCAAGGTGAATAGAGGAGTTCTGGGAGAGACTGATGTGTGGGGAACACAGAACCGAAGGGTAGTTGGGGGGGGGGGAGGGGAGGAGGTCACTACTATAAGGGGCAAGGATAGGAATGGGGAAGTTAGGAAGGGAGGGAAGAGGGAAGGGAGGGTGGGGGGCTATGGGGGGGGGGGACAGCTACAATAGCTAGTGGACGAGTTCATGATTCAAGGGTGTATTACCTAAAATATGTTTACTGTTATGGTTAGGGTGTAGGTATAATACCTCTGTTTGATCAAGTGTATTGCAAGTTCCAAATAAAGTAGATGTGATGGGGAAGGGGGGGAGGAAATGTTAAAAGCTTGATGACCGCAAACAGTGGGCTATAAGTGATGAGCAGCACCCAGAAGGGTTGCAGCATTGTACGGCACTCGCTGTGTTGAAGTGGTTTTGTACTACCCTTTGTTCTGTCATTAATAAAAACCGTTGAAACATAAATTAATTTATGAGAGGGTGGAGGAGAAAAGGAGTTTTGTGTTTACATTTTTCAAATGATTGCCACTATAAAATTTTAATAGCTATACGCATAGCATTTTTAAATATAGACTTAATTTTACATCTGTAAATATTTTGTCCTTTAATCACCTCCATGATAGTCTTCCATGTGGGAAACCAAAAGAAAGGGTGGGACTGGGAACGGAAAAGGGAAACCCTATCCAAGAGAACAAGGCAACAAGCCACCAGTGCCCACTGCTTCCCCCTCACCACCACCTCCTCTGCAACTCTAAAGAGGTCAGACCAGCCAGGGAATGGTACCTGAAAATACCCAGTCGCCTCTCTTGGTTCAGTGGTGGGCTGATTGCTTAGCTTGCTGTAGCAAAAAAAATAATACACCCGACCAGGTACTGCTGCAGAGTGCAGAGCAGACACAATGAAGACTCCCAGACTGAGAGCTAGCTGACTACCAGTTAGTAGCAGTGACTGCTCCTACTGTTGCAGGCAGCGGGCAAGCAGCACTGCTTCCTCCCGGTTGCACGACGTGGAAGACTCTGGAAAATTCTCTCAACTGAACGTGGAGGTCCCCCAAACGCACGTTAACAGTAGTCAGGTGACCTCTGATGCTGCCACGTGTGTGTGTTGTGTGAGCCTACATCAGCCCGAGAAGAGAGTTCCGGGAAGGCTTTCCCTACAGACTGATTGCAGACTTGCAGAGCAGCGACTGCCCACCTCTGCCAAGTAGCTGCACCAGGTCCTGCAGCCCTGGCAGCTGGAGATAAACGAGCAGCACTAACGGAGAGGTTATGGGCAACTTGGTAAGGCTACAGGCACAGGACTTTGCTGAACACAACATGCACGACTACAATGTATAAGTATCACTTCCTCCGAGTCCTACTCACTTCAATCAGTCTGTTACTAGAGTAGGAGGAGGAAGCAGGAGCAGAGGCCACCTCGGAGGACTCTGGGTAGGTGAAGTCATGGTGACACTACAGCTTGTTCAATACCTTGACTTGCACGACCTCCTTCCTGTTTCCCAATCTGGATTTCGTGCCTTTTTTTTTAGTATGGAAATGGTGTTGTGCTCTCTTTTAGATCATGATCGAACACTGTTGAGTGAAGGGAAAAGTGCACTGTTACTCCAATTTGACTTATCTTCAGCCTTTGACTTAATGGACCATACTCTCCTTTTACAAAATCTTGAGGATTTGGGAATTATGGGGAATGTTTTTGAGTTGGTTTAAAGGCTTCTTGTCCAGTAGATCATATAGGGTTAAATTACATATGGATTTATCTTTTCATTGGAGTAATATGTGCAGATTGCCTCAAGGCTCTCCCCTTTTTCCAGTATTGTTTAATGTTTTTCTACAATCTTTGGGCTCATTGTTAGACAAAATTGGTTTTCTTCACAATATTTATGCCGATGACATTTCTGTGCTGATCCCGATTCGATCTATCTTTAACATTGATTTTCCAAAGGTTCAACATTGTATTGACTTATTAGGAAAAATGGATGCATGCCCACAGGTTAAAACTTAATACAGTGTGCCCTCCCTAAATGCAGGCTGGGGTCTGATCCAGAGGTTGCAACCATTAGTTCGTAATTATTGCTATATGTTTTATTTTTAAATTCTAATTCTTGGATTTCAAATTTCCTAAACTTGTGGACAGAAAGGCTGTTATATTTCAACGGTTTTTATTGATGACAATAATCATTATAAACACAATCCATAGATTCAAACACTTCGTTAACCTAAAAACAGGTCACTGTTGCGTACATATATCGTAACTACATCATCAATATTTTCTATCATCATTTTCTCCTCCCCCCCCCCCTGGGGTTAACATCTTCACAATAGTCTTCTTACTTCATGGTGTCTAGTCATTTCCAATATCTGTTACAGGACTATACCCATTTACAACCTGGAGCGCTTATCTCCTGAACACTCCATTTGCTAAGACATTCCAAGTCTATTTAGCACCACACTTCGTGCTTTGTGGGAGATATCTTGCAAATACTTAATCCATATCTTGATAAACTCCTTTCTTTTCTTTGGATTACCATAAGCCGTCCAACAGAAAGGCTGTTAATGATATTTCTCTTTATTTTTGCCTTTTGTATAAATGCCGATTGCATATTCACGTATTGTGATGATATATGGAAATATATGAATAAAGAAATAATAAAAAAAAACCAAAACTTAATACAGAAAAAAACGAAATTTCTATGTTTCAATACTAACCCAGAGCAAATTCCTAAGACTATTACTATTAATCAAGTTGAATACAAGTTTTATTCGGTTATTAGGATCTAGGGAGTTCAAATAGACAGTTCCAAAGCGCAAGTCAATACACCGGTCTACAAAATGTTTCTTCTTGATGAGAAAACTGCACACTATTTGAACATTTTTTGAAGTCAACCGATATGAGCACTTAGTGCATGCGTTACTACTGTCAACCCTTGATTATTGGGACTCAGTTTATCTGGGTTGCATGACGAGGCTACTGAAAAGGCTTCAAACCGTGCAAAATATGGCAATTCAACTAATGTCTGGGCTACCTACATTTGAGAGTGTTTCCCCGTTTTACATTAAACCTTGCTAGTTATGAACTGAAGCTACAGCGCTTTTTGAATTAGCTTGTTTTCTTTTTAAAACATTACAAGGCTCGGTTCCTACCTATTTCCTCATCTACCTTTTACTTTGCAGCCCCCTTTAGAACTAGGGGATGTGACAGCACTAATTTTTTCACCTTTCCTTCTGCTAAGTGTAAAAAGAGACTGGTGCTCTTTGAAAAATCTTTGGCTGTTCAAGCTGCTAGACTGTGGAAGGATATTGCTGGAATGTTTTCCTTTTCACAATCATACCTTCTATTTGGAAATAAGATCAAATTTTTCTTATTTAAGAAATATGTATTTTAAGCAGGCTTTGTTACTTTTTTAAGTGGTTTATGTCATTCCCAGAGTTTTGTTCTGGTCTCTTTTTTTGATGTCTGTAATCCGCTTAGAACTGAAAGATGGTAGTGGGATATAATTCCAGATGAAATGTAATGGCACACTTCTGCAGTCAATCATACTGGGGGGGGGGGGGGGGAAGGGAGGGACGGGGTGGGGTGGGGTGGGGGGGTTTCCAAGTGATGTCAACACTGGCTTGCATCTGATTGGGCCTGGACTTCCAGTCCCAGCTCAACTGTTTCTGGGACCAGAAGTTCGGGCCCAAGCAGATGCAAACCAGGTCTGACATTGCCTGTAGAGGGGGAGAAGCAGAGATATGGAAAATACTTTTTTTTATTATTTTAACTACTTTCTCAACTTGTACTTTGTTACTAAGTACAAAAGTACAGCTTATTTGTAATGAGTTACAAGTAAAAGCATGGCAAAAAAGTACTGCCAATTGTACTTCAGTAGTGTAACAAAGTAAAAGTACTTTGTTACTACCCATCTCTGTAAATGATAAATATTATAATGTAAGTTAAAACTGAATGGATAGAGTGGAACAGGAAAGCAGGAAAATTCATCTTCCAAGTCCCTGCAGTACCCAGGGCTGAACTCACTCCATAGTGCAAATTAAGGACAATCTGATGGTCATGAGATCTCAGCAGGGTTGCCAAAAAAAAAAAAAATTCCCACACAAAAATGCCCAAAACCCGCCCAAAAAACACACACACCCCACCCCCGCCGTCATCAACACCGCCCCTTCCGTCATCACCCCCACCCCCGCCATCAACCCCGCCCCTTCCGTCATCAGCCCGCCCCCGCCGTCATCAGCCCCGCCCCTTCCGTCATCACACCGCCCCTGCCGTCATCGCCCCCGCCCAATACATCAGCAAACCCCGCCTCTGTCGCCATTAGCCCCACCCCCACCGGCCAAAAAAACCGCCCCAAAACCTGCACAGAAAAAACAAAACGAGCCCAAAAAACCGCAACCCGCCACGGGCAAAAGTTTCCCGCGGCGGGTTGCAGAAAACCGGCCAATTGGGTGGGAAAACCGCCCATCTGCCAACCGTGGATCTCAGTGAACTTTATTTATTTATTTATTTGCTGCATTTGTATCCCACATTTTCCCACCTATTTGCAGGCTCAATGTGGGTTACATAGTTCCATCATGGCGATCGCCATTCCGGAGTGAGAGATACAAGTGGTATTACATTAAAGATCATAATTGACGTGGAGGGGCATAATCGAACGCGAATGCCCATCTCCATGGGCGTCTATCTCCGAGAACGGGTACGTGAAGGGGCGGGACAAGTCGTATTTTCGAAAAAAATGGGCGTCCATCTTTTTTCTGATAATACGGTATGTGCCAGCCAAATGCATCGGATCTGTGTGGATTTGAGCTGGGCGGTTTCGTTTTTCAGCGATAATGGAAACCAAAGGCGCCCAGCTCAAAAACGACCAAATCCAAGGCATTGGGTTGTGGGAGGGGCCAGGATTCGTAGTGCACTGGTCCCCGACATGCCAGGACACCAACCGGGCACCCTAGGGGGCACTTGTAACAATTAAAAAAGCAAAGCAAACTACCTCTGAAGTCCATAGCTCCCTTTCCTTGGGTGCTGAGCCCCCAAATCCCTTCAAAACCCACTCTCCACAACTCTACACCATTACCATAGCACTTATAGCTGAAGGGGGGCACCTAGATGTGGGTTTTGGGGGCGGTTTGGAGCACTCCCATTTACCACCACAAGTGTAACAGGTAGGGGGGGATGGGTCTGGGTCCACCTGGCTGAAGTCCACTGCACCCACTAACAACTGCTCCAGGGACCTGCATACTGCTGTGATGGAGCTGGGTATGACATTTGAGGCTGGCATACAGGCTGGAAAAAAAAAGTTTTTAAAGTTGGTTTTTTGGGGTGGGAGGGGGTTAGTGACCACTGGGGGAGTCAGGGGTGGTCATCCCCAATTCCCTCCGGTGGTCATCTGGTCATTTAGGGCACTTTTTTGGGACTTGTTCGTGAAAAAAAAGGGTCCAAAAAAAGTGACCCAAATTCGCGGTAAAAACGCCTTTCTTTTTTCGATTATCGGCCGAGGACGCTCATCTCTCCTCGGCCAATAAACACACCCCAGTCCCGCCTTCACCACGCCTCTGACACGCCCCCGTCAACTTTAGCCGTTTCCGCGACAGATTGCAGTTGAAGACGCCCAAAATCGGCTTTCAATTATACCGATTTGGACGCCCACGGGAGAAAGACGCCCATCTCCCAATTTGGGTCGAAATATGGGAGTCTTTCTCTTTCAAAAATAAGCTGGATAGTAGATTAAGCAGTCAAGTATAAAGAGTTCATATTCGGAATAAGAGATAGAGTAGTATTGCGTTAAAGTTCATTTGTGGTAGAGTAGGCTTTGGTAGTCGAGTATAGAGAGTTAGGTTTTATTCAGTTCAGGCTTGAGTTTCATTGTCTGGTAATTAGGATGGATCGTTGCGCTATGCCTTGTTGAACAGGCAGGTCTTCAGTGATTTCCGAAAGTTGGTTAGGTCGCGCATTTTTTTCACGGCGAGTGGTAGTGCGTTCTGTAACTGCGTGCTTATGTAGGAAAAGCTGGATGCATATGTTAATTTGTATTTTAGTCCTTTGCAGCTGGGGAAACGGAGATTCAGGAATGTGTGTGCTGATCTTTTAGTGTTCCTGGGTGGTAAGTCTATGAGGTCTGACATGTAGACCGGGGCCTCTCCGCAAATGATTTTATGAACCAGGGTGCAGATTTTGAACGTAATACGTTCTTTAAGTGGGAGCCAGTGTAGTTTTTCTCTTAGGGGTTTGGCACTTTCGTATTTTGTTTTACCAAATATGAGTCTGGCTGCAGTGTTTTGGGCTGTTTCAAGCTTCTAGATGATTTGTTCTTTACATCCGGCATAGAGTGCATTGCAGTAGTCTAGGTGACTTAGCACCATTGATTGTACAAGGCTGCGAAATATTTCCCTTGGGAAGAAAGGTTTTACTCTTTTTGAGTTTCCACATTGATTGGAACATTTTCTTTGTTGTATTTTTCACATGGCTTTCAAGTGTGAGATTTCGGTCAATTGTAACTCCAAGTATTTTCAGGCTATCTGAAACAGGAAGGGTATAGTTTGGTGTGTTAATAGTGGTGGGTTTGCTCGTGTTCTGTTGCGATGAAAGGACCAGACATTGTGTTTTTTCTGCGTTAAGTTTTAATTGAAATGCATCCGCCCATGAGTTCAACTTAAGAAAAGAAAGTCAAAAACATGTCTGATAGACCATATTTTCAGATCAGCTTTCAAGTGGACAAACGAGGACGCGTCAGATCAAAAGTACGAGTCATGACTCAGAAAGAAGTATGCCACAAGCCCAGTCAGAGTTCTAAGCAGGCAGGCTGCACACCGGATTTTTATTTTCACCTCTCTCTACTATTGCCACAGGGTAGTGGTGAAATAAGGCCAAGGGGCGGATCTAGGCAGCAGCTATCAGGGAAGGAGGCCGGGAGGGCTCGGTCACTCCCCCTTCCCTCTGCCCATGCCTAAGGGCATTTAAAAGTTAAGTCTGGCAGTGGGATCGGGGTAGTATCAGTGGAATCCAGCTCGGCCCATATCTGCCACATCTCTACTATAAATATTATACAATGACTGTAAAACATGATTTTCAACTTTGTAAACAGCAATACTTACCAATGTCATTCATTAAACTTCTCAGTTTTTGCACAAAATCATCTGCTTCCCAGTTGCTCATCTTCGCACGCTCTTTTAAGTCAGCCCCTAAAAGTAAAAATTAAAGGTGCAAAACAGGAAACAGAACATGGGATGAGGCATGGGCGTAGTTGGGGGGGGGGGGGCACTGCTCCCCCCAACGAGCTGAGCTGCCACACAAAAATGTATGAACTCTTTTCAAAAGAAGGGTTGTGAAAAAATAAAAACAAAATCAGCAAAAAGGTGACAGGGCCAGCAGAAGGGATTATGGCACCCTGAGCCACCTCCCCCTGTGGGTCTCTCCCCTGCTGGCCCCTCCCCCGCTCATTCTACAGTCCTTCTCTCCCCACCTCCAGTCCGGTCTCTCTCTCTCTCTCTTCAGCTTCCTTCCTCTCTGCAGAGCCAGCATCACATCTCTTCTCTCTCTCTCTGCCATGTGTTCGTCATCTCTCCCTCTGGGTTGCCAGACTGGGGGTGAAAAAAGAAGGGGAGAAACGCTGGACCAAGGGGGAGAGATGCCGAACGTGTGGAAGGGGGCGGGGGGGGGGGAGAGAGAGAGAGAAAGCTTAGCCTTTGGACCATGTGAAGCACTGGTGGTTATGTCAGAGGCTGGGGATTTCAGCGTCCTTTATCGTCAGCGCCCTGAGCCAATGCCTCACCTGGTCCAATGAATGTCAGGTGATATTCAGTACAACTAAAGTACCATTATAGTTGTACAGCTAGTTAAGAAGCATTTCCTGCTGTTGTGATTTTAAATAACCACAAGTCACCAAGAATTAGAACACTTCTACAGAAAAATGGAGTGGAGGAATAGCCTAATGGTCTGTGCAGTGGGCTGAGAACCGGGGAAACTGGGCTCAGTTCCCACTGCAGCTCCCTCCCTGTGACTCTGGGCAAGTCACTCAATCCTCTATTACCCCAGGTACAAAATAAGTACCTGTATATAATATGTAAACGGCTCTGATTGTAACCACAGAAAGGTGGTATAATCAAATCCCATTCCATGTCCCTTAACAGAAATCAAACTATTTATATGCTGCCTAATTTATCAAAGTAATTTCCAAACTTACACTGTAACATTATATATAACATCCAGGGCCGGTACAAGGTATTGGGCTCCCTAGGTAAACCTTCAGTCTTATCCTCTCTATCAACTTTCAGGTCCCTTTTCTGTCCCCCCCCCCCCCCCCCCAAGACATCATGATTTTTAATATTTAACTTTCTGTGTGTGTACATATCACATACAAATGTGGGCAGTTTCCAAAAGTAATTTACTCAGTTAAATGGGCTATTTGAAAATTTACCACCCTTCCTGTAGGTAAAAGTATGTATTGATGGTTTATGTGGCTGTTGGGATTGTTTTGCTTTGTCTGTAGCTATGCTTTGCTGCCCTAGGCGCCTACCTAGTCTTGCTTAATAGTTGGACTGGCCCTGATAAAATCAGAACATTACTATATATCTATATAAATAATTCTCACCTCCAACATTCTGACCTCCAACGTTCTGAATCTCATTGTGTGGCAGGGAAACACTGAAGCCCTGTAGTCTTCTAGGCTGTCATCACCACTCACTCTCACTCACAGACCCGCCCTCAGCCACGCCCCATCCACACATAATTCACAACCCCAACATTCTAAATGTAAATTTGTAGTTGCAAGATCCCATGAGTATGTGCCCCGCCCTCGCGTCAAAACGTGATGACATGGAGGGCGGGGCTATGACACTCAGCCAATCGCCAGTTCCACCGCCCTCCGACGCTACCCCCCCGACGCACTGCGAGAAACAGCGGCCTATGCAGGGCCTCCACCCCCCACCCCCGACGCACAGCGACAAACACCGAGCTATGCAGGGGGAGGAGTGCCGTCCGAACACCTGATCCGCCGGGACCCTCGAAGCTGCCGCCCTCCAAAAAAAAAAAATACCCACCGGCACCCTCCCGATGCTGCCGTCCTGCGCCCTCCCGACGCTGCCGCAGGTAAACCTTGCTAGCGCCCATTTCATTGCTCAGAGAAACGGCCTTTTTTTACTAGTAGCAGATAAAGACCATAAGGCCCCCCTTTAATTGCCCACTGTCTAATCCTGATACAATACCACGGAGATCATAAGTTAGCCACACTATCCAAGACACTGAATTGCTGCCTGGTAGGAGCAATAGTCTTTCCCAGATCAATTGGACTTGCCTGAGCGGATACTTCGACTAGGCTTTACATGCAAGAAAACTTTTTTTTTTAATTATATCTTTTATTTTATTAATTTCCATAAAGAGCAAAGTGACAGCAACATCATCTCAACAATAGTAAGCTTCTTATATAGAACTTGATTGCTCTAATACAATTTTTTACGTCAACCCCCCCCTCTCCCTCCCACCTACGCCCCCCCCCCACATTCCCCCCCCCCCCCAATTATCCTTCAATGTTCAATCTTTCGATGTTCAACTATAAATATGACATGTCAGGAGCAGTTCGAGCTGAGGACCACTTCTCATAAAGTTCCCACGTTTTATCTTTTTTTTTTTTTTTGTTACATTTGTACCCTGCGCTTTCCCACTCATGGCAGGCTCAATGTGGCTTACATGGGGCAATGGAGGGTTAAGTGACTTGCCCAGAGTCACAAGGAGCTGCCTGTGCCTGAAGTGGGAATTGAACTCAGTTCCTCAGTTCCCCAGGACCAAAGTCCACCACCCTAACCACTAGGCCACTCCTCCACTGTTGCTACTATTTGAGCTATTCCACTAGCAACATTCCATGTAGAAGTCGGCCCTTGCAGATCACCAATGTGGCCGCGCAGGCTTCTGCTTCTGTAAGTCTGACGGCCTGCACGTCCTTCTTCATGGAATGTTGCTAGTGGAATAGCAACATTCCATGTAGGATCTCCAATAGTATCTGTTTTATTTAATGGAGGGTTAAGTGACTTGCCCAGAGTCACAAGGAGCTGCCTGTGCCTGAAGTGGGAATCGAACCCGGTTCCTCAGTTCTCCAGGACCAAAGTCCACCTCCCTAACCATTAGGCCACTCCTCCACTCCAATGCTGTATCAAATATCCCCTACGGATAGCTGTAAGCTTTGACAGTAAACAAATATTGTCCAGTTTACTCAGGACAGTCTGCATGCAAGAAAACTTTTATAAAGTTACCACCACTCAATGTCCAATACAATTCAGCAAAAGCGTTTGTTTGTTTTTTTCAATTTCTATTAACAGAATCCAATTATTTCTTACCTGCGCAAAACACTCCTTTCACTTCACTCTTGATCACTACAACACGGACATTAGCATCATGTTGAAGTTCTTCTAAAGCTTTAGATAACTGACAATAAAACGGATGCATGAATTAAGTTCTAGATAATAGATTTTCAACGGGGCAATAGGGGTGGCTTTAGCGAAGGGGATCAGGCATTGCATACTAGGGTAAGGGGGATGGGAAAGCTGGGGGGCAGGGTTGTGTACTCAATGCTAGATAGGTAGGGGGCACAAAGGATATAACCTAGAGTTCAACATTGGATTTTTTTTTTCTTTCGGTTGGGTTAGAGGGGTAGGAGGACTGAAAGAACTAGATGGGAGCTCACAGAAAAACTGCACCAACATTGTGCTTAATATTTTCCTTAACATGATGCTACAGTGATTATTGTTTCTCAGTTTTCTCAAAAGTTGTACTCTCCTTTACTTAGGTTAGAGAATCCATGAAAGGGAACGGAGTTAGGAGGGAAAAGAGAGTAGGAGGTGAAGGGGAGGGTGGGGCGGGGGCTGAGGGAATTACTTGGGGGAAAAAAACTTGATGACAGGATACATCTTGCCTATCTTATTTTGTATGTCTAGACATTGGCCGTGTTTCGGCCAACCGGCCTTCTTCAGGGGGTCTTCAAATTGACGTATACAGATGTGCCTCCAGAATTCGCATGGAGTGCAAGGCGTAAATTTGTACTGGCTCTTTCCTACCCTCTGCTGCAGGCGGCCGGATTCAGGTGGAAGTAGGAGCGGGAAAGCAAGCGCGAAACAGCAGATTTAAATCCACCCAAAGCAAACACGGCCAGGACCCTATAAAGTGCGAAAGGTGCTGCCAGTGCCAACTGGAGACACTGGCAGCACCTTTCGCACTTTATAGGGTCCTGGCCGTGTTCGCTTTGGGTGGATTTAAATCTGCTGTTTCGCGCTTGCTTTCCCGCTCCTACTTCCACCTGAATCCGGCCGCCTGCAGCAAAGGGTAGGAAAGAGCCCATACAAATTTACGCCTTGCACTCCATGCGAATTCTGGAGGCACATCTGTATACGTCAATTTGAAGACCCCTGAAGAAGGCCGGTTGGCCGAAACACGGCCCGTATTGGGTCTTAATAAACTTTTTTGGTGTTCTTACTCTTTGCGGTTTCTTTCTGGTCTATTTTGGTTTTTCTCCCGCTCTCTTTGTTGTTTGATGTGTTTTGCGGGAGATCTGGACCCCTTTTTGTTGGTTAGACATTGGACGTTTCATTTATACTCGTGGTTGTTATAATGCTTTTGTTATGTCATCAATATAAAATGTCACAACATAATTAAGTTCTAGACAGCTGGTATGTTCCAAAGTGCCATTGTCATAGGGGTCCTTTTACAAAGGCGCGCTGAAAAATGGCTTGCGGTAGTGTCGGCGCGGGTTTTGGGCGCACGCTGATCCATTTTTTTAGCACGCCTGTAAAAAAGGTCTTTTTTTTTTTTTATTACGAAAATGGGACGAGCGGCAAAATCAAAACTGCCACGTGTCCATTTTGGGTCAGAGACCTTACGGCCAGTCATTGACCTAGCGGTAAAGAATCCGGGCGGTAATGACTTACGTGCGTCTAATGCTACTTGGCACGCAATCCGTTACGTGCGCCCAAGATTTAAAAAAAAACATTTTTCGGACGCATGCCAAAAATGAAATTATCGCGAGAGGCAAGCGGTATAGTCAGGTGGTGAACTCCATTTTGGCATGCGTTGGGCGCACGTAAATACTTAGTAAAAGGGACCCATAGTCTCCAAAGCTAGGCACTGGGAAGACACATGCTTCAACAGTATTTAGCAAAAGACGCTCGGCGCAGATCCCACGCCTAACTTTGGGTGCTGCACTTGCATCTGCTGAAACCCGATGTACATGTTGGCGTGCGACTCATGGAATGACCCTATTCTGTAACATCGTGACTAAATCCTGGGAATGTTCCTGACTCAACAGTCTCAAGAGCTGGAAGCTATAATATTGAAATTCACTAGGAGGTCTTTTTGTCTCCACTTGTTTGATAATGTTTAATTACACGGAGTCGCGTGCTGACAGAACGGCTGGTGGTTCGTCTTGTTGGAAACGTGATTACCCCTAGTGATTTTCAATGTTCTTGATTGACACACATGAACCACACAAGCATAAGCATGTTCTTGTGGAAAATACTTCAATTTTCAATTAAATTCTTATTACAGTGGAAGGAAAAGCCTCAAGAGTCCAGCCTGGAACTTAAAAAGTTCTCAACAGACCAAAAAGACCTCAGTGAACAAGGTCTTTTCTTCCTCCACTTTGTTAATAACATTTAATTACACTGAATCGTTTGCTGACAAGAGTGGGTGGTGGTTCGTCTTATTAGAAACTTTATTACTTCTAGTGATTTTCAATATTCTTGATTGACATATATGAACCACAAAAGAATAAAAATGTTATTGTGGAAAATTATTCAATTATTATTACATTGGAAGGAAAAGCCTGAGTCCAGTCCAGAACATAAAAGTTCTCACAGACCCTGTGTGCCTATCTCATTAGACTTTATAGCCTCCAGATATAATCTGAGATAAGTTCTACAGACCAGATATATAGAGACTGAACAATCGATTCAGGACCCTATCACTCTTTAAGGAAGATATTTAAAAAGTTTCACTTTATAAGTTTGAAAGTACACGTGTCACTATTAGTTATTATCAGGGGCATAGCTATGGGTGGGCAAGGATGGGCCCAGGCCCGCCCAGTTTGGGCTCAGGCCTATCCAGAGAAGACTCCCAACACCTCCGTCACCAACAAGTCTCCTCACACCCTCTCCCACCCCCACTGTAGCGCTTCCCTTTAACGCTATTGGCGCTGCCTCCTCACCTCACAGTCTCCGTTTTCCACCCCCGCGGCAGCACTTGCAATTTCCTATCGTCGGGCCACTGCCTGATCCAGCTGACAGACGCAGCGTGACGTCCTACTCCGGGACCTTCCCTCTGCCGCGTGCGTTCTGCCCTGCGTAAACAGTAAGTTGAATTAGCGCGGCAGAGGGAAGGCCCCGGAGCAGGACGTCGTGCCGCGTCTCTCAGCTGTGTCAGGCAGCGCCGAAGATAGCAAATTGCAAGCGCTGCAGCGGGGGTACGACACGGAGACTGTGAGATGAGGAGGCACTGGACTTGCAGGGGGGAGGTTGCAGGGAAGGGGAGACGGAGAGGTGCTGGATTTGCAGTGGGGAAGGGGAGAGAAGCTGCATATGCGGGCGGGCGGTGGGGGGTTGGAGGGAAAGGGGAGGTGAGGTGCTGGACATGTAGAAGGGGGGCTGGGATAGGTGCTGGATATGCAGGGGATGGCTGAAGGGAAAGGAGAGAGATGTGGACCATGTGGGGAGTAAGGTAGAGATCCAGCATGGAGTGGGGTAGGGACAGAGCATGGGTGCCCACCCATCCAACCTGCTGGTCCACCCAAAAATTGCTTTCTGGCTACGCCACTGGTTATTATGGGAGGTTTTATGCTTATGACAGTGGTTCCCAAACCTGGTCCTAGAGGCAACCCAGCCAGTCAGGTTTTCAGGATACCCACAATGAGACACATTTGCATACAGTGGAAGCAGTGTATTCAAATCTCTCTCATGAATATTAATTGTGGGTATCCTGAAAACCTGAATGGCTGGAGTGCCTCCCAGGACCAGGTTTGGGAAACCTCTGGCCTATGAGGTGGGTCTTTACAGTCAGTGAGAAGATAAAGCCAGGCAGAGCTCTGAGGCTTTTCCTTCCATTCCAATAATAATTTAATTGAAAAACGAAGTATTTTCCACAAGCACACGTGTATGTTCTTGTGGTTCATGTATTTTGAGTTTTGTTTTCGATATTGCTCGTAAGCGCGTTTCTTGTTATTTTTTTGAAGAATGTCCCTGATTCGCCCATGGCCCCGCCCCTTTTGATTTGTGAGCTATGAAATTTAGTTACACTGTCATACAATTGGCCATGGAGCATATCTTCGCCCAACTCCTATTTTTTTGTCAATTAACTGTTAACTCCACTTATTGATTGTTAAGGCCTAATTAAGTAATTAGTTTGTCCACAGATTTGGGATCTGTGCCCAACTTTGGGCAACCTATATAGAATCCAGGGGATACTTACAACACACAGGAACTTACTGAGGACTTTCTTTGTAGCTTAGGCCCATATATGAGGTTCAATGGATGCGACACGGTCCCATGTTTCGGCAGTAATACGTTCCCGTGCATTTTGAGCGGACTTTTTGGTGCTTCACATTCTGGTTGCAGAATCTTAAGTCATAGTGGCTTTGTGCAATCTTTCTCTCTCTCTTAGGAGAACAATTGTTTTTGGTTTATACAGAGACTTTGACTCCTGAAGCAGGGCATATTACTGCCGAAACACGGGACTGTGTGAAGTCCATTGAACCTTTTTTTGGCAATAAACTTTTCTTTCTTCATTAACCCCTGGAGTCCTGTTCTGATTGGTTACCTGAGGTCGCTTCCCTACTTCCTGGATGAGTATTGCTTCGTAGGGAATCCTTCCTTGATTCATCAGGTGTTCAGGTCCATATCCTATATAATAAAACTCACCCTGAACGTTCTGAAGACACTGACGTCTGTGAAACCAAGCCACTGACGTCACTTCCTTCAAGACGGGTTCGAAGGGTTCGTGGTGGTGAAGCCACCGAAAACGCCAAGTCTCGGGGCCCCGCCCTCGCGTCAAACGTGATGACACCGAGGGCGGAGCAATGGCGTACGGTCCGTTCAGGAGGTGCGGAGCAATGGCGTCAGAACGACGAAGGGGTCGGCAGGTAGGGAGGGAGGGAGGGAGAAGGGGGAGTGTTGGGGAGGAAAACCTTGCTAGCGCCCGTTTCATTTGCTCCAGAAACGGGCCACTTTTACTAGTATACCATATAAGAAATGAGGCCACAATAGTTCAGCTCTTCAGGATACCTTAACTGAGGCACTCAGACACATCCTAACAAAATTCTTGGCCTCACTGGCTCTAAGATTTACAACTATTTTTGAAGTGAATAAAGTAAAAGCTAGGCTTACCTCATTAACAAATACTTTTCCTAGTGAATTTCGGGCATGAACTCGATTCATAAGGATTTCAGCTATTCCTATAATAATAAACAAAATAAATTAGACATTTTAAAGAGAGTTTTACAAGCGAGTTTTCTGCTACATTGTCCCTTGTTTGCCCAGAGTAGCTGAATTCGAGCAGGTCTTAACATCTTCTATTCTCTTGGCTACATTGTTCAATAAATTCTTTATTTCTCAAAGATCTTGGTATTGGCAAGAGGCACTAGAAATTATTTCAGGAGAGCCATTCACCGGTTCCCAACCCTATGCTGGAGAACACATTGCACCATTCTAGTCTTCAGAATATCCATAATTAATATTAAAGGACAGAACTATTTTATAAGTTGGTGATTCAATGAGTCTGATTTGAAGCAAGGCTGAATCTTGCGGGAGACTCTGGAGCAGTGGATTAACACATGATTAAAGAGCTGTGATCACACATTGATGTAAAAGATGGCCAGATATTTGCTATTTGAATGTGTATTGAACGAGTATTGTGGAGAATTGTTTGGTTTTAAATGTATTGGTGTATGGATCGGTTAATAATTATGGGTTAAGGGAATGGATTTTATTTTAGGAAAATTGTATTGATTTAATAAAGAAATATATTTTAAAATGTTAAACAGTTACTAGTGAATAATTTGTAATAAAATGTGTAACTAATTATAGAGTTGAGACCTAGATTGTAATTGTAATTAATATTAATGAGACAAGTCTATATCACATGCATATTCAGTATGGACAGCCAGAAAAGGCCAGTTAGGTGTTACTCCAAGAAAGGGTTGAGAGCCACTACTCGGAACAATAATTCCCAAACGGTTTTATATCGTGGTGCTGTGTTCATCTTGCCATGACTCATCGGGCCACATCATCTTCCCTCTTCTACTCCCTACCCAGGATCACTACATTCCCCCACCCCCCTGCTAAAATCCATCATCATCAAATAAGAATATGCTGCCACACTGGGTCAGTCCAAATGTTCATCTAGCCCAGCATTCTGTTTCTAACAGCGGACAATCCAGGTCGCAAGTACCTGGAAGAATCGCAAAATGTAGCAAGATGTCATATTAGTGAGATTTCCTGGTTCTACCTTAATAATAGTTTATGGACTATGCCTCCAGGAATTTGTCATAAATAGGAAAAAAAAAAACAGAGAAAATGTAGACAGATAAAGACCATATGGCCTATCCAGTCTGCCCCTCCATGCTTTCTACTCTCCCCACCACTTCCATAGACATTCTATGTACTTGTCCCAAGCTCTCTTCAATTCAGATCCTGTTTTCATCTCCACCACTTCCACCGGGAGGCCATTCCACTAATTCACCACCAACCTTTCCATGAAGAAGTATTTCCTCAGGTTACTTCAAGTCTATCCCTTTTCACCTTCATCCTATGCCCCCTCATTCCAGAGCTTTCTTTCAATTTAAAGAGAGAGAGAGACTCACCTCCTGTACATATATGCTGTAGATTGTAAGCTCCTTTGAGCAGGGACTGTCCTTCTTTGTTAAACTGTACAGCGCTGCGTAACCCTAGTAGCGCTTTAGAAATGTTAAGTAGTAGTAGTAGTGTAAGTATTTAAACATCTCTGTCATATCTCCCCTCTCTTGCCTTTCTTCCAAAGTATTGTAAATAATGAGCATGATTGGGCACTCTGAAACAGAGTGAAAGGGCACTTTGAAACAGGGCAAAAAGGCTGAGAAGTATATGACCCAGAGACCTCTGATCTGATAAGACATTCCTACGTGCAAGCTGGTGTGGGAAAGGTGCAATTATGGATGGACAGAAGAATGTGATTTAGCAACTTAAGGGAAAATAGATGATGAGAACAGAATGATCTCTGAGGAAGATAAGTGCTAAAGTAATGTGAAGCACTGCTTAACACAAAAGGTATAAAGACAGCTGTACCAGAGCAGTACATTGGGAGAGGCAGTCACAGATTAAATTTCTATATAATAGTGCTGCTTTCCCATATGAGAAAATACCAATTTGTATCTGTATCTTGGTAAGTAATAAAAGAATTGCTTTTCTCATACACGTGGCCTTCCTAGTCTTTTATCTCTCTAAATTGCGGGTGGCTGGTGAGTACTAATTTGGGGAAGTGGTAAAAAGACTAGTAATATAAAACCAGTGGTGTGCTGGAGCCGGCTCGCACCGGCTCGCAAGAGCCGCTTGTTAAATTTACTGGCATCTTGCGAGCCGGTTGTTGGCCAGTGCGAGCCAGCTCGCCTCTGCACCCCCGCTGCCCCGGTCGTCCATCATCCATCTTCCCTGTGCTCCCCGACAGACCTGGTTTCCTTCCTGCGCCGCTGCTTGCCTTTAAAAATTTTATTTTCCTTCGAGGCGTGCCGGCGTTGAAGGGAAGGCAGCAGGCTTGGCTTAGCTCGGTTTCAGCCTTCCGTGCCCTTCCCTCGCATCATGGCTCCGCCCTCTTCTGACGTATTTCCTGTTTGCGCGAGAGCAGAGCCATGATGCGAGGGAAGAGAACGGAAGGCTGAAACCGAGATAAGCCTGCTGCCTTCCCTTCAACGCCGGTGCGCCTCGAAGGAAAATAAAATTTTTAAAGGCAAGCAGCGGCGCAGGAAGGAAACCAGGTCTGTCGGGGAGCACAGGGAAGACGGATGATAGACGACCGGGGCAGCAGGGGGGGGGGGCTGGAAGAAGGCAGATGGTGGGGAGGAAGGCAGGGGGGAGACGAGGGTTGCTGGACATGGGTGGATCATGGAGGGGATGGCAGGGGGAGACAAGGGTTGCTGGACATGGGTGGATGGAGGGGAGAGGAGGGTTGCTGGACATGGGTGGATGCAGTGTTGGGAGAGGAGGGTCGCTGGACATGAGTGGATGGAGCATGGAGGGCAGGGAGGAGAGGAGGGTTGCTGGACATGGTGGATGGAGGGCAGGGGAGAGGAGGGTTGCTGGGCATGGGTGGATGGAGGGCAGGGGAGAGGAGAGGAGGGTTGCTGGACATGAGTGGATGCAGGACAGGGGGAGAGGAGGGTTGCTGGACATGGGTGGATGCAGGGCAGGGGGGAGAGGAGGGTCGCTGGACATGGGTGGATGGAGGGCAGGGGGGAGAGGAGGGTTGCTGGACATGGATGGATGGAGGGCAGGGGGGAGAGGAGGGTTGCTGGACATGAGTGGATGGAGGGCAGGGGGAGACGAGGGTTGCTGCTGGACATGGGTGGATGGAGAGCAGGGGAGAGGAGGGTTGCTGCTGGACATGGATGCGTGGAGGGCAGGGGGAAGAGGAGGGTTGCTGGACATGGATGGAGGAGAGGGAAGGGAAAGAAAAGAAATGCTGGACATGGATGGAAGGGAGGGAAGAGTGCGGAATGAGATGAGAAGAGGGAAAAGGAAGAGAGGCGAATAACTGCACATGGATGGAGAAAATAGGCTGAAGCTGGATCCACTGGACAGTCAAGTCTGCGGAGGACCAGAAATTAAGAAGAAAGGAGGAAAGAAAAGAAATAAATGGAAAGGAAGCCCTGGAAATGGAGTTAAGAGGACAGATAGCAGCAGAATCGGATACTGGGCCAGCATGATCAGAAAAACAAAGTCACCAGACAACAAAGGTAGAAAAGATCATTTTATTTTCATTATAGTGTTTGGAATATGTCCACTTTGAGAATCAGGTGCTCAACATTAAAAGTTTATTTTTATTTACTTATTTATGGCATTTTATCCCACATTAAACATGAATTAGATTCCCCCCCCCCCCCCCAGGCTCTCTCCCCGGCTATAATCTGCTCTGCAATTTGGGGGGGGGGGGCGCAGAGGTGGACGGGGAGGGGCGCAGAGGTGGACGGGGGAGAGAGCCTGTTGTTAAACATTTACCAGCACACCACTGTATAAAACAGTATACATATTGAGATCTTTAAGTCTGTCCCCACATGCTTTATGTTGAAGACCACGACCACTTTAATAGCCACCCTCTGGACTGACTTCATCCTGTTTGTATGTTTTTGAAGGTGCTGTCTCCAGAATTGTACACAATATTCTAAATGAGGTCTCACTAGAATCTTATACAGGAGCATCGTCACCTCCTTTTTTCTTATTGGCCATTCCCTCCCTATGCACTCAAGCATCCTTTTAGCTTTCGTAGTTGCCTTTTCTACCTGTTTGGCCCCAGACTGTGACTGCGTGCTCTTGTGAGCCATAGTATGGGCTACTAGCATAGGAGCCAACTTTTCAAAATTATTGGGGGTGCTTAGCCCATAGGAAAAAAGCCCTCCCTGGACACATACAAGGAATTTTCTCAATATTGGGGGTGCTCAAGCATCCACAGAGTCGGCTCCTATGCCTACTAGATGTACGCAGCGCTGTACACTTGAACATGAAAAGACAGTCCCTGCTCGAAACAGCTTACAATCTAATCAGGACAGACAAACAGGACAAATAAGGGATAATAGAATTACTAAGGTGGGAATGATAAAACATACATGGGTACTGTACAAGTGAATAGGGGTTAAGAGTTAAAAGCAACACCAAAAAGGTAAGCTTTTAGCCTAGATTTTAAGATGGCCAGAGATGGAGCTTGATATACTGGCTCAGGAAGTCTATTCCAGGCATATGGTGCAGCAAGAAAACAGTAACAGAGTCTCGAGTTGGCAGTGGAGGAGAAGGGTACAGATAAGAGAGATTTACCCAATGAATAGAGTTCCCAAGTAAAAGCGTAGGGAGAGATAAGAGTGGAGAGGTAACGAGGAGCTGCAGAGTGAATGCACTGAGTTTGAACTGCATGCAGAAACAGATAGGGTGTGAATTCCGTCCCTTCGCCCTCACAAGGAGGGAAAGCACAGATAAGAAAGAGAACTTGAACTCAGGCACAGACAATAAATTACCTTTCTTGGTATCTCACAGAGCCAAATACAAAAAAATAGTTCTCTCCCTGGAGCAGGTTGTCTATCAGCAATGCACATCCTGAAAGACAAGGACTGCTCAGCTCACCCCCCCCCCCCTGCTGTCACATAAACACAGTCATACGTTTCGCTTCTCCAAAATCATGTGATTTTCCCTAAACTAGGAATCAGATACTAGTCTATGGCATATATGGATATTCCTATATCACTCTCTCCTGAGGAGCCAACTCTGTGGGTGCTGTGGGTGCTTGAGCACCCCCAATATTGAGAAAATTCCTTGTATGTGTCCAGGGAGGGGTTATTTCCACTGGGCTTAGCATCCCCAATAATTTTGAAAAGTTGGCTCCTACGCCTGATGTGTTTGCACGTGAACAGTCGATGGCCATTGGCTAATTAGCTTATGAGTTCTGTGTCAGTTCTGTGTGCACAGCCAGAACAATACCCTTGTGTCCTCTCTCTATCTTCCCAAATGAAACATTCTGGACATGTTAGGCTCACACTGTGTCCTCAGCCAGTCAGCAACTGCCAAGGTTACCTTATATGAAAAACATACTCAGCTGCAAACAAATGTTATGAAGTGTCACTTCTCAGCTCCTGAGAAAGCAATGATTGTTACACAAAATGCTGAGTTAGTAGGCTATCATGTGAGAACCAAACTGACAGTACAGGCCTTAGGCCTAGCCCTTAGTAACAGGCCAAGCATAGGAAGGCATATACAGGTGCCAATGAAGTGACTTGAGGAGAGGGCTTAAGCATAGCCACACTGGCAGAATATAGGTCGTGCAGCAGAATTTTTAACAGATTTAAGCGGAGAGAGATTGCTTAGTGGAAATAAGTACCTGTATATAATATGTAAGCCGCATTGAGCCTGCCATGAGCGGGAAAGCGCGGGGTACAAATGTAACAAAAAAAAAATAAAGACCTGTGAGAAGCACGTTGCAATAGTCTAAGCGAGAGGTGATAAGATTGTGGATATGGGTTTTGGTAGTGTGCTCAGAAAGGAAAGGACAAATTTTGGTGATATTAGAGAGAAAGAAATGATAGGTTTTAGCAGTCTGTTGGATATGTGAGGAGAAAGAGAGAGAGAGGAGTCAAAGATAATCCCAAGGTTATATGCCTATATGGAAATCCTCTTACTTCTAAACAGTTTGCAAGCATAACTTTTTACAGAGCTGAGCTGGGGGAAGTGCACAGCTTCTACATTGTGCAAAACACGGTAAAATTATGTATAATCATACCTGATAATTTTCTTTCCATTAATCATAGCTGATCAATCCATAGACTGGTGGGTTGTGTCCATCTACCAGCAGGTGGAGATAGAGAGCAAACTTTTGCCTCCCTATATGTGGTCATGTGCTGCCGGAAACTCCTCAGTATGTCGATATCAAAGCTCCATCCGCAGGACTCAGCACTTAGAGAATTACACCCACGAAGGGACACTCTGCCCAGCTCACCACCGCCGAAACGGGGGAGGGGAATTAACCCAGCTCATCCCCACACAAGTGGGGGAGGGGAATCCGTCCAGCTCATCCCCGCGGAGCGGGGGAGGGACACCACCCCGCCGATGCGGGGGGATCTGGCTTATCCTGCAACCGCAACCGCGGGAGGAGCTGACTGACCCGAACACCGCCGAAGCGGGAGGGGTACAAAAACTGCCCTACAGCCGCACGAAGCGGGAGGGAGTGCCGGCAGAATTATAAGTCTCAATCCAGCCCCGTAAAACGGAGGGGAGAGGAATGCAGCAGCTCACTGTAACACAAACTCGTCTTAACTCTTGAAGAATCCAAGTGAAAAAACTTGAACACGAAGTCTTTCTGAAGTAACTGAAGAGTAAACTTGAACCTGAAATGCAACCAGAATAAAACAATACAGATATCTGGGAGGGGCTATGGATTGATCAGCTATGATTAATGGAAAGAAAATTATCAGGTATGATTATACATAATTTTACCTTCCATATCATCAAGCTGATCAATCCATAGACTGGTGGGATGTACCGAAGCAGTACTCACCCAGGGCGGGACATAGAAATCCCTGACCGCAACACTGAAGCTCCAAACCGGGCCTCCGCCCGAGCAGCCACAGTCAAGCGGTAATGCTTGGAGAATGTATGGGCCGAAGCCCAAGTTGCCGCCTTGCATATCTCTTCCAAGGAGACGGAACCGGCCTCTGCCATCGAGGCCGCCTGAGCTCTTGTGGAGTGAGCCTTCAGCTGGATAGGCGGCACCTTCCCTGCGGCCACATAAGCCGCTGCAATGGCTTCCTTGACCCATCTTGCCACTGTAGGCTTAGCAGCCTGCAGACCCCTACGAGGACCTGCAAACAGGACAAACAGATGATCCGATTTCCGGAAATCATTGGTCACTTCCAAGTATCTGATGATGACTCGTCTCACATCCAGATATTTAAGAGCAGAGTACTCCTCTGGGTAGTCCTCCCTACGAAAGGAAGGGAGACAGAGCTGCTGATTCACATGGAAGCGAGAAACAATCTTGGGCAGAAAGGAAGGCACTGTGCGAATAGTCACTCCTGCCTCAGTGAACTGCAGAAAAGGCTCTCGACATGAGAGCGCCTGGAGCTCGGAAACTCTTCTGGCTGAAGTGATAGCCACCAAAAAGACTGCTTTCAACGTCAGGTCTTTCAGAGATGCCCTCGACAAGGGTTCAAACGGCGGCTTCTGCAATGCTCTTAGCACCAGGTTGAGATTCCACGCAGGCACCACTGAGTGCAGAGGAGGGCGCAGGTGATTAACTCCCTTGAGAAAGCGCACCACATCTGGCTGGGAAGCCAGGGAAGCACCCTTCAGGCGGCCCCTGAAGCAAGCCAGAGCCGCTACCTGGACCTTAAGGGAACTGAGCGACAGGCCTTTGTCCAGACCTTCTTGCAGGAACGCCAACACTGAAGAAATTGGAGCAGTGAAGGGAGAAAGTGAGCCTGCTTCACACCACGCTGCAAAGATACGCCAAACCCTGGCGTAAGCAGTAGAAGTAGAGCGTTTCCTCGCTCTCAGCATAGTGGCGATGACCTTGTCTGAGAAGCCCTTCTTCCTCAGACGCTGCCGCTCAATAGCCAGGCCGTAAGACCAAAGGGGGAGGGATCCTCCATCACCACGGGACCCTGATGTAACAGGCCCTGCTCCACTGGCAGCCGCAGAGGATCGTCGATTGAGAGCCTGATCAAGTCCGCATACCAGGGACGTCTGGGCCAATCCGGACCCACCAGGATTATCCTGCCGGGATGTCTTGCCACCCGGTCTAGGACCCTGCCCAACATGGGCCAGGGTGGGAACACATAGAGAAGCTCTTGTGTCGGCCATTGTTGGAGAAGAGCATCTACTCCCAGGGATCGAGGGTCCCGTCCTCTGCTGAAGAAGCGCGGCACTTGGCAATTGGCCGATGACGCCATCAGATCTAGGCTCGGCTGGCCCCAGCGCTTCGTGATGTCCAAGAACGCCTGAGCAGATAGCTGCCACTCTCCGGGCTCCAAGGTATGGCGACTGAGAAAGTCCGCCTTGACATTCATGACTCCGGCAATGTGGGCCGCTGACAGCTGTTCCAGGTTCGCTTCCGCCCACTGGCATAGACTCATAGCCTCCTTGGCTAGAGGGGCGCTCTTGGTACCTCCCTGGCGGTTGACATAGGCCACAGCCGTGGCATTGTCCGACAGTACCCGTACAGGCTTCAGCACCAGTACCGGGATGAACTCCAAAAGCGCCAACCGAATGGCTCTGAGTTCCAGGAGGTTGATAGACCACTTCGCCTCTGCAGGAGACCAGAGCCCCTGCGCTGTCCTTCCCAAGCAGTGGGCTCCCCAGCCCGACAATGAGGCGTCCGTCGTGACGACAATCCACTCTGGGGTCACCAGAGGCATTCCTGCAGACAACTTGTCTGCCTGCATCCACCAGCTCAGCGCCTTGCGCACTGCTGGATCCAAGGGAAGACGCACCGCATAATCCTCCGACATCGGAGTCCAGCGCTGCAGCAGAGAGTGTTGTAGTGGTCTCATATGAGCCCTGGCCCAGGGCACTACTTCCATCGTGGCCGTCATAGAGCCCAACAGCTGCACATAGTCCCAAGCCCGAAGAGGAGAGGCTACCAGGAACTGGTCCACCTGAGCCTGAAGTTTGACAATCCGATTGTCTGGCAGGAACACTCTGCCCACTTGGGTGTCGAATCGAACTCCCAGATACTCCAGGGACTGAGTCGGGCGCAGCTGGCTCTTCTCCCAGTTGATGATCCATCCCAGGGAGCTCAAAAGAGCAACTACCCGGTCCACAGCTTTGCCGCACTCTGCATAAGAGGGGGCTCGGATCAACCAGTCGTCCAGATAAGGATGGACTTGTACTCCTTCCTTTCGCAGGAAGGCCGCTATGACCACCATTACTTTGGAAAAGGTCCGCGGAGCAGTAGCCAACCCGAACGGGAGGGCTCTGAACTGGAAGTGTCGGCCCAGGACTGCAAAACGCAGAAAGCGTTGATGAGGAGGCCAGATGGGAATATGCAGGTACGCTTCCTTGATGTCCAAGGAAGCCAGGTACTCCCCTGCCTTCACTGCCGCTATAACAGAGCGGAGAGTCTCCATGCGAAAGTGCCGCACTTTCAAGGCCCGATTGACCCCTTTGAGGTCGAGGATAGGCCGGACAGAACCTCCTTTCTTTGGTACCACAAAGTAAATGGAGTAACGCCCCTTGCCAAGCTGACTTTCTGGCACCGGAACGACCGCACCACCGGAGACTTGCAGGGAGAGAGTACAAACCCGTCTCTTAAGGGTCGGCAGAACTCTAGCTTGTAGCCGTCTCTGATGACTTCCAGCACCCAAGCGTCTGAAGTTATTGTGGTCCACTCGCCCAGAAACGAGGACAGCCGTCCTCCAATCTGCACTGGGGCGTGGACCAAGACCCCGTCATTGGGTACGAGACCCTGGGGGAGGACCGGAGGGAGCACCTCCGGGACGGCGGTCTCTGCGAAAGGAACGCTGCTTGGGGGAGAAATGCCTCTTAAAGGAAGAGGGGGCAGAAGAACCCGACCTGCCCGGGCGGTACCGACGGGCTTCCTGAAACCGTCCTCTGGAGGTACCGGGACGAGCACTAGCCCGAGCCCTGACCTCTGGTAACTTCTTGCCCTTAGATGTGCCGAGATCGGTCACGATTTTGTCCAGCTCGACCCCAAAGAGCAGCTTGCCTTTAAAAGGCAACCTAGCCAGGCGGGATTTAGAGGCGTGGTCAGCAGACCAATGTTTCAGCCAAAGCCACCGCCGCGCAGAGACTGTCTGAGCCATGCCTTTAGCTGAGGCTCTCAAGACATCATACAGCAAGTCTGCCACATAGGCTAAGCCCGATTCCAGGGCTGGCCAATCATCCCTCAAGGAATGATCCGAGGGGGAAGCCCGCTGCACCATAGTCAGGCACGCCCTGGCCACATAGGATCCGCAAACTGAGGCCTGCAAACTTAAAGCAGCCGCCTCAAAGGACGACCTTAAGGCCGCCTCCAATCTCCTGTCTTGGGCGTCCTTTAGGGCCGTGCCACCTTCCACCGGCAATGCCGTTTTCTTAGTCACCGCAGTGATTAAAGAATCCACGGTAGGCCACAGATAGGCCTCACGTTCACTCACAGCCAAAGGATAGAGGCGGGACATAGCCCTAGCCACTTTAAGGCTCGCTTCTGGGACATCCCATTGAGCCGAAATTAAGGTGTGCATGGCATCATGCACGTGGAAGGTTCTAGGCGGGCGCTTCGTCCCCAGCATAATGGCAGAGCCAACAGGGGCTGAGGGAGAGACGTCCTCCGGAGAGGAAATCTTCAAAGTGTCCATGGCCTGTAACAACAGGTTGGGCAAATCCTCTGGGCGAAAAAGCCGCGCTGCAGAGGGGTCATCCGCTCCATCCGAGCGGGGATCCGTCTCCTCCAAGGAATCCGCAAAGGACCGTTGGGAGACCTCAGACACGCTGCCCTCATCTACATCGGAGGAGACAAATTCCTCCAAGGCCTGGGAATCAACCCGAGGGCGTTTACCTCTGGGAACCTCAACCTCTTTACCAGACGAGGGAGCGGGGGCAGCGTTGTGCATGAGGAAGGCCTGATGCAGCAGCAAAACAAACTCGGGGGAGAAACCCCCCAGACTGTGCACTTCCGCAGCCTGGGCAACAGCCCTAGGCGCACTCTCAACCGGCGCTCGCAACAGCGGGGGAGAGGCCTGCTGCGCATCCAAAATGGCGTCCGGCGCGAAACTCCGCGAAGGAGCCGCGCGGGAAGAACGGCTCTTAACTTTAGCCGCTTCTGTGCCGTCGCCCAAATTAAGGGCGTTCATGGCATTAATGTCTCCAACCTCAAGGGCGGCCCAAGAAGAAGCCGTCCGAGCTGCGTGGCCGGCCAAAATGGCGGAGGCGAGGAGCGGGGGATGGGCGTTTATGGCGGGAAAAACCGCCACGCCGGAGGAAGGACCGGGACATTCATCGGTCACGAAACTGCCACC
Source organism: Microcaecilia unicolor (assembly GCF_901765095.1). Classification (NCBI taxonomy): domain Eukaryota; kingdom Metazoa; phylum Chordata; class Amphibia; order Gymnophiona; family Siphonopidae; genus Microcaecilia; species Microcaecilia unicolor. The sequence goes on from NC_044036.1 coordinate 27,580,127, forward strand.
CAACAAGGGCGAATCAGGCTTTAAGACCCCCGCATCCCCTCTAGAAGCGCTCAAGCGACCCGGGGAGCGACCCTTTGCGCCCTCGCCCTCCGACGCCATGTGCCACGAGGAGAAGAATCGGGGAACCCCCGCCCGCTATAAAAAGGTAAAATTACCTGCTGTCCGCTCCGAGTTGTAACGACCTGGTGTCCCAGTGAGTAGCTGCAATAGACGCTTAAATAAACGTCGAAATAAACGCCTTTAAAGACGTTTAAAATTTTTTTTTTTTTTTTTTTTTTTTTAACGGAGCCAGCGGGAGGGGGGAGAAAAGGAGGGACCTGGCACCACCAGGTTTGCACTTGCTCAAAAGAGCCCTCAACCCCAGGCACTCAACAAAACCTAAAAATTAGGCTTGGAGGCCTAGCCAGAGCTGCTGCTGCTGTGTGTGACCACCACCTGCTGAGATAGAGAACATACTGAGGAGTTTCCGGCAGCACATGACCACATATAGGGAGGCAAAAGTTTGCTCTCTATCTCCACCTGCTGGTAGATGGACACAACCCACCAGTCTATGGATTGATCAGCTTGATGATATGGAACTGGCTTTAGCTAATTGATTATGCAGATTGCATGCTCCTTACAGAAAAGATGGGTCCACGCTTTTTGCTATAAATCTGTACAAATTCTTTGCTTATGGACTTGAATGCAAGCTCCACAACTCTGAGTCCACTCAAGTAGACCAGCCTCTCACCGAAATCCACACAGTGCATTCCAAGCCATGCAATATATTTACCTTTAATAAACTTCTTCAAAGAAAGAGTTTCCTTGAATCCAGCAAGTATTATCAGGTTTCTACTTTAACAAACTTTTATTTGCTGTTCAAGACATAGAGCTGAGGCTTAGGGCTTAACACTGCACAGTTCTCCTGCAGAATTATTTAATTTTCACTTGAGATCACACACCAGAAGCTTTCAAGCAATGCACTTGTAACTCGGCTTTTTTTTTCACAATGAGAAATGCTTTTAAATTAGTCTGGAAGTAAACATACACTGTTATCCATACATGAGATGCTTTGAGAATTTTCCACTAGCATCTTTTGTCAGTAGAATCCACTGAATTGTTACAAGAGTCTTTACTTCCCCTGAGATATAGTGTCCAAGATTTTTCACTAAAATCTTATCAACAGAATCCACAGAGCTATTCCAAGGTTTTTCACTGTACTGTTCTAGGCAAAGTATAGTGTAGCTTAAGCAGCCAGCAAAACCCATCCCCAAGCAGAAGCTTCACCAGTACACTCGCAATTAGGGTTACCATATTTTGTCCCCCAAAAAGGAGGCCCCTCACCCCGCCTTGTCCCCTTTTCACGCCCTTGCTCCGCCCCTGTCACATTTTCCCCTCCCCCTATCACACACCCCGTCTCTCCTCTTCCTCTCCCCCTCCCCTTACCACTGCCCTGGTGGTCTGGCCCACCCACCCGCCCTCCTTCCCTCTGAGTTCCAGGCCCCCCTCTCCCTCCCTCCCTCCAGGGTCCCTCCGAGTTCCAGGTTTCCCCCTCCGAAATTTTAAAAGTAATCTCTCTTCTTACCTCGTCGAGGTTACGGCTGCGGCAGGCCAGCAGCAGCAGTGAAAAGCGCTGCATGCACGCTTCAGCCCTTCTTCCCTTCTCTGTCTCTCAGCTCGGGTCCCGCCCTCATTTCCTGTTTCCGCAAGGGCGGGACCCGAGCTGAGAGACAGAGAAGGGAAGAAGGGCTGAAGCGTGCACGCAGCGCTTTTCACTGCTGTTGCCGGCCTGCCGCCACCGTAACCCCGACGAGGTAAGAAGAGAGATGACTTTTTAAATTCGGAAGGGAAGGACGAAGGAGGGGGGGACTCGGAGGGAGCCTGCACGCCTTCACTGTTGCTGCCGCCCGCCCCCCCAATGACTTTTAGGTCAGCTGATTTCTGGCAGGCTGCAGGCACAGACGCTGCAGCCTGCCTGCGTCGGCCCGTGCCCCATGTATACTCATGATAGGTCAGGACAGGTCATGTGATGACCCGAACTGAGAAACCCGGACAAATCGAGGAAACTTAGAAACCCGCCCGGACTCCCTGCGGCGCCCTCAAAAAGAGGACATGTCCGGGAAAATCCAGACATATGGTAACCCTACTCTCAATTCTTAAGCAAATCTTCTTTATTGCACTACTCAGAACAAAGAAAATCCGACTTATAATTCAGTTGCTTGCCCATAGAGTCTGTATCTAGCCACCTGAGAGGCAAAGAGATGGCCAGAGCCTCAGCCCAGCTGAGAGGAAAAGCTGTAACACTCAAGGAAAATAACAGGGACAACTCTGAGAAAATCAATGGGGAATGACTTGAGGTGAGGTAAAAGATCTTCATGTCATAACAGAAGATAAAGGAGGGATCAGCTCCTAGAACAGCTGCTGGTCACAAAGGCATGCCAGAAAGACTGAGCTCTCTCACACACACACACAACCGGCAGAGAGAGAGAGAGAGGGCTTCCCTAGCTCAGAGCTAACAGCCAACAGGGAAAGCTCACAAGGAGTCAATCACAGGAACTGCAAACTATAGGAAAAGTAGTCATAATACGCAGTGCTGTCAATCTAATACACAATTAAATATAAGTAATACTCATATTAAATTTACACAACAATATACCCCGCCTCCATGACTGCAAAGGTCTAAAATACAAACTAATGCACCCGTCAAACTTTACCTACTTGAGCGCACAGATATGGAACGCGTTACCGCGCAACTTAAAAACGACTTACGAACTAACTTCCGCAAACTACTGAAGCCCTATCTCTTCACCGAGGCATACCAAAAAGATCAACAAATGTGAATACACACAACTCCTTCACATATAATCAGAAATGTCTTATAATATCTGCTTGTTATATCACTACGTTTTTCTTTTTCTTTCTCATTATCATGTTACCCAAAACCCTTCTGTAACACTAAATGTCTATTTCCTAATACATTTCCACTATTCCTGATGTATTGTAAGCCACATTGAGCCTGCAAAAAGGTGGGAAAATGTAGGATACAAATGCAATACATAAATAAATAAATAGGGGCAGAACAAATATCTCTTGAATATCTCAGTTGAGGTTATACTAACCAGTTTAGGGACAGTGGCCCCAATTTCCTCTTCCTAGCTATATTTTCCAAATTTGCTATTTTAGGTGAACATCAGTATTATTTACCAAAAGATCAACCTTGTTTGTTAAGCCAGACATCTTCTCTTCCATTGAATTACATTTTCATCAACTTTATTACATTTGTACCCCATGCTTTCCCATTCGAAGCAGGTTCAATGCATTTTACATAGTAATAGGGATTACAGAGTATTGATAGAGAAAATATAAGCTAAGTATAGCCCAATAACAAGAAAGATAGGTAGAGAAGGGCAAGGGTGAAGGGAGTAGGAGAGGTTTACCCTTCAAGTCATGAACACTCTGAGATAAAATTCACTAAACGGACAGTTAGAGATTTTACAGTTCTTCATCTGCCATCCCATACACAATCTAATTAAACTTTAAATGGTTTTGGAAAAGAATCAGTTTCAAGATTTTTGGGTTATCAATAGAAATCAAACAAAATAAAACATGGAAAAGAAAATAAGATGATACCTTTTTTTATTGGACATAACTTAATACATTTCTTGATTAGCTGTCGAAGGTTGCCCTTCTTCGTCAGACGAAGAAGGGCAACCTTCGAAAGCTAATCAAGAAATGTATTAAGTCCAATAAAAAAGGTATCATCTTATTTTCTTTTCCATGTTTTATTTTGTTTGATTTCTATTGATAACCTTAAGAGTGGACTAACACGGCTACCACACTCCTCTACTTAAGATTTTTGGGATGAGCACCAGTATGGTTTTCAGAGGGGCCACAGTACTAAAACTTTGTTGGTATCCATGGCTGATTGCATTAGGTGAGATTTTAAAATATTTGATGAGTCCGCAGCCTTCAACCTCATTTAAAATGCTGTGCTATTATGCAACTTTTATAACATCAGATTATACAATTCTGTGCTGGCCTGGGTCACTTCTTTCTTGTCAGACAGGGCTCAGCAGGTGACACTAGGTGACTCATTTGCAGAGCCTTTGGCTTTGAATAAAGGGGTTCCACAAGAGTAATCACTGTTAGGTTCTTTCTTTAAGGTAAATAAGATACTTTTTTTTTTATTTTTTACTTAACAACTGGTTAAGCTCTGGAACTCGTTGCCAGAGGGTATGGTAACAGCAGTTAGCGTATCTTGAGCTTAAAAAAAGGTTTGGACAAGTTCCTGGAGGAAAGGTCCATAGTCTGCTATCAAGACAGAAATGAGGAAAGCCAGTACTTGCCTTGGGATCGGTAGCTACTATTTGAGCCTCTGCCAGGTACTTGTGATTGGCTTGGCCACTGTTGAAAGCAGAATACTGGGCTAGATGGACCGGACTAGGCTGTAAGGATATGCAGATGGGCGCCAGTCGTCCACGGCTCCTGGAAGGCAGCAGGTGGAAGAACTAGGCACCAGGAGCGAAGGACCTGGATGGATAGGGGTGGACCTGAGAGTCACCCTGGACTAGGCTGTAAGAATATGCATATGGGCTGCAAGTTCTCCAAAGCACCTGGAAGGCAGCTGGTGGAAGCAACAGGCAAGGCACTTGGAGCGGAGGCCCTGGGTGGTTCGGGCCAGACATGGGAGTCACCCTGGAGAAGGCTATGTGGATATGCAGGGGGGACTACAAGTCCTCCACAGCACCTGGAAGGCAGCTGGTGGGAGTCACCCCAGACTAGGTTGTGAGGATATGCAGATGGGCTGCAAGTCCTCCACAGCACCTGGAGGGCAGCTGGTGGAAACACTAGGCACCTGGAGCGGAGGCCCTGGATGGCTCGGGGTGGACCTGGGAGTCACCCTGGACTAAGCTGTGAGGATATGCAGATGGGCTGCAAGTCCTCCACAGCACCTGGAAGGCAGCTGGTGGAAGCGCTAGGCACTTGCAGCTAAAAACTCTTCATCACTGGACAAAAAAACACACACTCCACGTATATAAGTGAAGCAGTCTACATACACAATGAAACTCTGATTTCAATCTGATTAAGGATTTTTTTAATTTATTTTTATTGGAATTTTATATCATATATGTATCAAAAAATGTTTTTGAGTAATATACAGAGGAATTGAGTACAAACTTTAACAAAGTCAAAGAAAATAGTAACATCAACAGATGCAGTGCATGTAGTCCAGATAAAACAGCTGGAGCGTGATGGAATTATGTGAAAAAAGGTAAAATTATGTATAATCATACCTGATAATTTTCTTTCCATTAATCATAGCTGATCAATCCATAGACTGGTGGGTTGTGTCCATCTACCAGCAGGTGGAGATAGAGAGCAAACTTTTGCCTCCCTATATGTGGTCATGTGCTGCCGGAAACTCCTCAGTATGTCGATATCAAAGCTCCATCCGCAGGACTCAGCACTTAGAGAATTACACCCACGAAGGGACACTCTGCCCAGCTCACCACCGCCGAAACGGGGGAGGGGAATTAACCCAGCTCATCCCCACACAAGTGGGGGAGGGGAATCCGTCCAGCTCATCCCCGCGGAGCGGGGGAGGGACACCACCCCGCCTTCAGCTGGATAGGCGGCACCTTCCCTGCGGCCACATAAACCGCTGCAATGGCTTCCTTGACCCATCTTGCCACTGTAGGCTTAGCAGCCTGCAGACCCCTACGAGGACCTGCAAACAGGACAAACAGATGATCCGATTTCCGGAAATCATTGGTCACTTCCAAGTATCTGATGATGACTCGTCTCACATCCAGATATTTAAGAGCAGAGTACTCCTCTGGGTAGTCCTCCCTACGAAAGGAAGGGAGACAGAGCTGCTGATTCACATGGAAGCGAGAAACAATCTTGGGCAGAAAGGAAGGCACTGTGCGAATAGTCACTCCTGCCTCAGTGAACTGCAGAAAAGGCTCTCGACATGAGAGCGCCTGGAGCTCGGAAACTCTTCTGGCTGAAGTGATAGCCACCAAAAAGACTGCTTTCAACGTCAGGTCTTTCAGAGATGCCCTCGACAAGGGTTCAAACGGCGGCTTCTGCAATGCTCTTAGCACCAGGTTGAGATTCCACGCAGGCACCCCTGAGTGCAGAGGAGGGCGCAGGTGATTAACTCCCTTGAGAAAGCGCACCACATCTGGCTGGGAAGCCAGGGAAGCACCCTTCAGGCGGCCCCTGAAGCAAGCCAGAGCCGCTACCTGGACCTTAAGGGAACTGAGCGACAGGCCTTTGTCCAGACCTTCTTGCAGGAACGCCAACACTGAAGAAATTGGAGCAGTGAAGGGAGAAAGTGAGCCTGCTTCACACCACGCTGCAAAGATACGCCAAACCCTGGCGTAAGCAGTAGAAGTAGAGCGTTTCCTCGCTCTCAGCATAGTGGCGATGACCTTGTCTGAGAAGCCCTTCTTCCTCAGACGCTGCCGCTCAATAGCCAGGCCGTAAGACCAAAGGGGGAGGGATCCTCCATCACCACGGGACCCTGATGTAACAGGCCCTGCTCCACTGGCAGCCGCAGAGGATCGTCGATTGAGAGCCTGATCAAGTCCGCATACCAGGGACGTCTGGGCCAATCCGGACCCACCAGGATTATCCTGCCGGGATGTCTTGCCACCCGGTCTAGGACCCTGCCCAACATGGGCCAGGGTGGGAACACATAGAGAAGCTCTTGTGTCGGCCATTGTTGGAGAAGAGCATCTACTCCCAGGGATCGAGGGTCCCGTCCTCTGCTGAAGAAGCGCGGCACTTGGCAATTGGCCGATGACGCCATCAGATCTAGGCTCGGCTGGCCCCAGCGCTTCGTGATGTCCAAGAACGCCTGAGCAGATAGCTGCCACTCTCCGGGCTCCAAGGTATGGCGACTGAGAAAGTCCGCCTTGACATTCATGACTCCGGCAATGTGGGCCGCTGACAGCTGTTCCAGGTTCGCTTCCGCCCACTGGCATAGACTCATAGCCTCCTTGGCTAGAGGGGCGCTCTTGGTACCTCCCTGGCGGTTGACATAGGCCACAGCCGTGGCATTGTCCGACAGTACCCGTACAGGCTTCAGCACCAGTACCGGGATGAACTCCAAAAGCGCCAACCGAATGGCTCTGAGTTCCAGGAGGTTGATAGACCACTTCGCCTCTGCAGGAGACCAGAGCCCCTGCGCTGTCCTTCCCAAGCAGTGGGCTCCCCAGCCCGACAATGAGGCGTCCGTCGTGACGACAATCCACTCTGGGGTCACCAGAGGCATTCCTGCAGACAACTTGTCTGCCTGCATCCACCAGCTCAGCGCCTTGCGCACTGCTGGATCCAAGGGAAGACGCACCGCATAATCCTCCGACATCGGAGTCCAGCGCTGCAGCAGAGAGTGTTGTAGTGGTCTCATATGAGCCCTGGCCCAGGGCACTACTTCCATCGTGGCCGTCATAGAGCCCAACAGCTGCACATAGTCCCAAGCCCGAAGAGGAGAGGCTACCAGGAACTGGTCCACCTGAGCCTGAAGTTTGACAATCCGATTGTCTGGCAGGAACACTCTGCCCACTTGGGTGTCGAATCGAACTCCCAGATACTCCAGGGACTGAGTCGGGCGCAGCTGGCTCTTCTCCCAGTTGATGATCCATCCCAGGGAGCTCAAAAGAGCAACTACCCGGTCCACAGCTTTGCCGCACTCTGCATAAGAGGGGGCTCGGATCAACCAGTCGTCCAGATAAGGATGGACTTGTACTCCTTCCTTTCGCAGGAAGGCCGCTATGACCACCATTACTTTGGAAAAGGTCCGCGGAGCAGTAGCCAACCCGAACGGGAGGGCTCTGAACTGGAAGTGTCGGCCCAGGACTGCAAAACGCAGAAAGCGTTGATGAGGAGGCCAGATGGGAATATGCAGGTACGCTTCCTTGATGTCCAAGGAAGCCAGGTACTCCCCTGCCTTCACTGCCGCTATAACAGAGCGGAGAGTCTCCATGCGAAAGTGCCGCACTTTCAAGGCCCGATTGACCCCTTTGAGGTCGAGGATAGGCCGGACAGAACCTCCTTTCTTTGGTACCACAAAGTAAATGGAGTAACGCCCCTTGCCAAGCTGACTTTCTGGCACCGGAACGACCGCACCCAGGCGGATCAGATTGTCCAAAGTCTGCTGCACTGCCACAGCTTTGACCGGAGACTTGCAGGGAGAGAGTACAAACCCGTCTCTTAAGGGTCGGCAGAACTCTAGCTTGTAGCCGTCTCTGATGACTTCCAGCACCCAAGCGTCTGAAGTTATTGTGGTCCACTCGCCCAGAAACGAGGACAGCCGTCCTCCAATCTGCACTGGGGCGTGGACCAAGACCCCGTCATTGGGTACGAGACCCTGGGGGAGGACCGGAGGGAGCACCTCCGGGACGGCGGTCTCTGCGAAAGGAACGCTGCTTGGGGGAGAAATGCCTCTTAAAGGAAGAGGGGGCAGAAGAACCCGACCTGCCCGGGCGGTACCGACGGGCTTCCTGAAACCGTCCTCTGGAGGTACCGGGACGAGCACTAGCCCGAGCCCTGACCTCTGGTAACTTCTTGCCCTTAGATGTGCCGAGATCGGTCACGATTTTGTCCAGCTCGACCCCAAAGAGCAGCTTGCCTTTAAAAGGCAACCTAGCCAGGCGGGATTTAGAGGCGTGGTCAGCAGACCAATGTTTCAGCCAAAGCCACCGCCGCGCAGAGACTGTCTGAGCCATGCCTTTAGCTGAGGCTCTCAAGACATCATACAGCAAGTCTGCCACATAGGCTAAGCCCGATTCCAGGGCTGGCCAATCATCCCTCAAGGAATGATCCGAGGGGGAAGCCCGCTGCACCATAGTCAGGCACGCCCTGGCCACATAGGATCCGCAAACTGAGGCCTGCAAACTTAAAGCAGCCGCCTCAAAGGACGACCTTAAGGCCGCCTCCAATCTCCTGTCTTGGGCGTCCTTTAGGGCCGTGCCACCTTCCACCGGCAATGCCGTTTTCTTAGTCACCGCAGTGATTAAAGAATCCACGGTAGGCCACAGATAGGCCTCACGTTCACTCACAGCCAAAGGATAGAGGCGGGACATAGCCCTAGCCACTTTAAGGCTCGCTTCTGGGACATCCCATTGAGCCGAAATTAAGGTGTGCATGGCATCATGCACGTGGAAGGTTCTAGGCGGGCGCTTCGTCCCCAGCATAATGGCAGAGCCAACAGGGGCTGAGGGAGAGACGTCCTCCGGAGAGGAAATCTTCAAAGTGTCCATGGCCTGTAACAACAGGTTGGGCAAATCCTCTGGGCGAAAAAGCCGCGCTGCAGAGGGGTCATCCGCTCCATCCGAGCGGGGATCCGTCTCCTCCAAGGAATCCGCAAAGGACCGTTGGGAGACCTCAGACACGCTGCCCTCATCTACATCGGAGGAGACAAATTCCTCCAAGGCCTGGGAATCAACCCGAGGGCGTTTACCTCTGGGAACCTCAACCTCTTTACCAGACGAGGGAGCGGGGGCAGCGTTGTGCATGAGGAAGGCCTGATGCAGCAGCAAAACAAACTCGGGGGAGAAACCCCCCAGACTGTGCACTTCCGCAGCCTGGGCAACAGCCCTAGGCGCACTCTCAACCGGCGCTCGCAACAGCGGGGGAGAGGCCTGCTGCGCATCCAAAATGGCGTCCGGCGCGAAACTCCGCGAAGGAGCCGCGCGGGAAGAACGGCTCTTAACTTTAGCCGCTTCTGTGCCGTCGCCCAAATTAAGGGCGTTCATGGCATTAATGTCTCCAACCTCAAGGGCGGCCCAAGAAGAAGCCGTCCGAGCCGCGTGGCCGGCCAAAATGGCGGAGGCGAGGAGCGGGGGATGGGCGTTTATGGCGGGAAAAACCGCCACGCCGGAGGAAGGACCGGGACATTCATCGGTCACGAAACTGCCACCCAACAAGGGCGAATCAGGCTTTAAGACCCCCGCATCCCCTCTAGAAGCGCTCAAGCGACCCGGGGAGCGACCCTTTGCGCCCTCGCCCTCCGACGCCATGTGCCACGAGGAGACGAATCGGGGAACCCCCGCCCGCTATAAAAAGGTAAAATTACCTGCTGTCCGCTCCGAGTTGTAACGACCTGGTGTCCCAGTGAGTAGCTGCAATAGACGCTTAAATAAACGTCGAAATAAACGCCTTTAAAGACGTTTAAAATTTTTTTTTTTTTTTTTTTTTTTTTTTTTTTTTTTAACGGAGCCAGCGGGAGGGGGGAGAAAAGGAGGGACCTGGCACCACCAGGTTTGCACTTGCTCAAAAGAGCCCTCAACCCCAGGCACTCAACAAACCTAAAAATTAGGCTTGGAGGCCTAGCCAGAGCTGCTGCTGCTGTGTGTGACCACCACCTGCTGAGATAGAGAACATACTGAGGAGTTTCCGGCAGCACATGACCACATATAGGGAGGCAAAAGTTTGCTCTCTATCTCCACCTGCTGGTAGATGGACACAACCCACCAGTCTATGGATTGATCAGCTTGATGATATGGAAGAAGCTGATTATTGAGATTTCTGATCATTATCAAAGGGAATCCATAACTTCTGAAAACAGATCGGACAGCACAAAGGTGGTTCCACCATTTGTGAACATTGAGTTTCCGGTTGTTTTTCCAATGATGTACAATCATATGAGAGGCTACAGCCATCATTATGTCAAAAGGTTTACAGGAGGGTTCTCGAAGGGGTAGTGGAATGAATAATAATGTTTTCGTATGATATATTGTGTTTAGAGTCTATTGAGAGAATTGAGGATATTCTCTGCCATACCTCATACCAGTAAGAGTTAACATTGGGGCAGAGAAAAAGTACATGCTCAAGAGTCTAAAGATAAGCATGACCAGCAGGTGGATGGAAGGTGATTGCAAGTTACCTTAGATATTTTTGTTGGAGTCCAGTAGGCAATGTATCTAATAAAGAAGGATGACTGTGAGAGTCCAGCAGATAACGTCAGACGATTTGTTTTGGAACAAAATATCTTCCAATCTATAATGTCTGCTGGCAGGTTCAAATGGCTTCACCATGCAAACTCTTTTCTTTTTTTTACACGGATTAGTGAGACATTCATTAAGTTGTTTATAAACCCTAGTAGCTTTTTTATTACCCAACGTAATTGACAATACGAGGAGATTTCAGATTTCGAGGCAGATGTAGAGAGAGTGGTAAGAAAGGAGGATAAGCAATCCTTAAGCTGTGTCCACGAATGGTATTGCTACTTATATAAAGTACTCCTTACACCTTTAATATCTTAAACTTGTTTTTTATTTTATTACTTGTGCCTAATACCTCTACCCTCAAAACTCACATTCTCACATTGCATTCAACATATCTCACAGTGTCTTTACATGTTCCCTTGTTAATTAATTAACCATTTAAGTTCTATATTCACTTTTCAATACAATACATTTACTATACAGCAGTTTCTCTGCCTTATTTCAGAACATTTTCAAATCAATGTCTTCCGATGTACTTCTGATATTCTTCTTAAATCCCAGTTCAAATGTCTATCAATGTTTATACTGATTTACACCATTCATTTCCTTAAATGCAAAGCCCAAGTGTCTTTGTATTTCCAAATGACTATGCTGGAAGGCAATTAAACCTGTGATCCATGAGGAACCCCGCTGGGTGAGAAAGGCTAGTGAGGGACGCTAATCACCAACATTCACTCCTCATTGAAAAGACCTTTTCAAAGTCTTAAAGCCAGCTGATATTCTCATTTTCTCCAGTTTCTCCTTTCTCTATGCGAGACCGCATTTAAATATGCAAGTCCACATTTCGGAAGTGTCCTTCATCAGGAGGAACTAGCATGAATGGTATTGGTCAAGAGGTAGATTGTACAATGAGCTCAGTATTTCTAAAGGTTGTAAGGTGTTAAGGAGAAGTTGATACATAGATAGAATGCCACAATTACGAAAAGAGTCTTTATTTTTAATATGAGAGTTGAACTAGAGCAAATTCATTTCAGTAGCAAGATTTTAAAAAAGTTTGAGGATATTACTGTATTCTTTTAGGGCAGAAACAGCAGCTTTCAGTAAAGTGTTCAGGGTTATTTGACCTTGTCCATAGATAGTAGGGTATGGAGGGGATATGGATGGGCTATATGTTTTTCAAAAATTAACTACCTTTGGACATCTGGATTGGACCGTTGGATTGTTGATACCATAATACTGCCTAAGGTAATTAATCTATACGCTAAGTGATAGGTTTTAAAATTGGGTAAGTTAATGCCATCATCAGAGGATTTATTCCTTTTAAGTTTTTGTAGTGCAATACGGGGGGGGGGGGCGGTTTATTATGCCAAAGGAATTTAGATATTTTACTATCAATATTCTTAATTAGATTAGATGGAAAAGAGGAGACCATACTGAGTATAAAGTTTAACTTTGGAGCTAAAACCATTTTTATTGCCTCCTCTGTACCCCACCACGAGAGGTATAGAGGTAACCAGGGGTACAGAGGTGACCATTTGTCAAGGAGAGTGGAAGTGATGTTGATTAAAGATATTGCGTTTAATATAAGAGTTTTATCTATTGTATTACTATACCAAATTCCTATATATTTAATTTTTTTTTTTAGGTTTCCAGGTGAAGGGAAATGGAGATAGAAGGTGTTTAAAAATATAAGGAGAAAGGGGCATAACTAAGGATTTGGTCCAGTTAATCTTGTATCCGGAGATTTTTTTTTTTAAAGATTCAATACAGGTAAGAAGAAAAGGGATGGAGTCTACAGTAGTATAAAGGAAAATATCATCTGCATATATCGAAAGTCTGAATTCGTCGTTAGCTAGACAGATTCCTTGTATAGAGGAATTAGACGTTACAGTCATGGCGAGTGGTTCTAGGGCTAAATTAAATAATAAGGGAGATAGTGGGCATTCCTTTTTTTCAGGGGCGTAGCCAGACCTCTCGGTGGCAGGGGGCCAGAGCCCGAGATGGGGGAGCACATTTTGGTCTGCCGGCCTGCCACCATCCCCCTGCCACAGCAAATACCTTGGCTGGTGGGGGTCCCCCAACCCCTGCCAGCTGAAGCCTTGTCCAGCGCCGTCACATTGCGTGCCCTGCGCTCTCTTCCCCTCAAGTCCTGCACGCTCCTTTTAGTGAAACCAGCGCTGGACAAGGCTTCAGCAGGTGGGGGTTGGGGACCCCCGCCAGCAAAACCAAGGGCCTAGAGGAAATTTGGGGGGGCCGAGGCCCACGTAGCTACGCCACTGCTGTTTTGTACCTCCTTTAAGAGAAAAAGGGGCAGATGATGTCCCATTAACAGAGACCCATCCTATCCTGTCGAATGCTTTCTCCACATCCAGGGATATAGTTATATATGATTTGGGAGAAGATTTGGTGTAGGACAGGACATTCCAAACATCTTTCAGGCCTCTACACCTCATGTTGATTTTTTTTTCAAGGTTTATCAGAGAACTTTCTCTCTAGTTCTACCTCTCCACTCCAATGTTTGTTGTTTGCAGTGCTACTTGCTATTTATTTACACATAGCTGGATTCCAGTAATTGCCCTGTACAGATCATCATCTTTTTCAAACATCAAATCTCCTTCTACTTTACTCTTTGGAGGCTTGTATTTATAATATATTTTGTGTGTACTTTTTGAAATCACCAAGCATGCAAATTTTGCACTCACAACAATGCACACAATGCATGAGTGCCTGCAAGCCTGAGCCCTCATATTCAATCAAGTTTCTCTTTGAAAACAGGTCTTGATTGCAAATCCCCCCCTTCTCCCCCACACTATGAAAAGTGCCCTCTCCCGGTTTCTAGGGAGACCTGTGCCTCTGAACTTTGTAATTTGCAAAGTTATGAGACTCAGCCAAGACAACGTTAGTACCAACTGAAACAAGGTTATCTAATGGTGCCCAACCCCCTTCTGGGGACAATCGGCCAGTCCGGGTTCAGAACGTTCTCCTCCCGAAACCGGGCTGTGGCTGGGTATTAAATAATTTGTTAGTCGCTTTACTCCACTAGTTAGTTCCTAGTTGTTTACAAATGATCGCCCATTTTTTTTCTTTTCACCCTCTAAAGGGTTGTCTGTCCACCATTAAGCTTTCTGGAAAGGCGGCGAGACTCACCCCGGTGGTCTCCTCGCAGGTGACTGAGCCTGACCTCGCTATCCCGCGCGCCAGAGGTGAGCCCTCGGACGGCGGAGGTCAGCGGGTCACGCGCCACGCACAGTCTCCTCAGCGCCAACATGTTGCTGCCGCGCGGCCGGGCCCGACTCCCCTCCCCTCCCCTGGGCTCGCGCCTCCCCAGCCCCACCCCCCCACTTAACACGCCCTTTCCGTCGGGGAACTTTGCTGCAGGCTGCAATTGTTGTCGTCCGCGCGCTGCTTCCTTTTTTGCTGTCACTCACACACTCCCAATGCGCTCGCAACCTTGCAGAGGGTACTGCCACGAGACTCTCTCTCTCTTTTTATTTTTTTAATTTGCAACATTTTATTAAGGAACCAACTGAGCAACTGCTAGGAGACTTGGAGGCGTATTTTCAAAGCACTTAGACTTACAAAGTTGCAAAGTAACCTATGGAATTTTGTAAGTCTAAGTGCTTTGAAAATGAGCACCATATTCTCCTGAACATTTCACATATAATCACATTCAAGGAATTAACAACATCTTTTTATTTCGTTTTACATTTATTTCTTTACTTATTTCAATTTTACTTTTCGAGTGTTTGAAGCTCCGAGGAAGAATAGTAACATCTAGTCCTACTGAGAGCAGTGCAGAGGGAGCATTGGCAGAACATTTGCAGCCTGATACCACCTGACTACAGTTTTGCATTAGAGAGGGAAATTGGACACTACTCTTTGCTAAACTTAATTTAGTAAAGGCTCAAGAGGTTGTGAGGACCCGGAACAACTTTTGTTTTTGCGCTCCCATCGGTCCCAGCACCTCCACCACCATTATTTTCTCTTATTTTTGCAAGTTTCTGAGGCCCAGATGCACAAAACCTAACGAGCCCACAACTTGCGTTTTAAACTGGTTCCAGGCAGTTTAAAACGCAAGTAGTGCACCCCGGGCATGCACTAAGGGCATTTTCCCTGCCACGGTAGCAGGCAACGAAAACGGAAAGCAAATGATTGAAAAGCTATTATAATGAGCTGCACTATCGTTGCAGCCCATTATAATGAGATGCACTACCGTTTTTCCGATTCCCTTACCGTAGGAACCCTAACGAGATGTCTGACCTCTTGTTAGGGCTCCTGTGAGGGAATCGGAAAGGAAAAGGGCCCCCAAAAAAGGTAAAAAAGAAAAAAAAAAGCAGGGAGCGCATGTGAGGGGCGTCCTTTAAAGACGTACTCTCCCTGCGCTTCTGAGAGACGTCTTTTTTTCGCTTTTTTTTTT
Organism: Microcaecilia unicolor; assembly: GCF_901765095.1. Classification (NCBI taxonomy): domain Eukaryota; kingdom Metazoa; phylum Chordata; class Amphibia; order Gymnophiona; family Siphonopidae; genus Microcaecilia; species Microcaecilia unicolor. The sequence goes on from NC_044036.1 coordinate 27,595,478, forward strand.
TGTTCTGCCGGCGCTCGTGGGTTTTTTCCCCCTTCTATTTAGTCTTTGCTGCGCCACTTACCCCTCCACAGCGAAATTTTTCTATTTTCCTGGTTGCCGGAGAATCGGGACGTCCCTTTAGATTAGGCTCCTCTTCCTGGTCTCTTCAGCCAATCAGAGCGCGTTTCGCTGACAACAGCCAGCTAAGCCCGCTTTGATTGGCTGAAGAGACCAGGAAGAGGAGCCTAATCTAAAGGGACGTCCCGATTCTCCGACTCAGGTACCGAAGGACTAGAGAATGCAAGTGAGCTACAACGAGTAGCTCATTTGCATTCCCTATCGTTGATGCATTCCCGTTCCCTACCGATTCGCTATGGAATCGGTAGGGAACGGGAATTACCAATGTCTTTAATGCATCTGAGCCAGAGACAACATCAGTACTCAGGCCCAGATGCATTAAAGACATTGGTAATTCCCGTTCCCTACCGATTCCATAGCGAATCGGTAGGGAACGGGAATGCATCAACGATAGGGAATGCAAATGAGCTACTCGTTGTAGCTCACTTGCATTCTCTAGTCCTTCGGTACCTGAGTCGGAGAATCGGGACGTCCCTTTAGATTAGGCTCCTCTTCCTGGTCTCTTCAGCCAATCAAAGCGGGCTTAGCTGGCTGTTGTCAGCGAAACGCGCTCTGATTGGCTGAAGAGACCAGGAAGAGGAGCCTAATCTAAAGGGACGTCCCGATTCTCCGGCAACCAGGAAAACATAAAAGTTTTGCTGTGGAGGGGCGGCGAAGACAAAATAGAAGGGGGGAAAAAACACCAGCGCCGGCAGAGCTAAAAATAAAATGCAAAAAAAAAGACATCTCTCAGAAGCGCAGGGAGAGTACGTCCTTAAAGGACGCCCCTCACATGCGCTCCCTGCTTTTTTTTTTTTTCTTTTTTACCTTTTATGGGGACCCTTTTCCTTTCCGATTCCCTCACAGGAACCCTAACAAGAGGTCAGACATCTCGTTAGGGTTCCTACGGTAAGGGAATCGGAAAAACGGTAGTGCATCTCATTATAATGGGCTGCAACGGTAGTGCAGCTCATTATAATAGCTTTTCAATCATTTGCATTCCGTTTTCGTTGCCTGCTACCGTGGCAGGGAAAATGCCCTTAGTGCATGCCCGGGGTGAACTACTTGCGTTTTAAACTGGCTGGAACCAGTTTAAAACGCAAGTTGTGGGCTCGTTAGGTTTTGTGCATCTGGGCCTCTGTGCCTTGGAATGTGTTTTCTTTCCTTGCTGCAGAACCGTCCCCTCAGGTCAGCTCGCCCTATAAACTTTATCCAACAGCAACTCCCACTGTTCTACCCTCCCTTCACCCCACAGCAACTCCTGTGTGGCTGGTGCGAGCAGTGTGTTTGTGTATCAGTCACTGGATGCTCATGCTCACTGCCGGCAAAGAACTGCTGCTTTATAAGATGGGGGGGGGGGGGGGGGCGCCATATTTATAAAAATAAATCCATTCGCCCAAAAATATTAATCGGTGAAGCAATTTGAATCGCGATTCAGACAGAACTAGCACCAGACCCTCCAGGCCCAGGAGTGTAACAAAATATTACATTTCAGGGGCCTGCTGTCAGAGCAGAGCTCTCTCATCTAATTTACCTCAGCCAGAGAGAATAAGCTGCTTTCAAAAATCATTCTAACCAAAATTTTATTCTTTTCCGGAAATCCCCTTTCTTTTGGAGAGGGGGAGGGAGGTTTCACGCATATAAATATTTGTTGTTATTAATATTTGTATTACATAATACAAGAAATATAGAAATCAAGACAGATAGATGAAAGGAAAAAACATACCCAGGAAAAAAAACAAACACAAAATCCCTCCACTAGCCCACAAAAAGAGGAGAACCCATTAAGAGGAAGGGGGAGGGGAAGAAAAACACATAAGGTTACCATAAAGAATTTACAATTAAAATAAATACATTTAGTCAAGCACATTGCAATTTGCCTATCATTCTGCATCTGCATCATCTACCCCTTTGCCCCCAATTCATCTAACTCTATGCAATCACCTCTGCTTTTTGCCTCCAATACTTTTTTTTAATGTAGTTTTATGCTATTTTATTCAGTAGATTGCCTATCCATCACATTCAATAAAACAAAAAGTTATAGATACTTTCTGCTGGCACAATAAAAGAAACTTGCACAAAGCCTTCAGTAATGCTAGTATAATGCAGTTCTCATTGGCCAACTCACTGTGCTCCACCGTGGCAATCAACTAACACTCTTTCACTCATATCATACAAGCTTGGGCGTAGGCTGGGGCTGGACTTACTCCAACTAGGCTGTAGTATATTAACCCAGGCTTACTTGAGTATTCTTGATCTGTCTGGGATCAAAAGGTTTCATTCTCCCGTCCAAGATATGCTCCCCCACACCCAGGCTTGTACTGTATGCCAACTCAGCTTTTGCAACAAGCAGTCCTAATCTTCTCTTACAAAACAACTGTCAATTTGTAATGCAGCTTGATATCAGTTGCAAACTCTGGCAATCTTAGAGATATATCTTCTTAAATGCAATACTTACAGATCCTCCTGTCCATACCCATCCCTTCTGGGTGAAACAACCTAAGGCTATGTCTGCAGCATTCAGGGGTGGACTGGGAGTACTCTGGGACCCAGGCACTGAGACTACTCTGCTCCCCTCTCCTCCTGCCATGCTGCTGTCGCCCCGCCCCCCGCCATGCTGCTGCCGCCACCCCCGCCTAGCTGCCTCCCTCCCACTGTGTTGCTGCTGCCCCCCCCCCCCCCCCCCACTTTGAAGGGCCCTGGTGGTCTAGTGGCTGTGGCTTCTTCGGGGGCAGGAAATAAATCCCCTCTTTCCTGCACACCCGCTGCCTGTACTCTGCCTGGCACGGCGCCGTGTTTACAAAATGGCTGCCGAGACTGAGCCGTTTTGTAAACATAGTGGTGCAACCAAGGAGAATAGCTGCAGCAGACACAAGACCACCAGGGCCCTGTGGGGGCTGTAGTGTGCGGCGGCGGGCAACTGGACAGAGCCTCTGGGCCCCCTAGAGCCCGCTTGCCCGAATGGTCAGTCTGCTCCTGGCAGCACTTGTGCAGCAAGCAGATCTCCTTTTAGATCAGACCCCACTGTCTGTCCACATTCTCCCCCCAAAAGGAGTACAGCAGAAGAAAGGGGGTGTTGATGCCCCTGTATAAGTCGTTGGTGAGGCCCCACCTGGAGTATTGTGTTCAGTTTTGGAGGCCGTATCTTGTTAAGGATGTAAAAATTGAAGCGGTGCAAAGAAAAGCTACGAGAATGGTATGGGATTTGCGTTACAAGACGTATGAGGAGAGACTTTCTGAACTAAACATATACTCTGGAGGAAAGGAGAAACAGGGGTGATATGATACAGACGTTCAAATATTTGAAAGGTATTAATCCGCAAACAAACCTTTTCCGGAGATGGGAAGGCGGTAGAACGAGAGGGCATGAAATGAGATTGAAGGGGGGCAGACTCAAGAAAAAATGTCAGGAAATATTTTTTCACAGAGAGAGTAGTGGATGCTTGGAATGCCCTCCCGCGGGAGGTGGTGGAAATTAACCCGGTAACGGAATTCAAACATGCGTGAGATAAGCTTAAAGGAATCCTGTGCAGAAGGAATGGATCCTCAAGAGCTTAGTCGAGATCGGGTGGCAGAGCCGGTGATGGGAGGCGGGGCTGGTGGTTTGGAGGCGGGGATAGTGCTGGGCAGACTTATACGGTCTGTGCCAGAGCCGGTGGTTGGGAGGTGGGGCAGACTTATACGGTCTGTGCCCTGAAGAGCACAGGTACAAATCAAAGTAGGGTATACACAAAAAGCAGCAAATATGAGTTATCTTGTTGGGCAGACTGGATGGACCGTGCAGGTCTTTTTCTGCCGTCATCTACTATGTTACTATGTTACTGCTCCAGGCTACCACCTTTGGCTCTGAACAGCTCTTCACTTTTCTTGCTCTCAACTCTTCATTGCCCCTATTTCCGACCTGGAGCAATCCTCCTTCTCACGGTTAATGCTGGAATTTGACAAAACCACCTCCTTGGTCAGCCTTATTTATTATTTTTTTTTTTTAATGTATAGACCACCTATAATTAGGTGGTTTCCATAAAAAAAACCCATCCTCCTATATAATAAAATGCACATCCAACATTCTGAAGCTGTCTGCATGGCTGAGGCAGTCCTGCTCTCTGTATCCATCTCCTGAATTGACATCACGTACTTCCGGGTTCGTCACAAGGAGAAGTGACCAACCACACGAGGTTTCTCGGCTTCAGAATGTTGGAGGTGCATTCTATTAAATAGGATTGGTCAGTTCCTTGAAGCACAGCCAGAGCTCAGCGTCCTGCACAGTAACGCTCAGACACCAGAGAGAGAGGGGGGCCTGACACCAGAGAGGGGGGGGGGGAGGTATCTCTGTCACACACACACACACTCTCTCTCTCACACAGTGTGCCTCACATACACACTTGCACACACTCTCATTCTCACACACACACACACACACTCCCACAGACACACTCGCACCCAGACACACACACACACACACTCTCTCTCTCACACACAGTCACTCTCACATACACTCTCTCAAACATACACACTCCGAGGAAAACCTTGCTAGCGCCCATTTCATTTGTGTCAGAAACAGACCTTTTTTACTAGTTCATAATAAAATTGAAAAACCATTCATAATAAATTTGACAAAACAAAAATAGATGCAATACACATTAAAATAAACAATAACTTCTCATCATAATATAAAAAAAACAAAACAAAACATGGCCATAGATGGTTAGAAAATCGCTGTCACAAATAATTGGGTCTTCAAAATTTAAACTGTGCAAAACTACAACAGTGACAAAGCTGACCAGGAAGTGCATTCCGTAAAGAAATTCCAGCTGGATCAAAAGCTGAAGCTTGTATATCTGCATGATGTGGCCGCACTACTTAATCAGTAGAGAGACGCATAGCAGATTTCGATCTCAATACATGACTCTGCTGATAAACAGTCAAAGCATGCTTCAAATAAAATGGAGCATCAGCAAACAACCCCCCCCCCTCCCCCTATTTACTAAAGCTTAGCTCAAAATATCTGCAGCAAGGACCATTTTATTCCTATGGGCCCTGCTGCAGATAACTCGAGCTAAGCTTTCATAAACAACCCCCAAAATCTGGTATACAATCATGAAAACCTTAAATTTAATTAATTGCAGCACAGGCAACCAGTGCAATTGTTAAAGCCATTGGAGAACCTTGACATTCCTACTATGACTGGAGCAGCTGCATTCTGGACCTCTTGCAATGCCCTCACACACGTGGAGGGGCATAATCGAACAGGGTGCCCAAGTTTTCATGAGGGCATCCTCGCAGGATGGCCCCGTAAAGGGACTGGGCAACCCGTATTATCGAAACAAGATGGGCGTCCATCTTACGTTTTGTTTCGATAATACGGTCGGGGACGCCCAAATCATGAAATTTAGGTCAACCTTAGATCGTTTTTGAGATGGTCGTCCCTGGTTTTCGGCTATAATGGAAACCGAAGACGCACCATCTCAAAAGTGACCAAATCCAGGCCATTTGGTCGTGGGAGGAGCCAGCATTCGTAGTGCACTGGTCCCCCTCACATGCCAGGACACCAACTGGGCACCTTAGGGGGCACTGCAGTGGACTTCAGAAAAAGGTCCCCGGTGCAAAGCTCCCTTACCTTGTGTGCTGAGCCCCCCAACGTCCCCCCCCCCCCCGAAAGCCCATGACTGTACACCACTACTATAGCCCTTAGGGATAAAGGGGGGCACTTACATGTGGGTACAGTGGGTTTGTGGTGGGTTTTGGAGAGCTCACATTTACCACCACAAGTGTAACAGGTGGGGGGGATGGGCCTGGGTCCGCCTGCCTGAAGTACACTGCATCCACTACAACTGCTCCAAGTACCTGCATACTGCTGCGATGGACCTGATTATGGCTTTTGAGGCTGGCAAAAAAATATTTGTAAACTTTTTTTTTATGGTGGGAGGGGGTTAATGACCACGGGGGGAGTAAGGGGAGGTGATCCCCAATTCCCTCTGGTCAGTTCGGGCACCTTTTTGATGCTTGGTCGTGAAAAAAAATGGACCAAGTCGCCCAAGTGTTCGTCAGGGACGCCCTTCTGTTTTCCATTATCGTCCGAGGATGCCCATCTCCTAAGCATGCCCCTGTGAACTTTGGTCGTCCCCGAGACGGAAAGCTGTTGAGGGCACCTAAAATCGGCTTTCGATTATGCTGATTTGGCTGGCCTTGAGAGAAGGATGCCCATCTCCCAATTTGTGTCGGAAAATGGGTGCCCTTCTCTTTCAAAAATTCACCTGATAGTAACATAGTAAATGATGACATATAAAGACCTATACGGCCCATCCAGTCTGCCCAACAAGATAACAATGACACATCAGTATATATGACATTGCAGTAATCCAGCCTCACCAAAACCATACTTTGAACTACACATTGAAAGGCATACAAAGGTAACAAAGGTTTTAATTTACATATCAGGTGCAAATGTTTAAAGGCCATTTGGACTACACTAGCAACCTGAGACTTAATTGTAAGTTTATCATCCAACAAATACCCCCAGTAATTTCTGCATCTGCGCCTGCCTACCGTCTACTACTGCTCCCTTTGCGCTGCCTGCGTCGTTTTGCATGCAGTTCTGCTGGAGCGCAGCGCGCCCCAGTTAGAGGATGACGCACTTTTTGTAGGGCAAATGCAGCGTTTGCTACAGAGAAGCGAGAAGTTATATTATAGGCAGAAATATGCAGGCGGCGGAGGCAGGACATAGATGCAGAGAGAAGACTAGTGGGCGGGGCCAGACGGAGGCGGGCCAGAGAAGGGGTGAGAAGACCAATGGGAGAGCGGGCTAGTGGGCGGGCCCAGACGGAGGCGGGACATAGATGGAGAGAGAACACCAATGGGTGAGACCAGGCATAGGCAGGACATAAATAGGAGAAGAGGAGTAGGCGGGGTTTATGTTTCACTCAGGGAAGTACAACAATCTGAGTGCGTGTGGGTGTCACTCTGATTCCGAAGCACTGCTATAACTTCGCTGCGTAGTAGTCGGTGAATGTGCGTTGGCGCAGAGTCTTGTAAAGCTTGGGGACCATGGCAGGTGGCAAGAGGGTGTTCGTAGTGGGGGTCGGAATGACCAAGGTAAGGTGGGACCTAGAGACAGGCGGCAGACGATTAGGGTGCAAATGCCAATGAGCAGCAGTAAGGAGAATTTGGAAAAGTTATCTGGTTGCCCATGAGTGGATCAGGGCACAGCTGTTGCCACCTGGATCTACTTTTGCGAGTTGCCGTGCTTAAATGGGATGCTAGTGTGGGAGGAGGAGGAGGAGACCCTAATTGTACTCCCAGAGGTTCTGGCTGGGCCTCTCGCAGTATTCAGCCGGTTCTGCACCGGTTCAGTTTTGTGCCTTGGGTATATGTTATATGAGAAAATAACAAATCACGCAGGATTTGAGAAGAGTCTAGACTTGTGTGGGGGGGGGGGGAAGGACTGCTCATGCACAAATTGGTATTTCCTAACGATCCAGCAGGGTTATGAATTTAGCTAAGACGTCTTTGTATGTTATTTTCTCGTTTTAGTGCTTCTGCATAAGTACATAAGCACTGCCACGCTGGGAAAAGACCAAAGGTCCATCAAGCCCAGCACTCTGTCTCAGACAGCGACCAATCCAGGCCCCAAGAACCTGGCAAAACCCCAAAATTTAATAATGATCAATGGACTTTTCCTTCAGGAATCTGTCCAGACAGACCCCCTTTAAACTCAGCAAGGCCAGCTGCGGTCACTACCTTCTCTGGCAATGAGTTCCACAGTCTAACTACGCGCTGAGTAAAGAAAAACTTTCTGATTTGTTTTAAACCTACCACATTCTAATTTCATATTGTCCCCTGGTTCTATTATTGTTAGAAAGTGTAAACAAACGCTTCACATCTGTCCGCTCTACCCCACTCATTATTTTGTAGACCTCTATCATATCGCCCCTCAACTGCCTTTTCTCCAGGCTAAAGAGTCCTAGCTGTCTTAACCTCTCCTCATTTATGTCTCCCTTCTCTGCACCTTCTCCAATTCCTTTATATCTTTTTTTTTTTTTTGAGATGAGGCGACCAGAACTGAACACAATACTCCAGGTGCTTATTTGGTTTGTATGTTTTAATCCACCTTGAACCTTATAGAAGGGTAAAGTGGTGTTTTATGTGGCAGTTAATGTAGTGTTTGATTCCTACTGCAGCTCCTTGTGACTGTGGGCAAGTCACTTAACTACTACTACTACTACTACTATTTAGCATTTCTATAGCGCTACAAGGCATACGCAGCGCTGTACAAACATAGAAGAAAGACAGTCCCTGCTCAAAGAGCTTCCATTGCCCCTGGTACAAAAATAAGTACCTGAATATATGTAAACCGCTTTGAATGTAGTTGCAAAAACCTCAGAAAGGCGGTATATCAAGTCCAATATCCCCCCCCCCCCCCCTTTATATGGTAAGTTGATAAACCATTTTTGTTGTGTGAATGGGATCTTTTAGCTAATCCTAAAGTACACGTCATAAACCAGTGTGTACTTCTGGAGCATTTGCAAATTTGTGATTTCTATGAAATGAGAGATCACGTGTATTGTGGTTGTGCCTTAAATTTGGACATGATTCCTGCAGGATTTGGGTGCCAATGTGCACTTTTAAAATGGGTGCCTTCTCCACCCCTGCACCTAGTTTTACGTTTACCTTCAGAAAGAAAGAAATCCTTGCTCAAAGCCCACCTCTTCAATGTCGCCTTCGGCACCTAACCACTACACCTCTATTCAGGAAATCTTGACTGCCCCAACTTGACATTTCGTCCTTTAGATTGTAAGCTCCATTGAGCAGGGACTGTCCTTCTTTATGTATAGCACTGCGTAACCCTAGTAGCGAGCTAGAAATGTTTAGTAGTAGTAGAAAGACTTTGTGTAAGACTAGGGCAGTGTGCTCCAGTGGAGCACATACCTGAATCAAATGTAATTACCACCTAACAGAGTGAATATATGGGGCACTTATGTTGACTATACCTGCAGATTTGCAGGAGTAGAGCCTAAATCTAGGCACCGTTGTTCATGAATGCACTAAGGCAAAAGGCTCCTTTTAGTATAGGAAAAGTCTAATAATTTTTATTTTTGTTACATTTGTACCCCGCGCTTTCCCACTCATGGCAGGCTCAATGCAGCTTACATGGGGCAATGGAGGGTTAAGTGACTTGCCCAGAGTCACAAGGAGCTGCCTGTGCCTGAAGTGGGAATCAAACTCAGTTCCTCAGGATCAAAGTCCACCACCCTAACCACTAGGCCACTCCTCCACTGTTGCTACTGTTTGAGATTCTACTTGGAATGTTGCTGCTATTCCACTAGCAACATTCCATGTAGAAGTCGGCCCTTGCAGATCACCAATGTGGCCGCGCAGGCTTCTGTGAGTCTGACGTCCTGCAAGTACTCACAGAAACAGAAGCCTGCGCAGCCTTCTACGTGGAATGTTGCTAGTGGAATAGCAACATTCCATGTAGAATCTCCAGTAGTAGCAACATTCCATGTAGAATCTTCAATAGTATCTATTTTTGTTACATTTTACCCCGCGCTTTCCCACTCATGGCAGGCTCAATGCAGCTTACATGGGGCAATGGAGGGTTAAGTGACTTGCCCAGAGTCACAAGGAGCTGCTTGTGCCTGAAGTGGGAATCGAATTCAGTTCCTCAGTTCCCCAGGACCAAAGTCCACCACCATAACCACTAGGCCACTCCTCCACTCAAAATAAACATATAAATAAGGCGATGAATGGTGCTGAAGGGCATTGGTTAGAGCCTTCTACTTTCCAGGGCTGAGTGGCCCCTTGCTTGAGACAGTGATGTGGGGACGGCGAAAAAGCCAGATCTGTGGGATCAATGGGATCTTCCGGATCTGTTAAGTACTACCTTAAGACTAGAGCGCTTCTTTATTTTGACGGCTGCCACCGCCGCTTAACAGTATGCATCGATCACCAGCCATAACCCAGTGCTGCGCGAATCTTGAAGGAAGGTAAACAAGAAGGTTTAATAGCTGGAGTGGAAGTTAGTCCATCTAGCCCGCTGTAAGCAAGGAGGCCAATTTGGTTAATCTCTGTTTCCACTCCCCTGTGCAGCCTTCATTGCCGTTCACTCAAAATCGAAGCAAGCAAACCTATGAGCTTCCGCATCCACATTGTCATTCTTTATTGTTGGTCCATCTGTAACAAGTCTAAAGCTGTTTCAGTTGGATAGGCAGTGCCTTAAAAGGTGAACAATTGAATATCACTAAAACAGCGTCAAAGATTATAATTGCTGTTTCTACCAGCTACAACAAACTCTAGTTTGTGCTAATTTTTCTTCACTGCTGTATGTAGCTGGCCAGATTTCAGTGAGGATATCCTGTTTCCTATTGGGTTCATCTTACCTGTTGTAACCTGCCTAGGGTGGTATAAAGATGATGGAATATATTGAAATTAAATGGAAGTAGAATTAAACCCTCTTCATTGGGGCACATGGAATCACATCATCTGTTTTGTAGATACACAAATGGATTATTCTGTTTTGAACATGTTTCATGTTTTGTATCTTGTTTCATGCAGATCTCTTTTGTTTAAACATAACTAAATGGGCTATAAGCCCCGAATGCAGTCCATTGGTTTTCTTATATTTTGTTCTTGTGATGACTTGTACTCTGAAAGAACTCTTATCTCTATCTCCTCGAGGTAAAATGAGGGGACATAGCATGAGCTTTTCTGGTCCAGCCATCTCGGTTTGTCAAAAACAATAGCAAAGTAGATTTGCATTCTGTCTTGATTTGGGGTGGGGGGGGGGGGGGGGGGAGGAGATCTAACAGGAGTTGAGGGCTGGTGCAGTTTGGGTCTGTGAAAGGGGGGTGGGTTATTTTCAAAATATAGTATGTTAGTGCTCCAGAAGCAATGCTGTATTGTGGTTTTAATTGGAGCGCTAGATGCCTGCTTTTTTTTCTTTATGATGAAGACAAAGATAGTTCTCTATCAAAATACTTGCAAATGTTTATTTGAAAGCTTCCTCTGCGAACATTATTTATTTATTTGCTGCATTTGTATCCCACATTTTCCCACCTATTTGCAGGCTCAGTGTGGCTTACATTATGCCGCAAAGGCGGACATCATTAACAGAATACAAAATATTGTTGCAAATAAGGTACAAAGAAAACAGGTAAATTAGAAGTAATAAGTAATTTGGAACATGTGAGTGGGGGTAAGACAAGGTATAATGTTCAGTAATGATAATGTGGATTAAAGTGTCGTAATTTAGAGTTCAATATTGGCTAGTACTGATGTAGATTAGTCAAGACATTATGGAGGATTCTCTTTGTAAATCTCTTTGAACAGGTAGGTTTTAAGTAATTTTCGGAAGGTTGCCAGATAATGCGTTGATTTTATGGTGTTAGGTAGTTTATAAACCAAACACACAAACAGTGGATCCAAAAAAGTCCTCTCACAGTTGGTGTCTTCCCAAACGAAGTCTTTATTCAAATCAATAAAAACAACCCGGCACGTAACGTGTTTCGGCCGTAAAGGCCTGTGTCAGGGGGTCTATTGATCTTTGATGCAAAATAACTTGTAAAGCAGTTGACTCACAGTCAAATGTCTGCTAACAGAGATGTGGTCTTTGAAACGTCTGGAACCAGTATCTCCTCAGTTTATTCCATAGTTGCGTACAGGTAAAAGAGAAGCTAGATGCATGTAAAGATTTGTATTTAAGACCTCTGCAGTTGGGGTAATGAAGGTTCAAAAAAGTGTGCGATCAACTACTTATATTTCTTGCTGGTAAATCTATTAGGTCTGGCATGTATGATGGGGCCTCTCCATGAGAACATAAAACAGCAGAAACTCTTTACATATTTTGCTAATTTTTCCACGCTGTTCTATACAATACAGTAATACATGTCCAAATCTTTCTGGAAGGGCTGCTTACACCTGGATCCAGCTGTATTTATTGTCTGAGGGGCAGCATACACCTAGATTCAGCTCTATTTCTCATACAAAGGGCTGCAGATACCTGGATCCAGCTGTATGTCTTCCCAGAGGGCCTGCATACACCTTGACCCAGCTCAAGTTTCTTACCCCAAGGGTTGTATACACTTAGATCCAGCAGTATTTCTCAAACAAGGGCAGCATACACCTGGATCCAGCTCTGTTTCTCATCATAGTAACATAGTAGATGACGGCAGAAAAAGACCTGCATGGTCCAGCCAGTCTGCCCAACAAGATAAACTGCTGTATACAGCTGGATTCTGCAGTATCAACCAAAGTGTTGCATACCCCTGGGTCCCGCTCTTTCTCATCAGAAGTGCTTCATACAGAAAGGCAGTATATCATGTCCCAATTCCCTTCCTTTCCAATCTTGTATTTCTAGGGACAAGACATAAAAATCATTAATGTGTACTATTGCATAATGTATATATCTTCCACCTTGAAAATTTTGATTTTAATATTTGTAAGATTTAGGAGTCTTTGTGCAGTATAAGTAATCTGCAGGAATGATATTGTTTTAGTATCTCCCCTCCCGCATGACTAAAATATTAACATGTTTTCCACTAATTATCCAACATATTCAACTATGGAACTCCCATTTTAAACTAAAAATTAAAATTCCCAACCTTGGGGGACTAAATTATTCAAATATTATTCTAAATCTTCTACACAGGATAATCCATTTACAACAACAACCCCCCCCCCCCCCCCCCCACCACCAATTTTAGCCATTGTTGTTGATCCTGGAAAAATCAGTTCCAGGGAATCCCCAATAGAATCCTCACACAACCAAGATGACATGAGGAGTGAAGGAGTAGACTAGTGGTTAGTGTAACAGATTTTGAACCTGGGGGACTGGGATTGATTCCCACTGCAGTTTCTTTTTGACTCTGGGCAAGTCATTTCACCCTTCATTCCTTAGCATCTCTCCGGACAGGCCCAGAATATGATTGATTGGGTTGTGCACGCCTTCCAGCAGGCGGAGACTGAGAACTGTGATGAGAGAGAGAGCCAATAAGAGCCATTGCCAGCTAGAGAAAGATCCAGTATTCTCAGTCTCCAGCAGGTGGAAGGTGGTGAGCCCTTCAGTCTCATTCCTTGCTATTTCTCTGCTGTGGTATCCTGCTGTTTGGTTTGTACAAATAAGTACTTGTATATACCATGTTTTAAAATACTGAATGTAGTTGCAAAATAAAAAAATACAGAAAGGCGGTATATTGGGTCCCAATTTCCTTCCCTTCCAATTTTTTTTATTTCTAGAGACAAGACATAAATATAATTAATGTGCACTATTGCATAATAATGTATAAATCTTCTTCCACCTTGAAAAATGATGGCTTTTAACAATTGTACCATTTAAGAGTCTTTGTGCAGCAGGAATTATGTTTTATTATTTCCCCTCCCACAACGCTAAAATATTAACACTTGTCACCTTCTATAAGAGCAAAAATATACGATAGACTGAAATCATCTCACATCTTCAACAATTGAAAATCCATTAAAAAAATTGGTGCCCCTCTAGTCCCAATACACAGTGATGCTTATTCTTGTTGTGCTGATACTAGTCCTAAAGTAGGCGGTGGAATCTTTTAAGTATTAGTGCTTTGAGAATGAGGAACTATATATTGTCCTTTGAACGTTTTCCGCTCAGCCAGCAGTGGCACATTTTGCAAAGCCTGGACACAGAGCTGTAATGGTGACAAAACAAACATGTGTCATGTTGGAAAACAGTCATAAGGCAATATGAATCTTCTCAAAGTCAAGTTTGTTACAGCTGTCAAGTGGATGTAGAACACAGAACCACATGTCGGATATGCAGATCGAAGAGTCTCTGAGTGGAGGAGTAGCCTAGTGGTTAGTGCAGTGGACTTTGATTCTGGGGGACTGAGTTCGATTCCCACTGCAGCTCCTTGTGACTCTGGGCAAGTCACTTAACCCGCCATTGCCCCTGGTACAAAATAAGTACCTGAATATATGTAAACCACTTTGAATGTAGGTGCAAAAACCTTAAAGGTGGTATATCAAGTCCCATTTCCCTTTCCCCCTTTCCCTTATGACATCACAATATCAGAGCCAAGTATCGGGCAATCAAGCCATTGTGACATCACTGATGAGGTTGGTGGTTATTGGTGGAATGAGTGGAGGAGTAGCCTAGTGGTTAGTGCAGTGGACTTTGATTCTGGGGGACTGAGTTCGTTTCCCACTGCAGCTCCTTGTGACTCTGGGCAAGTCACTTAACCCGCCATTGCCCTTGGTACAAATAAGTACCTGAATATATGTAAACCGCTTTGAATGTAGTTGCAAAAAAAAAAAAAAAAAAAACCTCAGGCGATATATCAAGTCCCATTTCCCTTCCCTTTTCTCCTCTAATGTACAAGAACTCACCCTTTTGAAGATACTCAAAATCAAGTACCAAACAGTTTGCACTGTTCCCAATGGCTGTAGCAGTACAAAGTTTGAGGAATGTGATGTGCAGGTGATTGGAACAACTTTTCAATTAATTTTTAAAATAAATCAATGTAAGTTATTTAACCTATTAAATATGCGGAATGCAATAGTATGTCCTCCAGAAAGAGAATTTTCAAGAAGAATTGCACAGATTTAGATAGTGCGGGTCACTAGTCCACAGACCTCCATTCTAAAACTGTGGCTGATGTGCTTGGTAAACTACATTTGAGCCAAGCTGACACCAGATGCTGGAAAATGTTTGCATAGTTGATAACAGGTCCAAGAAATAGATTAACAGGGACCATTTTTGCACTGTGATTTGAAGAAGACCTAAGAAGATAAGGAAAGCAGAGAGGCATGGAACACTGGTGCCAGAATGAACCCTTCTAACCCTCCCATGGCGTGGTTTGAAGTAAAATTGCGTAAGGGGAGACAGCTTGTTGAAACCAGTTCTGTTGATAATCATAGAAGCAAATAGAACTGGTTACATTAATGGGTGTGGCCTTCATATTTTTCCAAACTTCCACTAGCTCGTAAACTGCAATGGGTAGTGTTGGAATTAAACCGTGGGGGGAAAAATAGTTGAATTGGTGCAGCCTAGGTCCCTAACCAAAAAAAGACCCAGATTTCAGAACCGTGGAAGTTCAAGTGCAGACGAATGCTGTTTTTCATTTGATGTAAACCACCTCCAACATAGGCATTCCACTCTCAGTGGACAAACATAAGTACAACTGATTGTAGACAAAGTTAAGAAAATTACCCCAAACCCTCCTTTTATTGTAATAACTCACTTTTTTTTCAGTACATTTTTATTAAAAATTGTACAGACTGAAAACATAACTAACTTTAAAAAGAACAGAGGTATGTAGCACTTCTGATGAGAAACAGAGTTGGATCCAGGTGTATGTATCAGTTTTGTCCTGAAATACAGCTGGATCCAGGTGTATGCTGCCCTTTGAGAAATACTGCTGGATCTAAGTGTATACAGCCCTTGGGGTAAGACATTGAGCTGGATCTAGGTGTATGCAGGCCCTCTGGGAAGACATACAGCTGGGTCCAGGTGTTTGCAGCCCTTTGGCTCAGAAATACCGCTGGATCCAGGTGTATGCTGCCCTTTGAGAAATACTGCTGGATCTAAGTGTATACAGCCCTTGGGGTAAGACACTGAGTTGGATCAAGGTGTATGCAGGACCTCTGGGAAGACATACAGCTGGGTCCAGGTGTTTGCAGCCCTTTGGCTGAGAAATACAGCAGGGTCCAAGTGTCTACAGCCCTTTTGTATGAGAAATAGAGCTGAATCTATGTGTATGCTGTCCCTCAGACAATACAGCTGGATCCAGGTGCAAGCAGCCCTTCCAGAAAGATTTGGACATGTATTACTGTATTGTATAGAACAGTGTGGAAAAATGAGCAAAATATGCAAAGAGTTTCTGCTCTTTCTAGCAGGTACAATAAATTTTAATGCTGTTTTACTGATTTAAAATGTTATGTTCATAGGGGAAGCTGATTTAGTGATATTCAATTATTTCTTTTCTCCTCCACCTTTTAAGGCACTGCCTATCCAACTGAAACAGCTTTAGACTTATTACAGATGGACCAACAATAAAGAATGACAATGGCGGATGCCTCAGTTCATAGGTTTGCTTGCTTTGATTTTGAGTGAACAGCAATGAAGGCTGCACGGGGGAGTGGAAACAGAGATTAACCAACTTGGCTTCCTTGCTTACAGTGGACTAGATAGACTCACTTCCACTCAAGTCTATTAAACCTTCTTGTTTACCTTCCTTCAGGAGTCGTTCAGCGCTGGGTTAGGGCTGGTGATCGCTGCATACTGTAAGCGGTGATGGCTGTCAAAACAAAGAAGTGCTCCTTCTGTCATTAAACCTTGTTTTAACCTCGTGAAAGCCATATCCCACTGTCATGCTCCCCGTGACGTAACGGTACCTTTCTGTAGAGAGTAACCAGACAAATTTACGTCAGCACGGGGGTTCACCACTTTTAAGGAAGATGAGATCAGTACGGAAATAGGAGGATCCAGGAGAATAATCCCCAGCATTAAATACATCAACAGTCGTCTTTAAAAAAAACAAACAAACCAAAAATGTTTGGAGGATATATGTAAAATGTCTAAACGACTGGTCAAAGAAAAAATGAGCTGTTAAAGGCTTTGTAATCAAATCTTGGAGGATCCCACTGTATCCGTCTTTTACCTTTTGCCTTTAATAGCTGTGAAGGAAGAAAGCGACACAATAGAGACCCGGTATTCAGGCAGTCCCCTTGACAAAGCTGGAACAGCGAAACAGGCACCTGTCGGGGTGTCATAACTCGTTGATAGGATGTGAAAATATGACTACACACCAGAAGAGTACAGATAAGTGATAATCGTTAGCCGGCCAATACTAGCACTGTGATAAGTCGGCACAAGACAAAGAAAAAAAGTTTGATTAAAAGATAAAAAAATTTAAATATTGAATTGTGACCGAGTACAGATGAAAGCAGGAAGGGGGTTTGTTGATGATTACAAACCGGCACAGAATGAGCCTCACCAGTGAGTGAGTAAGAGATTACCCTATGCCCCTCTGAGACTTCCCCTTATAAAAACAGAAGTGAAGGTAGCAGGGCTCTTCTACAAAATACCAGAGGACAAGAATTGCAATGAACAAAATCTTTATTCTTCAAAACCAGACACAGTACTGTGTTTCGGCTTAAAGCCTTCATCAGGGGGTCTGTATATAGAAAATTGAGTGACAGGATAACAGTCTTTAAAAAGATGCAATCCAAGAAGATGTGCAGTGCAACATGCAGGAGCGTGATGGTATTTTGTGGAAGATCCCTGCTACCTTCACTACTCCTTCTGCTGATATGCAGGAATGACCTCATCTTAAAAAGTGTGCTTTTAGAATTGCTTCGAAAACATGAAGGTTTTGCCTTCATTTCTTCTTAAAAACTTTTGACGTCTAGTTTGTATTGGGTTGTAAAGCAAAACGTAAGTGCAAGACTTTCCTGTTCCTTCCTCCATATGCTCTAGTTCTTATGTTTAAATTTTATCTCGACAAGATGCTAGGAAAGTAAATTTCAGTCCCTTAGCACTGTGTATACAATATGCCTATAGGGACTAAAACTTTGATCGATACCGCTCAAATATTGCTTAAATAATTCCAAAGGTGGAATAGTTATCATTAATCCAAAGAAAATTAATGATTCACACGATTTTTGCCTTTTGAGCCATTTTCCAAGTGCTTCTCGCTGGAAGGACAGTTCTCTGATATGACTTGCATTTTTCACCACTTCCAGAATCAATAGGAAGTGTCCTAATGCTTGGCTTATAGCCGAATATGAAAACTCTGGAAGCGATCCTCCGTTCGGTCTGTCCACTTTAGAACATACCACTGCTTCAAGGAGAAATGAGGCCACTAAAGGCTTTTCCCGTTTCCACAAAAACATCCATTTGGCCCCTACACAACCCTCCTCCTCCTCTCCACCGAGGCCTCACTGGCAACACAGTCTGATTTCTGCCTAGCTGCTGCCACCATTTTTTGTGATTCTTCATGGATCTGTAGATTAGTCATAGAAACAATCGGCGGCTGTGGCAATGAATCAATGGTCGGGTAACATTAATCTTTGCCCACTCCACAGACCAGAAGGAAGGGGTTGCTCTGCACATCCTCTTTATTGAAGCAGTTGGTGAATGCGTGTGGATGGGCAAGTCTGTTGGGTATGGGGATGCATGAATGCTTTACAGGAAGGTCATGAATCAGTAGAGGGTGCTTTGGGGGAGGACAAAATTGTTAAAGCAGCCACCCGCCTGCACTCTTGATGTCACACTATTGTGTGAAAATCTCTATTCAAAGGTGAATAAAACCTTGTGTGTGTGTGTGGGGGGGGGGGGGGGGGGGGGAAACATGTAACTTATCTTACCTTAGGTGTATCATATTGGGCTGCTGGTATGGCTTATACTTTCTTCTAATGGGACGCCTTCCACTCAAAACATGGGGTTTCTCCTTGCACCTGACTTAAATTTAAGTTTATCTGCAGTTGAAACTAGAACCTTATTTGAAGCTCTGTTGAAGCTGCCACTCTGTGGTGTTATCCAGATATCTAATCTCTTCCATTGCCATTCCTGCTGAGCTGACATATCTGACGAAATCATCATGAAACTGCTACTCCCTTTGCAGAGGGGACATGTTAAGAGGGAGTTCACTTTTGGGGCTCAACGAGGTCTGTGCAGAAGATGAGACTTGTCCCAACTCCTGTTCTAATGTTGATGCTGAAATACAGGAGTATAAGGTGGATCCACAGAGGGGATGCACTTCACATTTTGCTGATGACTGTAGCATCAGCAAAAAAAAAGTATAAACTGCTCACTATTTCAAGGTTATAAGAGCTCTGGGGGGGGGCATCTTACTCCTTTAGCAACGTCTAGCTTGCCGCTCTTATAAGTAACATAGTAGATGACGGCAGGAAAAGACCCGCACGGTCCATCCAGTCTGCCCAACAAGATAACTCATATTTGCTACTTTTTGTGTATACCCTACTTTGATTTGTACCTGTGCTCTTCAGGGCACAGACCGTATAAGTCTGCCCCACCTCCCAACCACCGGCTCTAGCACAGACCGTATAAGTCTGCCCAGCACTATCCTCACCTCCCCACCACCAGCCCTGCCTCCCAACCACCGGCTCTGGCACAGACCGTATAAGTCTGCCCAGCCCTATCCCCGCCTCCCAACCACCAGCTCTGGCATATGTATTTAAGGGGCAGTTTGAATAGCTTCTGGGTTAGTAACTTACTGACCAGGCTCTGTTTGCACTCCTAGGCTAGTGGGTTTCAACCCAGATCTCAGGGACCACCTGGCCAATCAGGCTTTCAGGATATCCATTATGAATATGCATATGAGATCTGCATACCGCAAAGACGATGCATGCAAATCTTACATATTTATTGTGGCTATACTAAAACCTCAATGTGCTAGGTAGTCCCTGAGGGCTAGGTTGAAAACTACTGATCTAGATGAGGGTCAGAAGGCTTGTTCTGAGCCTTGACCTCTCATCTGCTTTTAACCTTTTTGATCATTATCTTCTCCTTAGGCTTTCTGATCTCCATCTCTCTTACTGTTCTCATATGGTTTCAGTCCTATTTGGAGAGCATTGTTCAAGGTTTACTGGTCTGGTTCCTGCTGTGCCCTCTGTAGTCTTCTCGATCCCTTGCCTCCTGGGAGGAGAAGACACTTTAGCCCTCGGAGGTAAATTCCTTGGCTGGCATAAGAGAGACAATCAGACTCGGATAAGGCACAACCAAGTAAAATCTTTATTGGTATTTCTCTAAGTCATTACAAAAGTGATTATCCTTCTGGAGCAGTTGTTGTCACACAGCCAAGAAGACGTTCAGGCCGAGCTACAAGGTCGCTCAGATTGGCTTTCTCATTCTGCACTTATATACTGTTTTACGTTTAATTTCTCCTAAATCATGTGATTCCTCTTATTCTAACTTATTGTATGTATAAGGATTTTCCTGTTTTCTTCCATTACACATATATGGTTATATTATGTTACTTTTCCTCATTATACAAAACTGGCCATTTTCTTTATTTATACCATCCTTTGCTGCTTGTGTTCACATGCACACGTTGGCCATTGGTTAATCCCTTATCTGTAAAGTGTGATCCCAGTATGCTGTACCAGCAAACAAGCAAACAGCATGAAACACCTGGCTTCCCTATTCCCTAAGCACATATTTGTGGAGGAATATCTCCTCCTTTGGAGGGGTCCTCAGCCTTGCTAACCCTCAAGGTTATATCAGTTTGTATCTGCCATACGTGGGCCGCATAGCCTCAGTTCTTAATGTGTTTCTCCATGTCATGTGATTTACAAGAAGTGCGTAACAGTGTTTGCTATTTACTGATAATCGGGGCTCATGCACTCTGTATACAGGCTGCTGTAGGGAGAAACAAAACTTGTCCTGATGACAGCAGATTTGAGTGCTTGCAGACCAACCCTATAAACTACCTTGTTGGAGGTCCTTCAGGATTCCATTTCTGCCCTATTCCTTTTAATATCTGTGTATTCTCTCTTGCCCTTCTTATTCAATAACTTATCACATTTTTCAAATATGCAGATATTATTCAGCTCCTTTTTCTTTGGGTCTCCCCTTAGAAATCTCAAACTTGATTAATAAAAGAGCAGTTGGTGAGCTGCAAATGGATTGAAGCTGAACCTTTCAAGACAGATTCCATCCTTTTTCTCTGGCGTGTTCCCTCTCTTGTTTAACTGCCTACGATTCAAGGCACACAAATTTCCCTTAGATGCCACAAAGTACTTCACTGTTCGAGGATAACATGACTAAGTAGGCTCTGCGCTTTTGAGCTAATAACATATATAGCACCTTACTCAGTTGGAGGACATGAGAACATCCCAACCTTACACAATGGAGAAGCCTACTGAATAGAATGATGGTATTGGAGAAGTTACATATAAGTTGAAACCAGGCAGGCAAGTCGAGAAAATATCAGTCTGTGAGGTAATTCCGCATAGAGGGAGAAAACACAACATGATCCAAGATAATAAAACCTGCTTTCTTCACAGTTGCACAGTCCCAAACAGAGGTGGACCCAAAACGGGCCCTGTTTCGGCTTAAGCCTTTATCAGGAGTACTTAGAACAAATGCAGGAATAAAATTAGAAATAAATTACAAATTCATACATAGAAATGTATCAATTTACACTTGTAAGTAAAAATGAAGAATAAAAATAACCTACCAATTTAAAATTGTTACAAAGAGAAAAAGGAATAGTAATTGAGCAGAGTGAAGAACGTAGGAAAAAACATTAAAGTACTAAGGATGCAAAGGTGAAAATCAAACCTAAATTTAAGAAAATGTGACACACTGTAGTGATTATTATTGGACAGATAATACAAATGCAAGTAACCATACCAGTTGTATGGAACAATTAAAAAAAAATAATAAAAAAAAGTAGGCCTAAAACCAAATTGTGAAACCCCCCCACATGTGAGTGTACAAAGAGGGGCTAATGAGTCTGGAATAAGCCTGATAGTTGAGACTACCCTTGTCAAAAATGTAGTTACTTAACGCTACATTTATATATATATAGTAGCGTTAAGTAACAAGCAAAAAAAACAAAACACATATTGCAGTGTCTCATAGAGCACAAAGTTGGATTTTCAATAAAGATTGGGTCTCTGGCCACCTGGAGGGTTTGATTTTTCGTTTGCTACCCGTGGGGGTGGGGTGGGGGAGGAAGTTGAGTAGACACCAACTAGGGGAGTTACTCAGCTCTAATGGGGAGGGGCTTTGAGGTATGGGGGGAATTACTGTATTTATCATTATGGGGTGTCTTATTATTCCTATGCTGATCACATTGTTTTCTTTTTTTTTTTTTTTTTCTCCTCTAAAAATTCCTTAGAATCCATCTATAGAGAGATGGATGAGGCTTTTTCTAACAAGTGCTCATTTAAACTTGATAAAGACCAGCTTTAAAGGTATTACCACAAGACATTGTTTCCAAACTTTCCCGTACTGAGGTCCAATCTCGTTCCTCTCTACCAGCTAGTGGTGTGGTTAGACCAGCTACTGTGACGCTTGAGTCACTTTGGGACATGGTTTACAATATTCAATCCTCTATGCAAAATACTTTGAAAGAAAATACCAGTAATATTAAAACTCTTTCTGAGGCTGCTCTGATTCAAGCGCAGGTAACTGCACAGCAATCCTTAAAAATGGAAAATGTGGATAACAAGATTCAAGACATGGGGATTCTGGAAAACGCTTTGGTTAAAGATGATAATTTCTTACATAAACGGTTGGAATACCTGGAGAACCAGGTTAGAAGACTTAACCTTAGGTTTCTCAATTTTCCCAAGTCACCATTAATTTCCCCTTTAGAAATGGTGAAGAAATATATGACTGAAATTCTAGGAATGGACAAAGATACATTACCTCCCATCACACGAGCCTATTATATCTGGAATTTTAAGGGGACGGAAGGGATTCCCCCCCCCCTGCGATGGGGGAAGGAATGAACCTTACTTCTTTCCTGGAAAGTTCATTGGAAATCATTACTCAGAGGTCAACTATGCTGGTTACTTTTGTGCTGGAGCCAGATCGGAATGCTGTATTAAGACTTTCCCTAAGACACTTAGAAAAGCTGTTTTTGGGCTCAAAGGTCCGGATTTTTCCTGATCTCTCAAAGCCTACACAGATGCGGCGCAGGGCATTTTTAGAACTGCGACCCAGAGTTATGGCATTGGGAGCAAATCTTGTGTTACGTTTTCCTTGTATTTGTAATGTAATGTTTGAGGGTAAACAATTTCAATTTGTGGAACCAAACAGCTTAAAGAATTTCTAGATGCTAGAGTTGATGTGAATGTTGTATGCCCTCCCTAATTTGCAGGCTGGGGTCTGAAACAGAGGTAGCAACTGTGTTTTTTTGGGGTGTTTTTTTTTGTATATTTTCCTTAATGGTTATAGATACTTGAAATCTTGGAATCATTTTTCTCTTAAATTGTGGACGGAAAGGCCGTATATTTTTTTTTTCTAATGTATTTTAGTTCTATTTTACCTGTAAAATGTGCCGATTGCATATTCACATTGGTTTGTGATATATTATAAAAAATATTAATAAAGATAAATATAAAAATAAACTTGATAAAGACTGTTGGAAAACTGTGAATGTTAGTATCTTGCTTGGACTGCCTCAGGTTTTACAAAATGTGGCGGCTGAGATCTTAAGACGTTCAGGACGGGATAGTTTAACATCCACCCTTTCAACATTGTCCCCAGTGAAGTTTTGTTGTTGTTGGGTGGGGGTGGGGTTGGAATCCCCTCACAGATTAATAGTAGCTCTCTTAGAAATTGACTTGTTTAGGAGGGTTTTTTTTTTCCTATTTTGTGGGCAAAAACTTGAGGTGCTTCTTCTAATCATTGTAGAAGTCAATAGTCTCCCTTCCCAAAGCGCACTGTCCACTGTATGATTGCACCCTCTAGATATGTGAAGCAAAGAGGCAATTAGCTTTGTTTCACCTATCAACATAGGCCGGGTCCCCATCAGTTTCTCAAAGGCTGGGAGAGGTGGTATATATGTCTCTTGTCTGTCTTTCTCAGCTCTTACCTAATTCATGGCTCTGCATAACGATCGAAATCTCCATATACTTGAGCAACACAGTCCAGGAGTTTTCAGGAAGTGTCTCCCAGAACTTGAAACCACAAGACTTCCCAAACTTCCTGCACCTGGCGGCCCAAAGTATATGGAGAGCCTGATCACTGGGCAGAGCTGAGAAGCAGTTTGAAGTAGCGCTTCGAAAGGGGAGAACTTTTGGGTGTATGAAATCTAAGGCACCAGGGTGCAATTTCTAGGTGCCATGGCAGGCTGGTGCCTGGTATTTGCCACGCCCTGTCCTAGAAGATATCTGCAATCCTCTAAACATTATGGGCCTGATATTCAGCCAGTGGCAGGCAACGTTTTTTGGCTTCTGCTGGTATTATCCCCAGATATTCAATGCCAGTTCATGTCCAGGCATTGGTATTGAATATGTGGGTTTAAGTGACCAAATAACAATTAACTTGATAAGTCAAACCAGATAAAGGAAAGACACTTTTTTTTTTTTTAATGCAGTCCTATTTATCTGCTTAACTTAGCCGGTTAATTGCTGATTCTGCCTCGGCACACCACCAACTATCCGGTTTAATCTTAGAGGCTAACCAGGTATATTTAACAGCACTATCCAGGTACCTGCCTCTAAGTATGCTCGGACAGCCAAGATTCTGTCGAGGCGGGGATAGTGCTGGACAGACTTACACGGTCTGTGCCCTGAAAAGGACAGGTACAAATCAAGGTAAGGTATACACAAAAAGTAGCACATATGAGTTTATCTTGTTGGGCAGACTGGATGGACCATGCAGGTCTTTTTCTGCCGTCATTTACTATGTTACTATATCATTTTAAATATCATGCTAAAAATATTTATCCCCTTCTACTGTGCTGTGACTGCAGTAGACATTTGTGTTTTGATTTATTTTTTTAAAAACTTTTATTACTTAAGCTTTTCCTTCTGACTCTGCTTGTGTGACTTTGTTTTTATTCTCTTCCAAAATACTTGCTCTTGTACTTTATGGCCTTGGCCATGGGTCAGTTTCCTGGCATTCTGTCATCTTCATTGTCTCATTTGAATCTTTCACTGCCCCTCCTGCCTTCTGTGTCTTAGTTCCTTGGTTATTTCTTGTACAGCCATTCAACATGGTTTACAAAGCAAATAAAACAAGGATATAAGATGTGGAAAATAAAAGAACAGTTGTACTAGACTACCTTTATTGTATAAACAACCAGCTTTTAAACTCCCTCCTAAATGACATTAGTACATAAGTAATGCCACACTGGGAAAAGACCAAGGGTCCATCGAGCCCAGCATCCTGTCCACGACAGCGGCCAATCCAGGCCAAGGGCACCTGGCAAGCTTTCCAAACGTACAAACATTCTATACAATCAAGCCATTGTGACATCACTAATGAGGTTGGCTCTTATTGGTGGAATGAGCCACTATGACATCACAATAGGTTAAATCACTGCTCTATGTAATAAAAGTGAGCCAAGTAGAGGACATAAGTACATAAGTAATGCCACACTGGGAAAAGACCAAGGGTCCATCGAGCCCAGCATCCTGTCCACGACAGCGGCCAATCCAGGCCAAGGGCACCTGGCAAGCTTCCCAAACGTACAAACATTCTATACAATCAAGCCATTGTGACATCACTAATGAGGTTGGCTCTTATTGGTGGAATGAGCCACTATGACATCACAATAGGTTAAATCACTGCTCTATGTAATAAAAGTGAGCCAAGTAGAGGACATAAGTACATAAGTAATGCCACACTGGGAAAAGACCAAGGGTCAATCGAGCCCAGCATCCTGTCCACGACAGCGGCCAATCCAGGCCAAGGGCACCTGGCGAGCTTCCCAAACGTACAAACATTCTATACATGTTATTCCCGGAATTGTGGATTTTTCCCAAGTCCATTTGTTACATTTGTATCCCATATTTTCCCACCTATTTGTAGGCTCAGTGTGGCTTACATAATTCCGAAGAGGTGGTTACAGACTCTGGGGTGAACAGATACAGAATGTATAGTATAATTGAATAGATCTGGCGTGGTCCGTCCCAAGCAGGTTGCAAGGGGTGGGATCGTATGGCGAGGGATTGAGTATTGTTTGTCTCCTAGTTTAGGTGGTGTATTTAATTTTCTCAAATCCTGTGGCAGTTGGTGCCATCATTCTGAAGATCTGCCTCCTCCAGTTCACATATTTAACCTCATGAGAATCTTGAGCTGACAGCAAATTACCCGAATCTGACCCCTTGGCCATACAGATGTCTTTGAGGTATAAGGTTTCAAAAGATCCAAAACGTACCATGGTTTCAGGCTATGAAACAAAATTTAAACATCAATACCAGTAATGGCAGTGTTTTCATGGAAAGCCACTGCAGTTCTTTAACAAGGAAGGTCTAGCACTGTCATATTTCCCTGTGCCTGGCAATGGCGTAGCAGGCACAGGGAAATATGACCTTAAAGGTTTCAAACAGGTAGAAAAAAGCGACGGCCAAAGCCAGAAGGATGCTTGGGTGCATAAAGAGAGGCATGACCAGCAGGAAAAAGGTGATAGTGCCGTTGTATAAGTCTCTGGTGAGGCCTCATTTGGAGTACTTTGTGCAGTGCTGGAGACCGCACCTACGGAAAGATAGAAACAGGATGGAGTCGGTCCAGAGGGTGGCTACAAAATTAGTAAGCGGTATGCAAAAATTATAGGCACAGGCTTATGAACCTGAACACGTATACGCTGGACGAGAGGAGGGAGAGAGGAGACATGATAGAAATGTTTAAATATCTCAAGGGCATTTATGTACAGGAAGAGAACCTTTTTTCAAATGGAGAGCTCTAGAATGAGGGGGCATAAGACAAAGTTAAGAGGGAATAGGCTTAGGAGTAACCTAAGGAAGTATTATTTCACAGAAAGGGTGGTGGAGGTGTGGAATGGTCTCCCGGTGGAGGTGGTGGAGTCGAGAACTGTTCCAGAATTTAAAAAGGTATGGGATAAGCATGTGGGATCGCTTAGGAACAGGAAGAATTAGGGGATACAGAGGATGGGCAGACTGGATGGGTCATATGGCCTTTATCTGCCGTCATGTTTCTATGTTTCTAAGATGGACGTCCATTTTTCTTTTCGATAATACGGTCAGGGACGTCCAAATATTGAAATTTTGGTCGTCCTTAGAGATGGTCGTCCCTAGACTTTGTCGTTTCTGATTTTTTGCGATAATGGAAACCAAGGATGGCCATCTCAGAAACGACCAAATGCATGCCCTTTGGTCATGGGAGGAGCCAGCATTTGTAGTGCACTGGTCCCCCTGACATGCCAGGACACCAACCGGGCTCCCTAGGGGGCACTGCAGTGGACTTCAGAAATTGCTCCCTTACCTTGTGTGCTGAGCCCCCCCCTCCCCCAAAACCCACTACCCACAACTGTACACCATTACCATAGCCCTTACAGGGGAAGGGGGCACCTAGATGTGGGTTTTGGAGGGCTCGCTGCTTTCTCCACAAACATAAGAGGTAGGGGGGTATGGTTCTGGGACCACCTGCCTGAAGTGCACTGCACCCACTAAAACTGCTCCAGGGACCTGCATACTGCTGTCACGGACCTAAGTATGACATCTGAGGCTGGCAAAAAATATTTTGAAAGGATATTTTTTGAGGGTGGGAGGGGGTTAGTGATCACTGGGGGAGTAACGGGAGGTCATTCCCGATTCCCTCTGGTGGTCATCTGGTAATTTTGGGCACCTTTTTGTGCCTTCGGTGTGAGAAAAACATGATGAGATAAAGTTGTCCAAGTGCTCATCAGGGACGTCCCTTTTTTTTTTTCCATTATGGGTCGAGGACATCCTAGTGTTAGGCACGCCCAAGTCCCGCCTTTGCTACGCCTCCGATATGTCCCCTTGAACTTTGGCCGTCCCTACGACGGAAAGCAGTTGGGGACGTCCAAAATCGGCTTTTGATTATACCGATTTGGATGACCCTGTGAGAAGGACGTCAATCTTCCGATTTGTGTCGAAAGATGGGTGTCCTCTTTTGAAAATGAGCCCATTAGGCATTTTCAATGTGACATCTAAATCTGATTTTGCACATTTTGCAAAAACACAATCCAGTAGCATTTCAAATCAGAAAGTCTTTTTTTTTTGTTTGTTTCAAAAATGGCGATTTGCTGTGTTTATATATCTGTTAGGACCATTAAAAAAATAAAAATCCAAGGGAAAAACACTGAAGAAAACAAGCCCTTGGGGGTGTACCAGCATTCTTTGTAGACTTAGACATCCCAGCAGGGCACCCTAGGGAGCACTGTAGTGGACATCACATAAAAGGTTCCAGGTACATATCTCACTGTTGCCCCCTTATATTGTATAGTGAGCCCTCCAAAATCTTACTGTACCTTTTATATAGGTGACACCTGCTGGCATAAGGGCTATTTTAGTTGTGAGTAGTTGGATACAGTAGGTTTTTGGATGGCTCTCCCATTCCACCATAAGTGTCCCAGTTAAGAGTGGTATATGGGTCTGGGTCTCCCTGCTCTACAGTCCACGGCACTGACCACTAGGCTACTCCTGGGTCCTCCTGCCTGCTTCTCTAATAGGAATGGCCATTATATCTGAAGCTGTCATAGAGCCCAGTATGTACTGTCACTGTTGCATCTTAAGGGGTTGGGACGGGGCTCAGTGACCAATGGGGGAGTAAAGGGGGTTATGCCTCAATCCCTCTGGTCATTTTAGGGCACATTTTGGTTACTTTTATTTTTGGCCAAAAATATTTCAGTCACGCCAATCTTAATTTTGGCCCTAGACATTTTCATTTTGTTCCATTATTGGAGAAAAAATGTCTAGGTTGGTTCCGCCCAAAATACACCCCCTTGAAATTTGGACAAACTGTGGAGCATAACATCTAAAATCGGGGTGTCAAATCACAACTTGGACATTTCTGAAAGAAAATAAACGTCCTTGTGTGCCACCTTATATTTTTTGGATGTTTGTTTTGAAAAGGAGTCCCACTATCAGCAACTGAGTTTTCATCTCCATTAAATATTGATTTAATAATATGACTTCATATTTAAAAAAAAAATTATGGACAGTGAGGAACTTTGTAGGACTCCTTATTGCTAGTTGTAATTTTTCAAACAATGATTTTCCATTTTCAGTGTTCTTGTATGAACTGTAACCACTGTAGGACTAAACCCTCTAATTCTTAACTGGTAATGCTTCAGTAGCACAGCCGACTCTACCAAATCAAAGGCAAATGAGATCGGAGTGAAAGAAGCTAAAATGGACCATTCTTGACCAAAATAAGTGTACAATCAGTATAGTATATATATATATATAGTACTAGCCATTAAGCCCCTAACAACGGGCTAGTTTTTTGTTTTCCTATGGCCTCCCCCATCCACCAACCCTGCTTTCTCCCCTGCCCTCCCACAGCGTCTGTTTCCCTCAGTTCCGCCCCCTCCTTCCCTCCCTACTCCCTTCTCCTGCGATTTCCACGCCCATGTCCAAGCCCTCCTCCCTATTGGGCTGTACTGCTGGTGGAGGCGGGGCTTGGACTTATACAGTCTCAGCATCCCGACTCTACTGCGCATTTGCAGGTGAGTCGGTCACTTGCCGTTTATATGTTTGTTCATAAAATCATTTACGGAGATGCCCCAACTTACATGCTAGACCTTGTGGATCTACCACCCAGAAATGCTAAAAGATCTTCCCGAACCTTTCTTAACCTACACTTTCCCAGCTGTAAAGGATTAAAATACAAACTAATACACGCGACCACCTTTTCCTATTTGAGCATGCAGCTGTGGAATGCACTTCCAACTCACTTGAAAAATATCAAGGAATTAAGTAACTTCCGCAAATCTCTGAAAACCTATCTCTTTAACAAGACCTACCAAATCCAAAGGTCACTACTCCATCCTCATCCTCCTCGACCTATCCAACGCTTTTGACACTGTCAATCATGATTTACTTCTTGCCACACTGTCCTCATTTGGGTTCCAGGGCTCTGTCCTCTCTTGGTTCTCCTCTTATCTCTCCCACCGTACATTCTCATGGATCTTCCTCCACCCCCCATCCCGCTCTCTGTTGGAGTTCCCCAGGGATCTGTCCTTGGACCCCTTCTTTTTTTTTTTCAATCTACACCTCTTCCCTGGGCTCGCTGATTTCATCTCATGGTTTCCAATATCATCTTTATGCTGACAACACCCAGCTCTATCTCTCCACACCAGGCATCACTTCGGAAACCCAGGCCAAAGTATCGGCCTGCTTGTCCGACATTTTTGCCTGGATGTCCAACCGCCACCTTAAACTGAACATGGCCAAGACCGAGCTTATCGTCTTCCCACTTCTCCTCTTCCAACACTCTCTATCTCAGTCGATGGCACCCTCATCCTCCCCGTCTCACCTGCCCTTAACCTCGGAGTCATCTTCGACTCCTCCCTCTCCTTCTCTGCGCATATCCAGCAGATAGCCAAGACCTGTCGCTTCTTTCTCTTTAGTCTTACAGAAAAGAGGGAAAACAGCACACAAAAGCAAATAAACAAACAGAGTAAACGCTGGGCCTTCAGGATTGAGAAAAATGTAGTCCTTTATTTATGATGAAAACCCGACACGGGCCGTGTTTCGGCGTACAAACGCCTGCATCAGGGGTCTAACATGAAAAATACATAAACATATATCATTAAAAAAATATATAATACAATAATGCAGGACCAACATCAAAATCAAGATGCATATGCATGCTTACATAAACATACAAACATGTACATTTAAAAAAGATCATTTAAAACCAAAACACAATTATCATAATTAAAAGAATATAGACCAATCATCATATATACAATCCTATGTAAACATACATACACATATACATATAAGAGATAATAAAATATAAAACATCATTATCATGGCCTAAGAAATATTAGCCATACATCCATACATATATCTACTGATATATATATCTCCCTATACATGTCCACATTTACACATACCTATTCACAAACGTCAAAACACATACACATACATACACATATTAGCACACAGTGATGTCATATTTCAAACTCATACCATATGAAATAGGCATTGCAGAATGAGCGCAAAAGGAGCTAAGCTTATGGACTTATGGTGCACACCTACAAACGCTCATATCTTATAAACAACTTTACCAACTTCAAACCAGACAAAGAGCTCTTCTAGGTCAGCTAATTAGCTAGTTGACAAAGATGTAGAATAAGCAATCAGGTTATATTTCCTAATATGCAAAAGAATAGAATATTCAGGATCGACAACTAATTTCCCAGACCCATAAATGACGTAAAAGTGTCCTTCAAAATACAGCTGTATAATGGCAATGTATCCCCATGCATCCACATACAGTCAGTTAGCGGTTCCCATTACCCTCATTTAATATCAGATGAAATAAACGTCTGCTTTAAAACACTTAACAGACGACGAAACCAACAATCCAGTATCGCCTAAGGGCACATTAACACAGAATCCATCATCATGAGGTATCTTGTTAAAATGGGAAACTTAAGATCTTACCCACTGTTCGGGCAGCCCGTTTGTAGGACGCCTTCAGTCGCGTCAACCACCAAAAGTGAAAGCATGTGCAACATAGTGTTTAAGAAAGACGTCACGGGGCATGTCCTACTATTTAAAATAACTACACATTTGTATGTCGTAGGCGCACTAGGATTATATTATATCCAAAAAAAAAAAAAAACAACTTCATTCTCGTTATATCCTCAGTATTAATAATCGTACGTCAGACAAATTGCCGATATCTTGGTAACTTTTGATTTGGAATCGTTATCCACTAACATTCCACAGGATGAGGCCATTCAAATAATTACTGATGTCCTGAATGAGCGGGGACAGAACACAAGAGTACCGACTGCATTTATCATCGAATTAGCATCAGTAGCCCTTCAGAACAATTTTTTTGCATTCCAAGGAAGATTTTTTAAACAGATCAAAGGGACCGCAATGGGGGCCAGTATGGCTCCCGATATTGCTATCCTGTATGTGGCATTTTTTGAAAATAAATTTTTGGAAATATATCCGTACAAGGAGGAAGTGCGGCTTTGGAAGAGGTATATCGACGATATCCTGGTACTATGGAAGGGAACAACTGATAGACTTCATGAATTTTATGGATGGCTGAATAGTTTGGATACCAATTTGAAGTTCACTATGCATTTTGATCTCAGTGAAATTCCGTTTTTGGATATCATGATCAAAAAGAATGCAGGTAGATTTTGCACAACTATTTACAGAAAGCCCACAGATAAGAATAACTACCTCCACTTTCACAGCTATCATGATAGGAATCTGAAAGAGAATTTTCCTACCTCCCAGTTTTTACGGCTGCGGAGGGTATGTAGTGACCTGTCGGATTTTAAATGCCACACAGAACCTATGGCCAAGAAGTTCAAAGAAAGGGGCTATCCTGAAGTTTGCGTTCGGAAGGGAATTGAAAGAGCAGTAGCGACAAACAGGATTTACTTGTTGGACGAAGGGAACGTGTTGTACCAGATATGGTTTGTAGTTTAAGGTTTTCCAATTATTCACATGACATCAAGAAAATTCTGAGGAGACATTGGCATATTCTGGAGGGCCACCCTTGCTTTCAGAACAAATGGCTTACAGTAGCCCATACACGAGGCAGGAACATCAAAGAGATTGTGGCTCCATCAGCTTTACCAGTGAGACCCTTATATTTACCACCACACACGGGACATCAACCGTGTGGGTCCTGCTCTGTATGTCCATTTAGCTTGACTACATCTACATTTATTCATCCACAGACAGGTAAACTGTACCATTTGAGGCATTCTTCAATCTGCAATACAGAGGGCGTTGTTTATCTTATTATCTGTACATGTAACTTGATTTATATAGGGAAGACCATTAGGAAACTTAAATTAAGGATGATCGAGCATAGGAGTAATATCAAGAGGAAAAATATCACGGCACCTTTGGTCCAACATTGCGTTGATTGTGCACATGACTTTGCTGATCTTAAGTTCGTGGTACTTAAGGTTATTAAGGCATCATGGCGGGGTACTGATATCAATAGGATACTGCTGCAGCAAGAACAACGCTTTATTTTTGAACTGAATACGGTTTCCCCTGCCAGTATTAATTCTGAAATGGATTTATCTGTGTTTTTGTAAGGAGATCAAGAGTATATTGCATCTGAATTATCAACAAATTTCTGAATAAAGGGAAGATTGAATTATACATCACCTACGGGTCTTTTCACTCTGTGGTTGACTCCGTTTGGACTGGTCTCCTCTTTCTCTGGTATTCCCTTTTTGCCTTTTGTGCATATCAGTAGTTATCATCAAGTCAATCTATAGCATTTGAAAGAACTTATATATTTTTTCATATATTTTTCTCATATTTTTTATATCTTTTTATTTATACATGATTTTATTTGGGAGGAATACCGGATGAAACTGAAAGAAGCCAAGAGAGAGGTACGTCTGGCGAAGACGCAAGCGGAAGAACAAATGGCTAGAAATGTAAGAAGGGGAGACAAAAACTTCTTCAGGTATATTAGTGAAAGGAGAAAGACTAAAAACGGAATTGTGAGACTAAAAGATACAACAAAACGCTATGTAGAAAATGATGAAGAAAAAGCCAATTTGCTAAATAGATACTTTTGCTCTGTTTTCACAGAAGAAAATCCTGGAGAAGGACCGCTAGGGACTGGCAAAAGTACACCTGAGAATGGAGTGGATAGAGCACCGTTCATGGAAGAGAGTGTTTATCAACAACTTGAAAAGCTAAAGGTGGACAAAGCCATGGGACCGGACGGGATCCACCCCAGGATATTGAGGGAGCTCAGAGAGGTTCTGGCGGGTCCTCTTAAAGATTTGTTTAATAAATCCTTGGAGACGGGAGAGGTTCCGAGGGACTGGAGAACGGCGGAGGTGATCCCTCTTCACAAAAGTGGTGATAGGGAAGAGGCTGGAAACTACAGGCCGGTAAGTCTCACTTCGGTTATTGGTAAAGTAATGGAAGCGATGCTGAAGGAAAGGATAGTGAATTTCCTGGAAGCAAATAAGTTGCAAGATCCGAGACAACATGGATTCACCAAAGGGAAATCGTGCCAAACGAATCTCATTGAATTCTTTGACTGGGTGACGGGAGAATTAAATCAAGGACATGCTATGGACATAATCTATTTAGATTTCAGCAAAGCTTTCGACACGGTTCCCCACAGGAGGCTCTTGAATAAACTAGATGGGCTGAAGATAGGACCCGAAGTGGTGAACTGGATTAGGAACTGGTTGACGGGCAGACGCCAGAGGGTGGTGGTGAATGGAGTTTGCTCGGAGGAGGGAAAGGTGAGTAGTGGAGTGCCTCAGGGATCGGTGCTGGGGCCGATTCTGTTCAATATATTTGTGAGTGACATTGCCGAAGGGTTACGAGGTAAAGTTTGCCTTTTTGCGGATGACACCAAGATTTGCAACAGAGTGGACACCCCGGAGGGAGTGGAAAACATGAAAAAAGATCTGAAGAAGCTAGAAGAATGGTCTAACGTTTGGCAATTAAAATTCAATGCGAAGAAATGCAAAGTGATGCACTTAGGGAGTAGAAATCCAAGGGAGACGTATGTGTTAGGCGGGGAGAGTCTGATTGGCACGGACGGGGAGAGGGATCTTGGGGTGATAGTATCTGAGGACCTGAAGGCGACGAAACAGTGTGACAAGGCGGTGGCCGTAGCTAGAAGATTGCTAGGCTGTATAGGGAGAGGTGTGACCAGCAGAAGAAGGGAGGTTTTAATGCCCCTGTATAAGACGTTGGTGAGGCCCCACCTGGAGTACTGTGTTCAGTTTTGGAGGCCGTACCTTGCGAAGGATGTAAAAAAAATGGAAGCGGTGCAAAGAAAAGCTAAGAGAATGGTATGGGATTTGCGTTCCAAAACGTATGAAGAGAGACTTGCTGACCTGAACATGTATACCCTGGAGGAAAGGAGGAACAGGGGTGATATGATACAGACCAAGCCGCAAACGAATCTTTTCCGGAGATGGGAAGGCGGTAGAACGAGAGGACATGAAATGAGATTGAAGGGGGGCAGACTCAGGAAAGATGTCAGGAAGTATTTTTTCACGGAGAGGGTGGTGGATGCTTGGAATGCCCTCCCGCAGGAGGTGGTGGCGATGAAAACGGTAACGGAATTCAAACATGCGTGGGATGTGCATAAAGGAATCCTGTGCAGAAGGAATGGATCCTCAGAAGCTTAGCTACAATTGGGTGGCGGAGCAGTTGGGGGGAAGAGGGGTTGGTGGTTGGGAGGCGAGGATAGGGGAGGGCAGACTTATACGGTCTGTGCCAGAGCCGGTGATGGAAGGCGGGACAGGTGGTTGGGAGGCAGGAAAAACTGCTGGGCAGACTTATACGGTCTGTGCCCTGAGAAAGACAGGTACAAATCAAGGTAAGGTATACACATGAGTTTATCTTGGGCAGACTGGATGGACCGTGCAGGTCTTTTTCTGCCGTTATCTACTATGTAATTTAAGTATGTTTTACTATATCTGTCCATATTACGTTTGTATGTTTTTTAAGGAATATATGTTGCTCGTTTTTAAGGGATATTCATAATAATATGGAGTCATGATATCTGATGCTGAAATTTCAAGCCAAACAACGTGAAATGTTTTTATGTACATTATCATGTGTGAATCCATTTTAGATATTTCTTATGTAGTGCACACAGTATCTATTGGGTTTTTTATATATTTGAGAAGTATAATTTTGTGTAATTTTGAGGATCAGACGTGAATGGAGGGATTTTTGTGCGTGTATATATATATATATATAATTCTTCTGTGCCTACAACACGCGAATGCGGGATCACTTTAAATATTAGGACAAGCCCCATGACGTCACTATACTTGGTTTCCTCCCCCCTCCCTCCATTTAAGCACTGCTTTGCGCATGCTTTCACTTTTGGCGGTTTATGTGGCTGAAGGCGTTCTACAAACAAGCTGCTCAAACAGCGGGTAATATCTTAATTTCTTAAAGAAAAGACAATATATTTTATGAAGAATCGTACCATCTTAGCTATTTTTCACGCAGTGCACATAGATACCCGATTAGACTCTTATATATCTGGGAAGTATATGCCCACTATCGGCAATTTGTCTGACGTACGATTATTAATACTGAGGATATAACGAGAATGAAGTTTGTTTGTTTTTTTATTTGGATATAATATAATCCTAGTGCGCCTACGACATACAAATGTGTAGTTATTTTAAATAGTAGGACATGCCCCATGACGTCTTTCTTAAACACTATGTTGCACATGCTTTCACTTTTGGTGGTTGACGCGACTGAAGGCGTCCTACAAACGGGCTGCCCGAACAGTGGGTAAGATCTTAAGTTTCCCATTTTAACAAGATACTTCAAGATGATGGATTCTGTGTTAATGTGCCCTTAGGCGATACTGGATTCTTGGTTTCGTCGTCTGTTAAGTGTTTTAAAGCAGACGTTTATTTCATCTGATATTAAATGAGGGTAATGGGAACCGCTAACTGACTGTATGTGGATGCATGGGGATACATTGCCATTATACAGTTGTATTTTGAAGGACGCTTTTACGTCATTTATGGGTCTGGGAAATTAGTTGTCGATCCTGAATATTCTATTCTTTTGCATATTAGGAAATATAACCTGATTGCTTATTCTACATCTTTGTCAACTAGCTAATTAGCTGACCTAGAAGAGCTCTTTGTCTGGTTTGAAGTTGGTAAAGTTGTTTATAAGATATGAGCGTTTGTAGGTGTGCACCATAAGTCCATAAGCTTAGCTCCTTTTGCGCTCATTCTGCAATGCCTATTTCATATGGTATGAGTTTGAAATATGACATCACTGTGTGCTAATATGTGTATGTATGTGTATGTGTTTTGACGTTTGTGAATAGGTATGTGTAAATGTGGACATGTATAGGGAGATATATATATCAGTAGATATATGTATGGATGTATGGCTAATATTTCTTAGGCCATGATAATGATGTTTTATATTTTATTATCTTATATGTATATGTGTATGTATGTTTACATAGGATTGTATATAT
Source organism: Microcaecilia unicolor (assembly GCF_901765095.1). Classification (NCBI taxonomy): domain Eukaryota; kingdom Metazoa; phylum Chordata; class Amphibia; order Gymnophiona; family Siphonopidae; genus Microcaecilia; species Microcaecilia unicolor. The sequence goes on from NC_044036.1 coordinate 27,632,178, forward strand.
GATGATTGGTCTATATTCTTTTAATTATGATAATTATGTTTTGGTTTTAAATGATCTTTTTTAAATGTACATGTGTATGTATGTTTATGTAAGCATGCATATGCATCTTGATTTTGATGTTGGTCCTGCACTATTGTATTATATATTTTTTTAATGATATATGTTTGTGTATTTTTCATGTTAGACCCCTGATGCAGGCGTTTGTACGCCGAAACACGGCCCGTGTCGGGTTTTCATCATAAATAAAGGACTACATTTTTCTCAATCCTGAAGGCCCAGTGTTTACTCTGTTTGTTTGCTTCTTTCTCTTTAACATCAGCAAAATTCGCCCTTTCCTCTCTGAGCACACCACCCAAACTCTCGTCCACTCTCTCATTACCTCTCGCCTTGACTACTGCAACCTACTCCTCACTGGCCTCCCACTTAACCATCTATCCTCCCTTCAATCCGTTCAGAACTCTGAGGCACATCTTATATTCCGCCAAGACCGATTATGCTCATATCACCCCTCTCCTCAAGACACTTTACTGGCTTCCGATCAGGTACCGCATACAGTTCAAGCTTCTCCTTCTAACCTACAAATGCACTCAGTCTGCAGCCCCTCATTACCTCTCTACCCTCATCTCCCCTTACGTTCCCACCCGTAACCTCCGCTCACAGGTCAAATCCCTCCTCTCAGTACCCTTCTCCACCACCGCCAACTCCAGGCTCTGCCCTTTCTGCCTCGCATCACCCTATTCTTGGAATGTACTGCCCTTTAGTAAAAGGGCCCCTTAATTTTTCAGAGAATTCATATTTTTTCTAAAGATAACCTAATATCACTTAATTTATCTGGTTCCTAAGTTGGATGTACACAAAATAGTCCAGTTATTGAAAAGTCAAAGGATCCTTTTTTGACTTAAAACAAGCGTGTGCACACAGAACAATAAAAACAAACAAACAAAAAAAAATAACAGGCCTTTATATAGCCCCTCTGCTTGGTCAGTATGGAAACTGGCTGTTATATGGAGAATGAAACACCAGAGAGCGGTTGACTCTGGAGGAGCCTAATAAACATGCCTCCTCCCTCATTTCCCTCTCCACCTTTTTCTTCCCCTTTGTTTTGTTAGTATGAAAATCAGAGGTTAGGGTGGTGGACTTTGGTCCTGGGGAACTGAGGAAATGAGTTCGATTCCCGGCACAGGCAGCTCCTTGTGACTCTGGGCAAATCGCTTAACCCTCCATTGCCCCATGTAAGCCGCATTGAGCCTGCCATGAGTGGGAAAGCGCAGGGTACAAATGTAACAAAAATAAAATAGATACTATTGGAGATTCTACATGGAATGTTGCTACTATTGAGATTCTACATGGAATGTTGCTACTATTGGAGATTCTACATGGCATGTTGCTATTCCACTAGCAACATTCCATGTAGAAGGCTGCGCAGGCTTCTGTTTCTGTGAGTCTGACGTCCTGCACATACGTGCAGGACGTCAGACTCACAGAAGCAGAAGCCTGCGCGGCCACATTGGTGATCTGCAAGGGCCAACTTCTACATGGAATGTTGCTAGTGGAATAGCAGCAACATTCCATGTAGAATCTCAAATAGTAGCAACAGTGGAGGAGTGGCCTAGTGGTTAGGGTGGTGGACTTTGGTCCTGGGGAACTGTGGAACTGAGTTCAGTTCCCGACACAGGCAGCTCCTTGTGACTCTGGGCAAGTCACTTAACCCTCCATTGCCCCAGGTACAAATAAGTACCTGTGTACAATACATAAGCTGCATTGAGCCTGCCATGAGTGGGAAAGTGCGGGGTACAAATGTAATAAAAATAAAAAAAATAAACTTCCTGAGCCCTTACGCCAAGCCCCCTCCCTGCCCATCTTCAAATCCTTGCTCAAAGCCCACCTCTTCAATGTTGCCTTCGGCACCTAACCTATTCAGGAAATCTAGACTGCCCCAATTTGCCCCTATTTGACTGACTGTACATTTGTCCTTTAGATTGTAAGCTCCTTGAGCAGGGACTGCCCTTCTATGTTAAACTGTACAGCGCTGCGTAACCCTAGTAGCGCTTTAGAAATGTTAAGTAGTAGTAGTACCATGAAAACCCATAACTAACTAAACCACAACATCTATCCACCTTTATCAGTTTATATCTTTCTATAATTGCCTGACCAATCCCTCTTGTTCTCTTTGATTTTCTTTGTAACACCAATTGTATTCTTTACCCTGGTATGATGACGCCATATCATTTCTTTGCAAGCCACATTGAGCTTGCAAATAGGTGGGAAAATGTGGGATACAAGTGCAATAAATAAATTAGTAGAGCTGTGGAGGACTAACATTCAATATCACTTCAGCTCACATTAGTAACAGATCAGATTTCTTTGAGGGGAAATGTGGCCTTTGAGCCAGGTTTGGATAATCCGGTATTTAGTGAATGAGAGAAAGCAGGAGTTGGCTTGTTGGAGTACTTACTAGAGAATGACACGGGGACCTGCAGGGACGGTTGGGGTTGAGAGCCTGAGGGGAGGGAGTGGAGATGGGAACAGATCCTGCGGACACGGGGCAGGGATGGGATTGAACTTTGTCCCCGTGTCATTCTCTACTTTCATGCCTGTTAATGAACTGGACTGTTATTTGAAAAGTTGAAGACCAATTCGTCTTGCCATTTGGTTTAAATAATGCAGTGGCCAACTTGTACCATTTGCTGAATCTCTTCCTGTCCGAAAGCAGCGTGTTTCATGTATGCTTCTGAGTACTGCCAAAATATATTCCATTTCTTCCCATCCAGTTTACATGAAGATCTATATAATCTCTCTCCAAATAATAAAGGAATAGTACCATATACTGACAATTTGTAAATTAATTTCTTTTCTCTTCCAGTTTGAAAAGCCTGGTAAACGGATGGATTTCGACTACCCAGATATGAGTAAAGAGGCAGGTAATAACTTTTAAAAATTCAATATTTATTGAAATTTATACTTTTGCTATCTGTTTCTTTAACAAAAAACAAAGATTTGGAAATCATTTGTGATATGGTGCATGAGTTGTAGTCCTCGAGCAGTAGCTTGTCAGAGTTCAGTTCTTGAGTATTGCAAATAGGCCAGATTCTTAGAATTTACCTTCCTCTGCCCCTTAGGAGGGGAAACACTTCGGCCCTAGGAGGTAAAACTCCTTGGCTGGCATAAGAGAGACAAATAGGTGGGATAATGTGGGATACAAATGCAACAAATAAATTAGTCGGATAAGGCGCAACCAAGTAAAATCTTTATTGGTATTTCTCTAAGCCAATACAAAATAATTATTCTCTCTGGAGCAGTTTGTCACCCAGAAAAGCCAGGCGCTCAGTCAGAATAGCAAAATCTGCTAAGCAAAACTTTCTCATTCTGTACTTTATATAATGATACAAGTTTCATTTCTTGTAAATCATGTGAAGAGAAATTCTAACTTATTGTTCATATAAGGATTTTCCTGTTTTCTTCCATTACACATATGTGGTTATAATCGGTTACTTTTTCTCATTATACAAAAATGGCAATTTCCTTTATTCCACCATCCTCTCCTGCTTGTGTTCATATGTGGTCATTGGTTAATCCCTTATCTATAAAGCGTGATCCTCCCATGCAACAACAGCAAACAAAACAAGTAGCATGAAACACCTGGCTTCCCTGTTCCCCAAGCACATTTTTGTGGAGGAACATCTCCTTCTTTGGAGGAGTCCTCAGTCTCACTCCACCGTCAAAGTTAATCAATTTTTTGTCTGCCATATATGGGCCGCATAGCTTCAGTTCCTCACGTGTTTCTTCATGTCATGTGATTTACAAGAAGTGCATATCAATATTTGCTATTTACTGATCATGCACTCTGTATACAGGCAGCTGTAGGGAGAAATGAAACTTGTGCTGATGACAACAGATCTGAGAGGTTGCAGGTCAGGCTTTCAGATCAAGCATAGGGAGGAATATACAGTCCCTAATGAATATGCTGAGAGCTTTGCATGCATAATACCTTCACAATGCAAATTTTTCATGCATATTTATTAGGGCTATCCTGGCTTGGTTGCGTCTTTCATTAAATTTGAACAAGCTTGGCCTATAGGGAAAGGCCTTGAGGGCACAGTGGCATATTTGGTCTTTCAAAAATCCAGATGTACTGTTCAGCGTTTCCAATGAAACATTTTCCAGCTGTTTAATCATCTGCTTATTTTGAACAAGATGCATTTGACAAAATGGCAATTTGGAAATCTCTAAACCGAAATTGTACCTTGGTATTCCCTGCCGTTTTGACATTCTTGGAGATGTATCTAGCCAGTCTGGTTTCCAGGATAGCTGCAATGAAAATACATTTATTTTATTTATTTGTTGCATTTGTATCCCACATTTTTCCACCTCTTTGCAGGCTCAATGTGGCTTACATGGTGCCGTGATCGGCGTTAACCAATTCCGGTATAACAATTACAAGTTGCGAGTAATATCAAGGTGATATTATGGTATAGTGAGGTACATGTATGGTAAAGACAATTGGGGAGAACTTAATAAGGGAAGGAAGAATAAGGATATGTCTGTTGACTATCTTTGGTTACGTTGTGTCGCAAATGTCCAGGTTTTTTTATGTTGGGTCGGTGGGGTATGCCCTTCTGAGCAGTTCTGTTTATAGTGCTTTCTGAAAATTGAGGTGGTTGAATATGGTTTTTACTGATTTTGGTAGGGTGTTCCACAGTTGTGCACTCAGGTAGGAAAAAACTGGATGCATAGGTGGATTTGTATTTGAGTCTTTTGCTGTTTGGGTAGTGGAGGTTTAGGTATGATCGTGCTGATTTTATGGTGTTTCTGAGTGGTAGGTCGACAAGGTCTGTCATGTATCCCGGTGCCTCGCCGTAGATGATTTTGTGAACTGTCGTGCAGATTTTTTTTTTTTAATTTATAGAAGTCTTTATTGAACATTGTTAATCACACACAAACATTACACATCTCAGCATATTACAACTAAATTGTACAGTTCTGCTAGCCACTCCGATCCAGTGAAGATTGTGTACCAAACAATTCAAACAACCGTATAACAATAGCATGTCCAACGCTTAGTATACTTCAAACATTTTTAGTTTTACATAGTAACCTTCCCCATCTATTAATCCTAAACCCCCCCCCCCCTTATCAAACACTACACTTCCCTCCCACCCTCCCTTCCGTCCTCCCGGTCTGCCATCCAATACATTCCTATTCTCTTTATTCCAAACATTTATTCAAAAAGGGGTCCCAAATTCTCTGCCACTTAGGCAGTGTTTTTCTCTTCAGGGCCGTCAATCTCTCCATTTCACAAATGTGTCTGAGCTTAGTTATCCATCTCACTGTTGGAGGGACCAACGGGGATTTCCAGCTTTGCGCTAGGTTCACACGGGCAGCGTTCAGAGAGGCGCGCACAAGTAGCCACTGGTCTGACGTAAGACCCTCTGGTCGCCCACCTAAGAGGAAGATCGAGGGATGCCACTGCACAGACCTACCAGTCCATACCTGAAGACGTGCCCGAACACCCCTCCAGTAGGCCTGCGCTTTTGGACAAATCCACCAAATATGACCCGCTGTTCCTACCCCACCACAATTTCGCCAACAGTTTTGGGATATTTGGGCACTCATATGATGCAGTCTAGCCGGTGTCAAGTACCATCTGTAAAATACCTTAACCGCGCTCTCTTGCAAAGCCACCGCCGTTGAAGATTTCCGGATCTGTTTCTCAAGTGTCAACCAACTAGCTTCTGGTAAGGTAAACTGTAGCTCTTGTTCCCACCTCTGTCTATGTAGCGTGGATGATTTCGCGCATCTCATTTGATAGTCGTACAGAAAAGATATCAATCCCCGCGTGCGCCTAGTATCTACACATATCTCCTCCATCGGATGAGTATCTCGCTTTAAGCAGCCGCCATATACAGGCCCCTTCAGAAAATGGTGGAGTTGCGAATAAGCATACCTGTCACCAGGCCTAAGTCCATAATCCTCCACCAAATTCCCAAAGGGCAAAATAGTCTCCCCCTCATGCAATTGCCCCAATAGATCCAAGCCCGAGGCTGCCCATCTGCAAAAAACACTGTTACCTATACCTGGCTCAAATAAGGGGTTATCCACAATCGGGGCTAAACCGGATACAATCGGTTGTCGACCCGGGAACATACAATCCCAATAATGGAAGGTGGTCTGGACTGCGGGCGGAAATTTTTCCATCCTTCCTCTATATTTACCAGGCAACCACATGAGATGCCCGAGTGCACGCGATCCAACCAGAGCTTGTTCAATATCCACCCATCTTTTATGGTCTTCCCTTCGAAACCAGTCAATTGCCCCTCTAGCTTGTGATGCCCAATAGTACCAGGTGAGATTGGGCACTCCCAAACCTCCCTCCTTTCTACTCTTATATAGCACTGCTCGGGGCATTCGTGGTCTCTTATGGTTCCAAACGAACCGGATCAAGGAGTCTTGAATTCCAGACAAGAAGGACCTGGACAGCTTCAGAGGCAGTACCTGGAATAAGTACAACAATCGGGGCAAGATGTTCATTTTAATCGCGGCAATGCGCCCAAACCAGGACAGCCCCATAGATGACCATCTGTCCAGATCCCTCTGTATCTCCCTCCTAAGGGCCTGGTAATTATCATCCAACAGTGCAGACAAGTTGCTCGAGATCTTAACACCTAAGTAGCCCAAAGCTCTATCCTCCCATTTGAAAGTAAAAGACGCCTTCAATGATTCCATTATGTTTGGGGGCACTCCCAGCGCCATGCCAATAGATTTACTAGCGTTAAGTTTATATCCGGAGATTGCAGCGTATTCACCTATCACTTTCATTAAATTCGGCAGCGAAATTAAAGGGTTAGTCAGGGACAACAAGACGTCATCAGCGAATAAAGCTACTTTATATTCTTGTCCACCCACCTTTACCCCAGTAATGTCCGGGTGTTCTCTGATCGCCTCTGCCAAGGGCTCCATTGCCAGCGCAAAGAGCAAGGGAGACAGCGGGCATCCCTGTCGCGTACCGCGCCCCAACAAAAACGTCGCCGAGTGCCCACCATTCACCCTTACACACGCACGCGGTGCCGAATACAACGCCCCAATCCAGGTCCTATATTGAGAACCTATCCCAACCCTGGCCAGGACTTTGTCAAGGAACCCCCAGTGGACCCTATCAAAGGCCTTTTCGGCGTCAAGCCCTAGTAGCACCATCTGGCTGGCCTTTATCTGGGATGCATATAGGAGATCCACTGTTCTCCGGATGTTATCCATAGCTTGCCTATTGGCTACGAACCCTACCTGGTCAGGGTGGATCAGGCTAGGCAACAGCCTCCCCAGCCTATTGGCCAAAACCTTAGCCAGAATTTTTACATCGGCATTAAGTATTGATATTGGCCGGTACGAGGCACATTCAGTTTTATCCTTGCCAGGTTTGGGAATTACAGCCACCCATGCCTCCATCATCGTCATTGGGAGAGAGGCCCCCTCTCTTACAGAGTTAACTATCATAGTTAAGTAGGGTGCCAGATGCGGCCCAAAGATCTTATAAAATTCGTTGGTGAAACCGTCGAGCCCTGGCACCTTCCCCGATGGAAGTGCTTTAATAACCTGCAACACCTCGTCTACGCTCACCGATTGATCGAGCTCTACCCTCTGCGTTTCGGATAGAACCTTCAAGCCCCTCTCAGCCAAGTATTCGTCTATTTTTCCCGTCTGCACAGTAGCATCCTCTCGATATAAATTCTCATAATACTGTGCAAAACAATCTCTTATCTGTGTGGATTTGTGTAGCACCTCTCCTCCGGCTCCCTTCATTTTTAATATGTGCCGGTCAGACCTTAGTTTCCTTAATTTAGTGGCCAATAGTCTACCTGGTTTATTAGTGCACTCATAGTACACCTGTTTAACCCTTGCATGTGCAAATTTCAAACTATCCTCATGCAAGGTGGCTATTTCCAATCGCTTTGCTTGAAGCTTTCGGTAGTCTAATACTAACCCAGACTCCCTATATTTAATCTCCAAGTCTCCCAATGCACCCATACACTGAGACAAACGTTCCCTTTGGGCTCGGGATCTCTGACCAGCTTGTTTAATAAAATACCCTCTTGCTACTGCCTTAAAGGCATCCCATACTATCCCCAGTGACGGACCGGAGTCTATATTGACATCGAAATACTCTTTTAAAACTGGGAGAAATCTCGCCACCAGCTCCGGGTCTTGTAGCAAAGAGTTATTAAGCGCCCATCTCTTATCCCGCTTCTCATCTTGTAAGGATGAGATATTGACCCAGGCTGGGGCGTGGTCTGATATGGTTATATGACCTATAGAGGCCCCCCCCACTCCACCCGACAACATCTTATCCAAGAAAATATAGTCAATTCTGGAGTAGGAGAGGTGCACTGTTGAGTAAAAGGTATACTCCCTCCCTCTAGAATTGGTCATTCTCCACACATCATACAACCCCAGCTCGTCAACAAAACATTTCAAAGCACGGGAAAGTCTGCAATCCATCGGAGCAGGAGGAGCTGACCTGTCCAAACCTGGCTGCATAGTGGCATTAAAGTCGCCAGCCACTATTAGTTTACCCCTAGCAAAGGTCTGTAGTTCCCTCCTCAAGCGCAGGAGAAAACTATCCTGCCTCTCATTTGGGGCATATACACAGGCCAGTGTACATTCCTCCTGCTCCAATAACACATGCAGGAACAGGAATCTACCCTCCCTATCCTTTCTGGAGTGCAATATCTGTACCTGGGTATCTTTATGGAACATTATAGCCACCCCCCGTTTCTTTGTACCAGTGACATCAGAGGCACAGTAAACCTGCCGGTATTGTTTAGATATCAAAAGACCCTCATGCTTTTGTAATAAATGGGTCTCTTGTAAAAAGACTACCCGCGGCTTCATCAAGTTTAGTTCACGCACCAGTGCATGTCTCTTATATGGCGAGTTCAGCCCCTTTATGTTATATGTACAGATCTTAAAGTCTACCATTTAATCTTCATTAGAGAAAAAGAAAAATAATATATTGACCAGGGAAGACTTAAACCTAAAACTAAATTTCCCCCTCCCCAATTATCCCCCTCCCCCATACCCTATTATCCCCTAGCCCGTCCACCCTATCTTCCTCTCTACCCCTTACTCCCTCCCTTCCTTCCCCTGTCTCTATTCCACCAACCAGCACCATACGGCACTGCCTGGGACTTGAAGGGAGAAACCCCACTGACCAAACCTCAATTTATATTAACCAATTTAACAGCCAAATATAAACTTCCCCCCAATCCCCCCACCCCACATTCGTCCCCTCCCCCTCCATTCACCCACAACATCATTTTGTCATCCACTACCATTTGTCATGTTATCTTTTGAATTACTCTCTCTGTAACATTTTCTCAGACCTCAATCCTACCCCCTTCGGGGTTTAAAACTTCAAGACTGAGTGCACCCCAGACAGTCCAGCCTCTGCAGCTTAGGTCAGATGTCTTGAGCTCTTTGCCCCTTTCTCAACTCTCTTCCATCTCTGCAGACGCGCTTTTGTTGAGGGGGCCATCCCCGTCGGCAGGCTTTCCGTGGGTGCTAAACCCGCTTCATGTAGGCTCTTCCACGCTGCACCCACAGACCGGCAGCGGAGCTTCTCTCCCTTAAGGTCAAAGCAAATGGCAAACGGGAATGTCCATCTGTAAGAAATCTTCTCCTTGGTTAAAATCTCTATTACCGGCTTCATGGACCTCCTTAAGCTCAGCGTAAACAAGGATAAATCTTGGTAAATCGCCACGCGGTCCCCATTAAATTCAAGGTTAGAAGACTGGCGAGCCTTTTGCCATATTGATCTTTGCAGGCGTAGGTGGAGAACCTCACCACTATGTCTCTCGGCCTGTTGTCTCTTGCGGGCCCCAACGCTCTATGTGCTCTGTCCATAGTGATCTTGCTAACGTCAAACTCTGGGCCCAGCAGCTGTGCACATATAGCACGCACAACCGTCGGGACATCTTCATTATCGCCATTCTCCTGGACACCTCGAAACCGGAGATTTTGTCGTCTTCCCCGGTTTTCAAGATCGTCCAATTTAAACTGCAGGTCTTCTGTCTGTTCCGCCAGCTTTTGCATCCGCCTGTCTGTTTCTTCATTCCTCTCTCCCAGCTCGTCCGCGCGCTCCTCCAGAACTTCTACCCTTCCCCCAAGCTCTCTCAGTTCGATGCTCAGGGCGTCCACGTGCTCAAGAATTTCATCCTTGGACGCCACAATTTCGGCCCTAAGCGCCTCTAAGCTTTTGGTTAGGTCCTGTGAAAGAGCCTGGTTGGGGGCGGGTTCGCGGTGTTCTTCACGGGACGGATTATGGCCCGACTCCGAGATTCTGCGTACCTTGGGAGAGGCGGGACGAGCTAGGCCGCGATCCGTCTGCTTCGCTGACAAGCGCTCACTCTCCCGATGCAGCGCACCGCTTTTTTTACTCATCCTCTTTAGCCTGGGTGAATCAGCGACCCTTCGCAAGTGTTGCAGAGGCTGCGAGAGGTTTATTTGTGGTAAGTGGAACTTTAAAGCAGGAGGGGAGAACGGAGCTCCGGGTTTAGGCGGCCATTCGGTCTCGTGACGTCACTTCCTCCCTGTCGTGCAGATTTTGAATGCGATATGTTCCTTGATTGGAAGCCAATGTAGTTTTTCTTGGAGTGGTTTGGCGCTGTCAAAACGCGTTTTTCCGAATATAAGCCTTGCTGCTGTGTTTTGGGCGGTTTAAAGTTTCTTTATGATTTGTTCTTTGCATCCCACATAGATTCCGTTGCAATAGTCTGCGTGGCTTAGTACCATTGAGTGTACCAGGTTGCGAAATATTTCCCTCGGGAAGAAAGGTTTCACACGTTTTAGTTTCCACATTGAGAGAAACATTTTCTTTATGGTGACTTTAGCTTGGGTCTCTAGTTGGAGGTTTTGGTCGATTGTTACTCCGAGAATTTTCGGGAGGGTATATCCTGGGGTGTTAATGTTTGTGGGTTTGTATGTGTTGTATTGGGATGAGATGATGAGCGAGAGAGAGAGTTAAATACATTGGATCTCCAAGTCTCTTCTGCATATTTTATTACGACTATCCTAAAAACCAGACGTATGCCTCCGGGACTGGGTTGGGAGCCACTGCCCTGAGACCACAACTGCCAACATTTTAGTCATGTGTCATGTGTAAAGGGGGAAAAGATAGTGATAGCAGTGTACTACTGTTCACTTGGCCAGGATGGACAGATGCAGAAATGTTATCGGAAATTAGGGAGGCTAACAAAGTGGGGAACATAGTGAGTGATTTCAATTACTCCAATACTGACTAGGTAAATATAACATCGTGGCATGCTAGGGAGGTAAAATTCCTTGATGAAATCAAGGACTGCTTTATGGAGCAGCTGGTTCAGGAACCAACAAGAGGGGGAATAATTCTAGACCTAATCCTTAATGAAGCGCATGATCTGGTGCAGGAGGTAATGGTGATGTGACCATAAATCTGATCATATTAGGATTACTGTTATAATCTATAGAGTAAGTACAGACAGGAAATTCAATACATTAGCATTTAACTTTTCAAAAAGGAGACAGTTAAAAAAACACACACACACACAAAAAAAAATCCTTAGAGCAGCTGCAAAAGTCAAAAATTTACATCAGGCGTGGATGCTATTAAAAAATACTATCCTAGAAAACCAGACCCAGATATATTCCATTTATTAAAAAAAGGAGGGGAAAAAAAGTCAAACAGCTGGCATGGTTAAAAAATGAGGTGAAGGAAGCTATTAGAGCTAAAGGAAAATTGTTAGAAAATGGAAGAAGGATTCAACAAAAATAGGAAACAGCATAAGGAATGGCAAGTCAAATGCAAAACGCTGAAAAGGAAGGCAAAGACTTTGAAACGAAGATTGCATTGGAGGCAAAAGCAACAGTAAAAACTTTGTTAGGTATATTAGAAGCAAAAAGCAGGCAAAAGAATCAATTGAACGGCTAAATGACCGAGGGGTTAAAGAGGCACTCAAAGAAGACAAGGCCATAGCAGAGAGATTAAATGAACTCCTTGCTGGTTTTTGCCGAGGAATATGTGGGAGAGATACCAGTGCCAGAAATGGTATTCCATACTGATGAGTCAGAAACTGAAACAAATCTCTGTAAATCTGGAAGATGTAATGGGGCAATTTGGCAAGAGTAGCAAATCACCTGAACTGGATGGTATACATCGCAGAGTACTAATAGAATAGAAAAATGAACTTGCAGAACTTTTAGTAATACCGTGTTTCCCCGAAAATAGGACATCTCCCAAAAATAAGGCCTAGTAGAGGTCTTGCTGCAATTGTAAAATATAAGGCCTCCCCCAAGAGTAAGACCTAGCAAAGTTTTTTTTTTTTTTTTTTTTTCTTTTAAAGCAGGGCCGCCGAGAGCTGGACAAGGTCGTCGCTCCCAGAAGTTGGAACTAACCTTAAACGTCTCCTTTCACCAAGTTCGCACTCGCAGCAGCAGGGCAGGCCACTCCTTCCTTCCGTGTCCCGCCCTCGCCTGACGTAACGTCTGCATTATCCTGGAACATCCCTGGGAGTTCTTGTTTAGCTTTGTTTGTTTTCTAGCTCCACTATCACAACATAATGATTTTTTTTTTTTCATTCACTTCTTTTAGGTCAGAAGGCTTTGGCCGATGCAGGCATTTCGTATTCTGCTGTGGAACAAGCGTGTGTAGGACATGTTTACGGTAAAGTCTATCTACTATGGTTTTTTTTTTTTTTTGGGGGGGGGGGAGGTGTTTTTAATTGTGTTCCCTCCCCCTGCCCTCCATGGTGTGTGGGATAAAAGTATCAACCAATACATGTACAATTTCACCTACAGAGGAGGGAGGTGTTCAGGGGCTAGAATTGGGGGGCAGTTTTTAGAATGTTCCGGGGGATGGGGGGTGTCCACACAGGATGTACAGATGCTCTCTTCTTTAGGCATAAGTGACAATACACCTATTCTCTCTTGCTTTGAAAAATGGTGAAAACATCCCAGGGTGAAAATCACCCAAGAATTAGCAAAAAGTTTGAAAATTCCTTTCTTAACAAAGCTTGAACTGGGGGCCCTCATTAATTGCACACCAACATCTCTAAGGCAGCGCTGCAGCCTAACCAACCCAAACATCTGGGGTGGAATGTTGCCCTTTAGGGATGGACTACTCCTATGGGAGTACATTTTGAGAAATTTTTCTGCATTTAAGTGTTGGTCTTGCTTTCACCCTACATTCTAACCTTCCTGGTCAGTCGAGGTGCCACTGGGTTGCGTTTTTGAGTTGGGCCTTCTGCTCCGGGGACTGACTGGGATTGATGATGCTGTAGTGGCAGCACTCATAGTATCCAGGGGTCGGGAGTCTTGACTGCTGTTCAGCAATTCTATAACTGGGTGCTGAGCGCTAATTCCGAAACGGAACTTTGGGTGTAGGCCATCAACACACCAGCATTTAGGCATGCCTACTCACGCCATGTCAATGGCAGGTGTAAGAATGGAGCACTTTAACGCGTAACTTACAGTATTTTTGTACATGTATAAATGTTGGTCCTGCTCGTGCTCCTCCCCTGTGAATACTCCTTGCATTTACTTGCCAAGTGGGCCTGATAGTTGAAAATGATTTGAGGTTTCAACAGTTTTTATTAATGAAGCACAAAAATGGTGTTTACATAATGTAAGTATCAGTACAATCAACTAACATACACTAAGTACGATAATTGTGCAATATTACTCATCTTCATTAATCTTTTAGCTTTATTCCCCCCCACCCCCTTATGTTACTGATAGTTAACATTTTATTCAACAGGGTCTATTAACAACAATTTATCAACAATGCCTTTCCCCCATCTCTTTCCTTCTACCAATTGACAACATATATTCAAATACATTAACCCCCGAAGTATAACCACTTTCAGGTGTCAGCTTTACATTGCACAATCAAAAGCATTGAACTAAAAACAAGCAAAAATGTGGGGTCTTACTCCCCTCCGTAAGAGAGCCAGGGGGCCTGTGTTCTGATGGCCCTCCTACCCCTCCCCGGAAGGTGTCTTTAACAGACTGGAAAAAAGGCTAATGTACCTCCAAATGAGCTTCCCCCTTCTACTACCCCCCCCCCTTCCTAAACCCTCCCTTCCCCCTCCTAGGTCTGCTCTACTGTTCTTTCCCAATTTCTAAAAGGTAGTAAGAAAAGTCCCTATTCCCATTCAGTTTCCATTAGTCGCCGAGGGAAGCTTAGACAATGCTCCAAGTTTATTAATATGACTCCTCGCCCTATGAGACAATGTGTTAATATATCCTTCCCAGGTAAGGTAAAAGTTGCTTTGTGTCTTAAGGTTAAGCCGAGAGTCCTGGAGCTCCATCATAAGTAAGTCATGTAAGCGATTCCTCCATTGCCAAAAAGAGAGGTTCAATTCTTGTCCAATTAACAAGTATGCACTTCATGCCCACCAAAAAAGCCTTATGGGCCATTACATTCTGATATCTCGTACCCCCCTTCACTAGAGAGTGACAGCCCAACAGAATACACGTAGGCAGCTGTTTAACCGTCTTCCCGCCTATCCTTTCTAAAAACTTAACTATCCTAGTCCAAAAAGCTGTTATAGCTGAGCACTTCCAGAAAGCATGGTAGAAGTTATTATATGGCGCTCCACAGCGTCTACATTGGGCCGATTCTATATACCCCATTTGACACATCCGAGACTGAGAGGTGTATGCCCTATATATCACTCTGACCTGTCATTCTCGAAGGTTTGCGTTTTGCGTCCATTTCAAGACTCCTCTCCAACCCTTCAACAAGTCTCTCGGGGGTGATCCCTCTTTGAATGTCTGCTGTCCACTTTGCTGCCACTCGTGTGAGATCTCCCTGTGGTCGAGCCAGTAGCAGCCTTTTATGTAGTATGGATATCGAAATAGGATCCTCTGATACCATCTCGAATAGTTCCCCCATCTTAGTGGTCAGATCAACATCAAGTGCTGCTCGGGGGAGTGAGGCTATATAGTGTCTAAGCTGTTCATACGCAAAACATACCCCCCCAGTCTGCTGCGTCTAGTTGTAACTCGGCCATTGTTTTGAGGCTACCACTGGGCTCCAACCAATAGTGTAAAAGTATATTTCCCCCCTCTCCCCAGGATCTCAGTATAGGATTTTCATCTCCCGGGCGAAACGCCTCGTTCCCTTGGAGGGGTAGTAATCTGCTACATCTAGGATCAAAGGACCACAGCCTAGCCAGGTCCTTCCATATGGCTTTTAAGGGCCACACTAAAACACTAGTCCGCAACCTTGTAGGCAGATCCTTCAGTGCCCCATGTAAGACATACATCAGGTTTAAGGGGCTACACCTCGCTTTTTCTATCTCTAACTGGGTATAATCCTCCCTCTGCAGGTACCAGTCCCCTAAATGGCGCAATAAACATGCTATGTTATAGCGTTTAATGTCCGGCACTCCCATCCCCCCACTTCTCCAAGGCCCCACCAATTGTGAAAACCGTATCTGAGGTCTTTTCCCAGCCCACAAAAATTTGGAGAGCAGTTTTTGCAAAGATCTCACTTCCTGGTGTTTGAGGTATAATGGTATTGTTTGTAAGAAGTATAGCCATTTAGGGAAAAGCACCATATTAAACAAGGAGATGCAGCCCACCAACGATATCGGTAGTCCTGCCCATCTTCCCAATGTTCTCCTGGTGTCTTCTAGCAAGTATTCTACATTAGCACTATATAGCTGCTTGGAGTCTTTGGTAAGCTGGATCCCTAGGTATGTAAACGTACCCCCCACTCTTTTAAGTGGACAACATAAACTTTCCCATTGTTCCTCTCTCATGTGAAGTGTCATAACCTCAGATTTGTCTAGATTAAGATGAAATCCAGAATAATCCCCAAATTCAGCAAAAATGTCCAGTAGGGATGGCAAGGACACCTGGGGGTCCTGTATTATAGTTAACTGAAACCTGGTTCACCCTGATGACTCTGCCTCAGTGGCGGCCCTATGCCATGGAGGCTATCTCTTCTCCCATTCTTCCCGCCCAGTTGGCTGCGGTGGCGGCGTCGGGTTACTACTTTCGCCCTCCTGCAGTTTTCAACCTCTCCTCCTACCGTAGTCTCACTGCTTCTTATCCTTTGAAGTTCACGCCATCCGTCTATTCTACCCGCTGCCACTCAGAGTTGCAGTCATTTACCGCCCCCCCCTGATAAGTCCCTATCTTCCTTCCTTACCGACTTCGATGCCTGGCTCTCCGTTTTTCTTGAGCCCTCATCCCCATCCCTCATTCTGGGAGACTTTAACATACACGTTGATGACCAATGCGACCCTCACGCTTCTCAGTTCCTCACTCTAGCATCCTCCTTCAACCTCCAGCTATGCTCCCACCCCTACTCACCGAGACGGCCATTGTCTTGACCTCATCCTCTCCTCTACCTGCTCACCCTCCAATTTCTGCGCCTCAGCTCTTCCTCCCTCTGACCATCACCTGATCACCTTCACACTGCATCACCCTCCCCCGCAGTCCCGCCCAACACTAACCACTATTTCCAGGAATCTCCAGGCTGTCGACCCTCCCACCTTATCCTCCATTATCTCTAATCTCCTCCCTTCCATCATGTCCTCCGAGTCTGTCAACAAGAATGTGTCTGCTTACAATGCCACTCTCTCCTCTGCTCTGGACACCCTTGCACCATCCATCTCCCGTCCCACAAGATGTATTAATCCTCAGCCCTGGCTGACCCCTTGCATCCGTTACCTTCGCTCCTGTGCCTGATCTGCTGAACGCCTGTGGAGGAAATCTCGTACCCATTCAGATTTCCTTCATTACAAATTCATGCTATCCTCCTTCCAGTCCTCCCTATTCCTTGCCAAACAGGACTATTACACCCAATTGACCAATTCTCTCAGCGCCAACCCTCGTCGTCTCTTCGCCACCCTTAACTCCCTCCTCAAAGTGCCCTCCGCTCCCACCCCCCCTCACTCTCACCTCAATCACTGGCTGACTACTTCTGCGACAAGGTGCAAAAGATCAACCTTGAGTTCACTACCAAGGCACCTCTTCCTCTTCACCCTTCAACCCTCTCCCTCAACCAACCAACCCAGGCTTCTTTCTCCTCCTTCCCTGATATCACCGAGGAGGAAACCACCCGCCTTCTTTCCTCCTCGAAATGCACCACTTATTCCTCTGATCCCATCCCCACCAACTTACTTAACACCATCTCTCATACTGTCACGCCCTCCATCTGTCATATCCTCAACCTCTCTCTCTCTCCACTGCAACTGTCCCTGACACCTTCAAGCACGCCGTAGTCACACCTCTCCTCAAAAAACATCATTTGATCCTACCAGTCCCCCAACTACCACCCCATCTCCCTCCTACCCTTCCTCTCCAAAATACTTGAGCGTGCTGTTCACAGCCACTGCCTTGATTTTCTCTCCTCTCATGCCATCCTCGATCTGCTTCAATCTGGTTTTCGCCCTCTACACTCGACAGAAACGGCACTCTCTAAAGTTTGTAATGACCTGTTCCTTGCCAAATCCAGAGGCCACTACTCCATCCTCATCCTCCTTGATCTATCCGCTGCTTTTGATACTGTCAATCATGATTTACTTCTTGCCACACTATCCTCATTTGGGTTCCAGGGTTCTGTCCTCTCCTGGTTCTCCTCCTATCTCTCCCACCGCACCTTCAGAGTACACTCTCATGGATCTTCCTCCACCCCCATCCCGCTCTCTGTTGGAGTTCCTCATGGATCTTCCTCCACCCCCATCCCGCTCTCTGTTGGAGTTCCCCAGGGATCTGTCCTTGGACCCCTTCTTGTTTTCAATCTACACCTCTTCCCTGGGCTCACTGATCTCATCTCATGGTTTCCAGTATCATCTTTATGCTGATGACACCCAGCTATATCTCTCCACACCAGACATCACCGCGGAGACCCAGGCCAAGGTATCGGCCTGCTTATCCGACATTGCTGCATGGATGTCCAACCGCCACCTAAAACTGAACGTGTCCAAGTCCGAGCTTATCGTCTTTCCACCAAAACCCACTTCTCCTCTTCCTCCACTCTCTATCTCAGTTGATGGCACCCTCATCCTCCCCGTTTCATCTGCCCGCAATCTCGGAGTCATCTTCGACTCCTCCCTCTCCTTCTCTGCGCATATCCAGCAGATAGCCAAGTCCTGTCGCTTCTTTCTCTTTAACATCAGCAAAATTCGCCCTTTCCTCTCTGAGCACACCACCTGTACTCTCGTCCATGTTCTCATTACCTCTCTCCTTGACTACTGCAACCTACTCCTTACTGGCCTCCCACTTAGCCATCTATCCCCACTTCAATCTGTTCAGAACTCTGCTGCACGTCTTATATTCCGCCTGAACCGATATACTGATATCACCCCTCTTCTCAGGTCACTTCACTGGCTTCCAATCAGATACCGCATACAGTTCAAGCTTCTCCTTCTTACCTACAAATGCACTCAGTCTGCAGCCCCTCATTACCTCTCTACCCTCATTTCCCCTTACGTTCCCGCCCGTAACCTCTGCTCACAGGACAAATCCCTCCTCTCAGTACCCTTCTCCACCACCGCCAGCTCCAGGCTCCACTCATTCTGCCTCGCCTCACCCTATGCTTGGAATCAACTTCCTGAGCCCTTACGCCAAGCCCCCTCCCTACCCATCTTCAAATCCTTGCTCAAAGCCCACCTCTTCAATGTTGCTTTCGGCACCTAACCTTTATACCTTTCAGGAAATCTAGACTGCCCCTATTTGACTGACTGTACATTTGTCCTTTAGATTGTAAGCTCCTTAAGCAGGGACTGTCCTTCTATGTTAAATTGTACAGCGCTGCGTAACCCTAGTAGCGCTTTAGAAATGTCAAGTAGTAGTAGTCATCAGCAAAAGCCGAGATCTTAAAGGAAGTTTACTGTATTTGTACCCCTCTCACCTCCTCCATACTCTGGATGTCTCTAATAAGAGGGTCAAGCACCAACACAAAGAGAAGGGGCGAGAGGGGACATGCCCATTTACCCATACCTCCGCAGTAGGTCCTTGGTACAAAGTTTCTATGGCATGTAGGAAAAACCCTTCCATCCCAAATGCCCTCAGGGAGGCAAATATAAAGTCCCAATTAACCCGGTCAAATGCCTTTTCGGCTACTGATCTTTCTCGTACGAAGCCCACCTGAGACTCCCCCACTATCTCCGGCAGGATCCGTGCCAGTCTGTTTGCCAGAATCTTTGCCAGTAATTTTGTTTCAAAAGAAAGCAAAGAAATAGGTCTATATGAACTGGCTAGAAGTGGGTCGCGGCCTGGTTTTAGCAAGACTATGATTTGTGCTTTCCTCAAAGACTCTGGCAGTCCCCCCAGCTCTACACATCTATTGAAAACCTCTGTCAGGCAAGGTACAATATCCGAGCTAAGAAGCTTATAAAACTCAGAGGAGAGCCCATCCACTCCTGGTGATTTATACAATGGGCTGGCATGTATACCCCAGCTCACCTCGTCTTCTGATATTAATCTATTAAGGCTGCTTTGTTGCGTCGCTGTGATCTGGGGAAGTGACTGTCCTGCTAAATAACACTCTGCTTGAAGCCCCTGATCCTCTGGAGGGGAATATAAAGTCTCATAAAACTGCCGGAATACTTCATTCACACCCTCCAGAGTATGCTGAATACCCCCCTGTGTATCCCTGATTTGTGACACATATCTTGAGCCACCCGCTTGCTTCACCAGTCGTATAACTGATAGCGATAATAAAAATTAGATTTTTTGGCTTTGGCATGTATTAACTGGTTCAAAGATGACTGAGCCTCCAATAGCCTTAATTTATTTAAGGGCGTTGGGTTAGTTCCAAATCTCTGGCGCGCCTGCCCCACTACCTTCCCCATCCTGACTATCTCTGCCTCTCTGGATCTTTTCTTATAGGAATGATATGAAATTATGGCTCCTCTCAGCAAGGCCTTGGCCGCTTCCCAAAATAGTATCGGGTCTACTTGATAGCTATTCTCATTAAACTCTGAGTATTCTTTCCATTGAGGCTGTATATAGGAGGCAAATTGTGGGTCGTAATACAGTTCTTTGGGAAATCGCCACCTAGCCCTCTGGGTTCCATCCCCTCCACACCCAATTGTAATCCACACAAAAGCGTGGTCTGATGCCTGTGTCGGCCCTATCTCTGCCTGTTGTAACCAAGGAGTTCTATTTGCCGAAACAAGGATATAGTCAATTCGGGATAGTGTGTCATGTGCCCTAGATAAGTGGGTATAATCCCTCTCTCCCGGGTGGTACAGGCGCCATGCGTCTACTAGATCTAACATAGAGCACAGCCGTGGGACTTCCTTTGTCAAATTCACAGGCCCTACTCTGGAGGCTCCAGTACTATCCAATAACGGGTCATAGACTGAATTAAAGCCCCCCCCCCCCCCATAATTATAGGCATCTGGTCAAAGGAGTGCACATGTCTCACCAGGGTCTGATAGAACCTCTTGTCATATTGGTTCGGTGCATATACATTAATTAGTAAGAAAGGGTGATTATTCACATGGGCTTCTAAGAAAACATATCTTCCCAGCGGATCCGCAATTACCCGTTTTTTAGTGATATGAAGCCCTTTGCGGAATAAGATAACTCCCGCCTTTCTATTTGGTGACGGGCTTTCCACATAGTCTCCCACTCACCATTTACATAACTTCTTATGTTGTATTGCTGTTAAGTATGTCTCCTGTAGCATTGCTATATGTGCCTTTTGTCTATTTAAAGTCTGTAAAATCTTACTACTTTTGATTGAGGAGGAAATACCCCCTACATTCCAAGATATGAGCTTAACCATATCCTGCCCAAATTGGCTCACATACGTTGTTAAACCTATAGTAAAGAGAGAGGTGTCCCAGCCTACACCTCCCTCTGCTTCTTTGTTTTCTCTGGGCACTTCCTAGTTGTCTTCTCTTACCCCTTTTACAAGCCATGTTCGAACAGACCTTCTCCCCTCCCCCTCCAATCTTTAATCCCTTGAGTTCCAACAGGGAACTCATCACGTATTAGTGTGCTTTCCCCATCTATTTCAGTTATCCATCTGCTCCATAGGGAATACCCAATCATGTGGAACTTATGCCTGTCTCCATTTATTGAGACCGGGTCTTTACCTTGTACCCCCCCGTCCAATTACTCCCTTGGGACAAGGGTTTAGATATGGAGATTTAGTCACTAATCATACTTAGCAGTCTTCCAGTCCCACGTTTCTCCATTCAGCGCAAGTCTCAAAATCTCTATCAACTCACTTATCCAGACAAAGACTTTCTTCTGTTAAACGCCATCTTTTCGACATCAGGTTGCAGATTCCTGTGCAATGCTCTTAAGGAAGTCTTTAGCTGCAGACACCTTTTCAAAGAGTTTCTCTCCTCCCTCGTACTGAACCTTCAGTTTGGCGGGATAAATCAGTGCAAAGCTGATTCTCTTCTCATGTAAGGCCGCGCACACGGGCGCAAACTCCTTTCGCGCCGCGGCCACACGTGCAGAATAGTCCTGGAAGCAAAGGATCTGTTGGCCTTCATGACGAAGCTCTCCTCCGGTCCTCACAGCCTGCAATATCGCCTGTTTGTGGCCATAGTGAAGAATCTTCATTATCACCGCCTGCGGTCTCGCCGCGCCTTGGCCCCAGCCGATGTGCTCTCTCGATGCGCAGCAGGCCCAGTAGGTTATTCAGTTTTAATGTGCTCTGAAGCCAGGTCTCTAGAAAACTCCCCAACTCCGAGTCCTTGATCTGTTCTGGTAGCCCAATTAGTCGTAAATTATTACGACGAGTTCTGTTCTCTAGGTCGTCTAGTTTATTTTCTAGCTCCACGATTTTCTTCTGTAGGGCCTCCACAGGTTGTTCAGATGCCCCTGCTCGGTCTTCCAGGTCACTGATCCGCTGTTGCATGTGGTCCAGGTCGAGGTGGAACCCGTCAAGCCGTTAGTGGGCGGATTCTGCGCGGTCAAACAACGCTTGCAATTTATCGAAGGCCGCCTCTACCGCAGCTGTCACCTCCGCGGTGATTTCTGCCGTCCATATCGAGCAAATGCTCGAATTCGGCGATTGCTGTCTGGGCGCCATCTTGGATTCTGCAGTCTTGCCTTTCTCTTTCTCTTTTCTAAGCATTTTTGCCGCCATTCTTCTTGCTCGAGGCTAGCGGGCAGATTCCCACCCGGTCTCCAAGTTGTTAGGCTGGCGATACAAAAGTTCGTTTTTCCCCTTTGAGGCTGATAATAGCGTTAGATGATGGGGGAATCGCAGGAGCTCAGTTCCAACACGACTTCACTCCTGCATCACACCACGTGACATCCAGTTGAAAATGATTTAAGGCTCTTGGCCACTTTAAATCACCTGTCTGGGGCTAACCAGGCATTTTCAGTAGTACTTAACCGGATAGTGCTGCTGAAAGTGCCTGGTTAGCACCCAAGCCAAAACTGGCTATTTTGGGGGCATTCCGGGGCGGAGTCAGCACTTAGCCGGTTAAGAGAACTGCATAAATAGGACCACATAAAACAGTCCTATCTTTATGCGGTTCTTTATAGCCAGTTAAGTGCCAAATATCTCGCTTAACGGCTGTTTTTTGCCGGTTCCATATACCCAGAAATTCAATGCTGGATCCCAGACATGGCCTAGCCTTTAATCTCTGGGTATAATGCCAGCGGCTGTCAGCAAATTGCTGATCACTGCCAGCTGAATTTCGGGCCCTTTATAGCATATCACTTATCCGCATAAGTGCAAGTGTTCTATAAATTTACATGCACAATCAGTGTGTAAATTTAGGAGTCCTGTTGTAGAATGAGTAGCCTAATTGTTGGTGCACTGGCCTGAGAACCAGAGGAACTGGGTTCAATTCACACTGCAGCTTTGTGACTCTGGGCAAGTTACTTAAACCGTGCATTGCCCCAGGTTTTAAAAAAGTACCTCTAATATATATATATATATATATATATATATATTAGGGGTACTTTTTTAAAACCTGGGGCAATGCACGGTTTATATGTGTGTGTGTGTGTGTGTGTGTATATATATATATATATATATATATATACATACACACATACACACATACACACACACACATATAAAAGGCACCTCCAACGTTCCAATGAAGCCTCAAGCCGGATGAGGCGCCTGAGATATCCGGTTTGGCCTGCAGTCACTGTAGCTCCGCCCTCACGTCAAAATGTGATGACGTTGAGGATGGGGCGGCAAAGGCACAACGCACGAGTTCCAGAGATTCAGCAGCGGGGAGAGCGCTGCGAACTTTCATCACAAACTCGCAACCAAGGGAGTGAAGGATGGAGAGGGGGGGTGTGGAACTCAGAAGGGAGGGACGGAGGGGAGGGTCTGGAACTCGGAAGGGAGGGAGGGAGGATGGTTGGGGGGGGGGGGGAATTACCTTGCTAGCGTCCGTTTCATTTTTTCCCGAAACGGGCATTTCTTACTAGTGTGTGTATATGTATATATGTGTATATATATATATATATATATATATATATATATATATATATATATATATATATATATATATATATATATATATATATATATATATATACACTGCTTTGATTGTCACCACAAAAAGGCCCATCCCCATCCCCTTTCTTTCCATACTAGCTGGATTATGAAGGCAGCTGTGGGATCTGACAAACTCTGTAAAGACTGGGCTAAGTTGAGAGGGGAATCTAAAAACAGAGGAAAAATCTGAGTAGCTGAAAATGAATGCTTATGACCTTAGAGGCCTGTTCCCACTGGAAGCCTAATGAAGCAGGAAGAGACCGCTAAGCTTGCAAAACACCTCCATATTGGGCCTGATCTATTTAGAGCTTTCTCTGGTTTGGTGGAAGAACCTTTGTAAAGAATGGTTTGCGGGGTTATGTTTAAACAGTATCTGATTGTGTCTTCTTTGCTTCAAGGTGACTCTACATCTGGTCAGCGGGCCATCTATCACAATCTTGGATTAACTGGGATTCCTATTATCAATGTGAACAACAACTGCTCTACGGGGTCCACTGCGTTGCACTTGGCCCGGCAGCTCATCCGAGGAGGTCTGTCAAGTTTGTGATCATAATCAAGGACTGACATAGTGAATGGGCTGGCCAGGTGCTCAGGTCTAGTGGTGTGCATCATGGATTAAGGGTGGAGGGAGCATCTACTGAGCAAGGACCATTTCTGAGGTTACATATGACTTTGAAGAGGCACCCTTGGGCTGATGAGCCACCTGGGCCTGCTGCCCCTTTGGGGGCCTTTGCCCCTGTGAGCCCATTTGAGGTTATCTGGGATAAATATTACTACTTTCAGTGTGTAATGCCTGAAATACTGTACAGCATCCAAGGGATAAAGCTTTTTTTTTTGTGTGTGTGCAATTTAATTTCTTAGTCCTGAGTCTTCTTCCATTGTAGGCAGTACCAAAGGCCTATATGCATATAAATTCAGGAGTCTCCCCCTAGGAGAGTTCACTCTGCTTTGCAGTTAGAAGCTATTTGAGCAGGGACTGTCTTTCTTCTATGTTTGTGCAGCGCTGCATACGCCTTGTAGCGCTATAGAAATGCAAAATAGTAGTAGTAATACATGTCTGACAGCTATTTGGGTTGGAGCTCAACGACGCTTGACCTAAGGCTGGAGCATGCATGAGCTCATCTTTAAAATCAGCTTGAAGAGACTGTTTTTCAGGCCTGCCTTCAGGTCCTATGCCACTAGTTGACAAATTAGAAACAGCTGCAGGAAAGTAGTTCTACCTGTAGTCTTGGGTTGGCCTGGTCGGATCCTCCTGCATCAGGTAAAGCAGCTTAGGAGTTGTGGGGACTTGACTAGTGAGCTCCCCTTCTGTGCTTGTCTATGCTTTTCTATACTGAAGCTTGTAATTCTAGTTTGTAAGGCTGAGTGACATATCAAGTATACAAACACAAACTGGGCAAAACAGATGAGCCTTAACGGTCTTATGCTGGTGGTCTAATCTATACTTTGCTTATTGTCTTGTTTCTTTTCTCTACAGCCTTGCCAAGTTTTTATCATTGTAGTTCTCCACTTTTATGGGTTACGGTTTACTACATTTGATATCTTGTTTATAATACATGTAGGTGGTTACAAGTAAACAAAAAAAATACTAATTATTTATATAATAACATAACATGCAACACACATGCTCTATTGTTTGATATGCCTGCTGCTGAGTGTTTGAACACTGCAAATGTTTGAATAACTTCTGTCTGCTGAAATGCTGCTGCTGCTCCTGTTTCCCAGAGGGCTGATAGGATAATATATTCTGTCTTTTATTTAGGTTTGGCCAATTGCACCCTTGCTCTTGGTTTTGAGAAGATGGATAAAGGATCGCTTACACTTAAGGTAAGCGACATGTAATGGTCATTCCCACTGCATTTGTACTGAAACAGCTGGAATGCTGCAAGGCCTGTCTGGCTGAAGTTTTGTGCTGCTGTTAATGTGAGGCTGATTGGAGCCTCTTTGTTCCTGGGTGAGGTATGAAGGGTGCTCTAGCTTTATAGAAGGTGGAATATTTGGGGTACTGTTCTTAGTTTCAGGGGTTGGTGTTGGGTGGGAGGTGAAGATAGTTTCAGGTCCCTGCAGTGTTGTAATTTGGTAGTGTATGTTTGATAGAGGAGCAATAACTTCTTTAGCTTGAGGCTTAAAGGTTTGGATAATTTCTAAAAAAGTTTATAAGCCATTATTGAGATGGACTTGGGGAAAATCCATTGCTCTTCCTAAGATAAGCAGCATAAAATGTTTCCTTTACATAGCTTTCCGCTGTTCCAGAACCTGTGGGAAAGTTGTGTCCATCAACCAGCAGATGGAGATAGAGAATTGAAAACTAAGCAGAGACATATCTCACTTCGCATACAGTCCAGCTGTTCAGTATTTTCTTTCTCCAGCAGGTGAATGGACACGCTTTTCAGCCTCTGGTTCTACTACTACTAATAGCATTTGTATAGCGCTACCAGACGCACGCTGAATGATTTGCTTCTGGTCCAGTTTGTCAACTAGTCCTTAGTTGAGCTTTATCGGGTGGCTTGAGTCTAGAGTCATATCTGGAGGTCTTCAGATCCCTGTGTTGACCTGGTTGGAGTTTAATAACTCTTCCACACAGTCTGGCATCAGGTTTCATGTTATGAGAGCTGCTGCTGTAAATGCTTTTGATCAGGGACAGGCAGTGCCATACCAAGGACAGTGCGAATGGGACAAACTATACAGGGTGCAAATATGTAGAGGCACAAAAATTGCTCCCAGTGCACACTCGGGGGGGGGGGGGGGGGGGCGCACCAGTGGCCAAGTTGCACAGGACACAGCTATAGCCTTGTACACTCCGGGCTTTTTTGGGAGGGGTCTTACTGCTGTTCATGCTATACAATGTCATTTGAACAGTTCTGTCTAAACAGTGACGTATTTTCAATATTCACTGCAGCTTCAGCAAACACCCTCATCAACATATATCTTGCAAAAATTAAAATGGTAAAACAGCACAACTCCACAATGACACATCTGGTTCTGCTCTTAGGGTTCTACAGAGCTCCATTTTGGGAAAACTCCATCAGGAACCCAGGGCACAATATAATTACCACTGGAGGCTTTAATTTCGTAGACACATGTCCTCACTGTTGCTGCAATGGTGGTGCTACCAAAGGGCTCTGTACAAGACACAGCTTGCCATACATCCTGTATGGTAGCTCGTTTTACTTGAGCAATTGAATCCAAAGCAATTTGAACTTGTACAGGGATAGGCACTCTAATAGTTACCTATCCCTAATGAAGACAAATTGTCATTGTTTGCAGAAACTGGAGAAGTTTCAGTCATTGTTCAGGAAATGGCCATTCTTTCTAGAAGATCTTTACCCAGTTGGGGAGGGGGACTAGATGCACGAGGAGGTAATGAAACTACGGGTAGAGAAATGCTCACTATTGGAGAAGTAGAGGTACTTGAGAGCGCAAATATATGTTGATTCATTAGGCCTTTACTCTGGATTTACAGGCTGCTCTCCTTGCTGCTTCTTTCCCGTAACTAGAAACCAAAGTAATGTCCCACTCCTCGATGCAGGACATTACATGCCCCTTTGGTAACGCCCCTTCGGCCATGTGGCTGCATACTGCAGTAGGACATATGCTTATGAAGCACTTCTGACGACCACTCCATTGATGTCGGTTACCTCTAGGGTGTCCGTGGCTCTGCCTGCACTGTTCCAACACACTGGCTCCTCATCAGCAGGATGACCCCAGACATAACAGTATTTTGAGTAAACGTTTTATGTTTATTCTTAAGTTATATTGATTATAGACATATGAAAGGTCCTATGTAATATATAAAACCGCAAAGCATGCAGGGGGTGGGTCAGAGCTTGTGGAGATGGGGATAGACTTGTCCCTGTGTCATTCTGAAACAGGTGGGAAATCAGGAGACGAAAGGCAAATTTTGGTTCCAAACAAGGCAACTTTATTGCTAGCAAGTGAACAGCACCGAGTAGCCTCGGGACACTGTGTGTCATAAATCATCTGACACTTACATTTATACTTCCCTACTGGGCCTGCGCATTTGGCCCCTTACACGTCACAACCGACATGCGCAGTAAACATTTGTAGTTCTTACAGTACAAAATTGTAGTCCCAGCACGTACACACGTCATAACACTGAAATGATACTGGCAATAAAAACGAAACTTAGCAGCTTATTCTTCACACACACAATGCTCCTTTCTAGCACAGGAGATAAGGTGCGGCTCAGGAATGCAGGGGGGGTGTCAGCACCCTCCAAGGTCGCCTATTCAGATGGCGTTGCTACGTGCAAGCTGGTCTTGTATAGGCCTTGCAAACTACTGTTACAAGCTATAGGTCTAATAGCTCTGCATTCTGTCTGTACATTAGTAAACAGCAAACTTCTTTTGTTAGTAAACAGTAAAACTGGATAAGGCACAAATGTCCAGTGCAGTAATAAGGTGTGGCTAAACAGCCAAAAGCAGAGGTAGAGTGCATAAGTAAAAGTCCATCAGTAGGCCCAAAAACATGAGGTTGTCCTGTTGCTCAGTAGTATGCATAGTATTCGAACAGTATCCGGCGTTCCACCCCTTCATTCCCCCCTTTTGATACTTGAACATCCATCAGGTGGAGAGTATCACCTCCATGAACCCTGAAAAGGAAAGAAAGGACAAGGATAGTTAGCGAGGGAGGCAACAAGCGAGCCCTAAGCCCTTGCGCAGCCGTTGGTTGCTTCGCCGCGGTTGAGACGGAGGGCCCCTAGTGGAATCCCCCCCCCTTTGTATCCGGTCTTATGCTGACACAAGGGTAATGGCCCCTTAAGTGACTTAGGGGGTTCAAAGTGCACATCAGCCACAAGGTGCTTCATCGTCAGCTTCATCAGACTGGGGAATGGGGGAGTACATCTGGAGAGCCATAAGCTGGGCAGCACCACGGCGATCAGCGATGCTTTCCATGGTGGAGCGGAGACACCTGAAAACTAAGGGGAGAGACAAAGGTATTAATAGGCAGGACAGCAAAAACAGGCCACCCATGACGAGGAGGCCTTGCAGGCTCCCGGAGGTTGGGAGCCAGCTGGTGAGGGAGGAAGTCCAATCCCACGCACTGTTCCAGGTCTGGACGGGGACGTGGGCTAGTTTGACCATCCGGTCAGTTATTTCTCTGATGACATGGCTCTGGTCATCAATCTGTAAGCAGCAATTACTGAGGTTAAACTTGCCGCACACCCCGCCCTCCTGGGCTAAGAGGTAGTCAAGAGCCAAGCGATTTTGGTAAACGGCGGTAATGAGTTTAGTGTTCTGTCGAGCTAGGATATTGAGGGCAAGGGCCGAATCGTTGGTAAGGATTTCGAGTACGGCCTGTAGGCGAATAATGCGATTCAGCATGTAGATAGGGGTGCGGTACCCGTATGTACCATCTTCAGCCCATGTGGCCGGTCCATAGTAATGAATGATACGTTCAGGCGGCCACTCGTTGTCCTTCCAGTCTCCAATTTGGACTTTGGGCTTGATGATTGGGAAAGACCGTTTTCGTCGGGCAGGGTTATCAGGCCCCTTTTCCACGTATAGGGGGATACCCAAAGTTTCGCCGACTTGTATGGGCAGAAGGAAAAAACTAGGTCGGACCGTGCCCAAGAGACAGGTACCGTACCAGCGGGTCGGGAGTTGTTCATAGGCCCTGCGTCCGCAGATATAGTAGTAGCCCGCCGGGGCTACCCACTTGAGGGAGGCGTTCCCTCCGTATGTCCATGTCGTGTTCAAGGTGGGTTCTGTCCAGATAGGCTCCGGGGCGGGCAGGTTGTCCGTTTGCCACCAGGTCGTCCGGCTGCCATTATACTGAAGAACCCCTGTACAAGCAGAGTCTCCCACTGGTACAGAGTAACGCTTCGATGGCGCTCGACTAGCGCAGAGGGTACCTATGATATTTGTTCTCAGGGCCCATTCGTACGGCTTCGGCCGCTGGGGAAAGGTAATATTGGTGGTGTTGAGTGCATCCCATGTTTGCTGTCGGATCTCTCTCGCTTCCCAAGGCCATTGTTCACCCATGTCGGTGCCTCCACAGACGAAACAGTTGGCAATTCCCAGGGAGAGGGCAATGTTTTCCGCCAAGTTGAGAAACATATTCCGGGCTTCTGGGGAAATGGGGAATTTAGTCTCAGTGTGTTCAGCACGGGCGATCTCATCGAATACGTCTTGGTAGCCAACGACAGTAGTCTGATAGTGCGTAGGAGGCTTAGTTTCGAGACTCTGATATATGGTAATATATGTCAACGGGTCCATTCCTCCGCCGTCAATGCCGAGGCCCCACGTCCCTCTCCATGGCACGTCGTGTCCTCGAATGGGCCAGTCTAGGGACACATAGTTACCAGAACCTCGACGAAACTCGCCCAGGCCGGTGCATCCGGCATATCCTCCTCCCGTATAAGCACATACTCGGTCCCAGCCCGAGGCTCGAGTGTCGCCGGCGCATGGGAGCCAAACCCACGGGGAGCAGCATCTCATGTCTGGACTGAAGGGGCAGACATACTTGTGGTCATTAACGTATGCCTCTCGCCAACTCTGGCTGCCACACTTGCGAGACCAAGGGTGTTTATCCATGGCGGCACAGACGTCGAAGGTTAGGGTTGCTACAGTTTGGATGCCACCAACAAGGATGCGAGTGGAATTTATGTAATACAGAATGCCATCTCCCTCTACTCCTGGAGGCCCGGCCACATACGCAGGGAGTCCAACGCTGAGGGTGATATTGTAGTATCTCGGCTTGGTAGGGCTATGGCAGATAGTGAGATTTCCTTGGAGGCATCTGTGGAACTGTTGGAGGCCATTCGGAGTGATGAGGGCACAAGTCGGGAGAAGCCGGCAATCGCCTTCCGGGGGCTGCGTCTGGTGAATGAGGGTAGTGACTAGGTGATATCCTCCCTCTATACGGTGGCGCACAAGACGCAAACATTCAGTGCAATTCAGGCTCAGGGTGGCAGGATAGCTCGGGACTGCACCCAGGAGAAGGAAGATGGTCAGCATTATATATGTGGTGGAAGGTATCCGAGCTTTTGCAGCAAGAAGATAATGAGGCCCACGATGAAGGCTGCGATAAAGAGAGAGCCAAAAACGCAGTGGGTCCAGAAACTGAGTTCCTGTTGCTGGGCAGGCATGAATCTGGTGGTTCACGTTTTTCGTAGAGTCAGCCGTAATGGAGCGTCAGGATGTTGGTGCGCAGTCCAACGCTTCAGGGTGCTGCTAGTGGGAGCAGCAGGTTTCAGTCGGGTCCAATGTATCCACACTGGGCTTCCTGCAATTTTAACAGCGGTTGAGGTCGTTAGGAGAACAAGGGAGGGCCCCTTCCATTTGGGCTTTAGGCAGTCAGATTCATCCCACTCTTTTACCCAGACCTCGTCTCCCACCCTGAACCTGTGCGTAGGACTGGTGAGGACTAAGGGAGCTACTCTTTCAGTGTACTGCTGTATGTCTTGCACTACCTGGTGTAAGGCTCTCATCTGTTTCACTAAGGAACTCTCACCCTGTATCTGCAAGGAGTCGGGAAAGGAGGGTAGTGGTGGTGGCCTAGCATACATCATCTCGTAAGGAGTAAGGCCGGTAGCCTTGGGGGTACACCTAAGATGCAGCAAGGCCAGTGGAAGCAGGTCGGGCCATTTGGCTTTTGCTTCTTGGCATAGCTTGGCTAGCTGGTTCTTCAGGGATCGGTTAGCCCTCTCCACTACTCCACTGCTTTGGGGTCTCCAGGCACAATGCAACTTCCAATCGAGGCCCAGTCTGGTACTGAGCTGTTGTGTTACTTCGCTAGCGAAGGCGGGACCGTTGTCAGAGTTTATTTGCTTGGGGAGGCCGTATCTGGGTAGGATTTGATGAAGCAGTAGGGAGGTAACTTCTTTAGCCATCTCCGTTCTAGTGGGCTGAGCTTCAATCCATCCGGTGTAGGTACACACGGCGACGAGGATAGCTTTGTAGCCGCGCGCCGGGGGCATGTGTGTGAAGTCAATCTGGCACACGTGGAAAGGGCTGGTGCCTCGGAGAACATGTCCTGGCATAGGGCCGGGCCCCGTTCGAGGGTTGTTCCGGGCACAAGTCGCGCATCGGCTGGAAGCGTTTTTGGTCCACAGGGATAGTTTGTTGATGTAGTAGGTCTTCTCAAGTAAGCGCCCCAGGGCGTCCCTTCCCAGGTGGGTGCGGTCGTGGGCCTCCTTGGCCACCGTCCAGGCCAAGGCTTCGGGTATCCATATGCGCCCATCCTGTAGTATCCACCAGCCATTGCGCGACTGTAGACCCTCTTGTTGGGCCCATTCCGTTTCTTGGGGGGTGTAGATAGGGGTCTCCGTAGGGAGCTGGACGACGAGTACGGGGTCAGGAGGGTGAGAGGAGTAGGGGAGCTGACTTGCCCTTTTTGCAGCGTCGTCTGCCCGCTGATTTCCCCGGGCGATAGGGTCCGTTCTTCCAGTGTGGGCCCTGCAGTGCATCACAGCCACCTTCTTCGGCCTCCATACTGACTCGAGTAATTGGCAGATCTCAGCGGCATTTGCAAGTCCTTTCCCCTCAGCTGTCAGAAATCCCCTCTCCTTGTACAAGGCTCCGTGCACCTGGAGGGTGAGGAAAGCGTATTTGGAGTCGGTGTAAATGTTGACAACTTTTCCTTCAGCCCACATAAGGGCTTTGGTGAGGGCAATCAGTTCCGCTTTTTGGGCTGACGTCCCGGGCGGCAGAGCCATAGCTTCAATCACATGGTCCTCCGACACGACGGCATAGCCAGCTCTTCGGATTCCCTCTATCACCTGGCTGCTTCCATCGGTGAACAGGGTGATGCCTCCTTGCCAGGGTTGATCCTTGAGGTCAGGTCTACTAGAATGCACAGTGGCCATTACTTCTTCACAGTCGTGGAGTGGCGATTCGGGGGCTGGAAGGAGAGTGGCCGGGTTGAGGTTGGTCGTGTCCAAGATCCGCACCTCCGGATTCTCGCACAAGAGGGCTTGGTATTTAACCAATCGGGAGTTGGTCATCCATCTGGGTCCGTGACTCTCGAGTAGGCCGCGGATGGCGTGGGGTGTGGTCACAAAAAGTGTTTGGCCGAACGTGAGTTTATTGGCCTCGTGTATCAGGAGACAGGCCGCTGCAATGCTTCGGAGACAGCCCGGCCATCCTCGTGCCACGTTGTCCATGGTCTTGGAGAGGTATGCTACAGGGCGGTGCCAGGTGCCGACTAGTTGGGTGAGGACTCCAAGTGCCAATCCCTTCTTTTCGTCGACGAACAAGTGGAACGGCTTAGTCACATCTGGCAGTCCGAGCGCTGGTGGGGCCACAAGGGCCTCCTTGAGGTCCTGCAGGGCTTTCAGCTCGTGTTTCTCCCACTGGAGGTCTTGGCCCTCGAGTTCAGGCCCCTTCAGTTTGGCATACAAACTGTGGGTCAGGATAGCAAAATTGATGATCCAAATCCGGCAATATCCAGCGGCTCCGAGGAGTGCCCGTAATTCCTTCTTATTTGTAGGAGTGGGTTGGTTGCGGATAGCTTGGGTGCGGGGGGTACCGAGCCTTCGGGTTCCTTCTCGGAGGCGGAAACCCAGGTATTCGACTTCGATCTCGCATATCTGGGCCTTCTTGCGACTGGCCCGGTACCCCTGGGCTTCCAGGGTTTTCAAGAGGTAAAGGGTAGCTTCTGCACAGTCCGTGTACGTTTCACGGGCCACCAACAGGTCATCCACGTATTGGACGACCGGCCCATACTCGTCCTGATACGTCTTCAGCCGAAGAGGGTGGGGGAATTCTTGAACCCCTGGGGAAGCCGGGTCCACGTATATTGCTGCTTGGTTCCCGTCTGTAAGTCTTCCCACGTGAAGGCAAACAACTTCTGGCTGTCGGCAGCAAGAGGGATGGAGAAGAAGGCGTCCTTCAGATCAATGACACTGTACCACTTGGTCTGAGATGGCACTTGGGCTAGGATGGAGTAGGGGTTTGGTACGAGGGCAACTATATCGGCTACCTGGTTGTTGACTTTCCTCAGGTCCTGGACGGGTCTGTATTCGGATGTTCCTGGCTTCTTAACGGGCAACAATGGGGTATTCCATGCGGATCTAATTGGTTTAAGGACCCCTTGTTGGAGGAGTTTCTGTAGGTGAGTTTGCATACTATGCCGAGCTGCATAGGGGATGTGGTATTGTCCTTGGTTAACCACTTGAGCATTCGGTTTGAGCTCAATCCAGATGGGGATAGCGTTAACGGCCAGTCCTCCTGGGTTCGCTTCTGCCCATACATCAGGCACCGCATCCATTATGGCTCGCCTCTGCTGGGCGAAAGGGGTGTTCTGGTCGTAATGGCAGTCGCCAGGTCCTACAGTTGGGGGAACGTGTAGTCTCCATTCTTCTCTCACTGGGCAGATAAGTGTTACTGGCCGATCTTCGAAATGAGCTTCCACTTCACCCGTGGTCTTGAACTTCAAGGTGGCCTGGAGCTTACAGAGTAGGTCTCGACCGATCAAGGGGACTGGGCATCCGGGGATGTGTATAAACTGGTGAGACACCATCGTCCCTCCAATCTGGACTTGGCGTTCCTTGAGGAGGGGGGCTGCAAGGGATTTCCCGGAGGCTCCCACAATCGGTATAGTTTCTTTCGTGGCTGGGGCTATGGCAGTGGTGATAACAGATCGCTGGGCCCCCGTGTCTAGTAAGGCCTTCATAGACTCTGTCCCCACCCGAATTTCCACCAGAGGGTCAGTGGGGACTCTGCCCTCCCGGTTCCTTCATGCTGTGCTATCTCGGGTAGCGTCCACAGCCATTTGCCATTCCCTCCGGTCATCCCGTCCTCTATCTCTTCGGCCCCTTCCCCGGCCTCGTCTGGGGGCCCCTGTATGGTCGCCCGTCTCCTCCTCCCTCTGCCGGTCCCCTGGTTCCTCTTCTCTCGGGCTGTCCCGTGTTTCCTCTGGACAATCAGCCCACCAGTGTCCTTCTTTTCGACAATTTGCACACTGGTTACGTCCTAAGGGGGACCGTGCCTCTCTTGTCTTTCTGCCCCTCCCCCTTGGTCTAGGCCTCAGGCGTTCTTCCAGTACCGTGGCCAACACATCTGCCTTTTCCCGCATCCGCCTGGTCGATTCCTTTCGGGCCTCCACCTTCTCCTCCTGGTCGCGATATCCGAATACGCGATCAGCTATAGCTTTCAGTTGGCTGAGGCTCATCCCTTCGAACCCCTCCGTTCTCTGTAGCTTTCTTCGTATATCCGGTGCTGACTGGCTAACAAAACTCATAACCACGGTTGGGAGGTTCTTAGGGTCTTCGGGATTTATCGGGCTGTGCCTTCTGAATGCTTCCATAAGGCGTTCAAGGAAGTCCCCTGGACTCTCGTCCTTTTGTTGGACTACACTGTGGATTTTTCCCATGTTGGTAACCTTCTGCTTCCCCTTCTTTAAGGCGGCCAGGTACGCCTGCTGGTATCGGCGGATAAAGGTTTGGCCTTCGGCGGTTCGGTAGTCCCACGTGGGAGCAGCGATGGGCGCCTCCGTTTCTATTAGGTTCTGTAAGTTGGCATGGGCCGGATTCGCATCCCGGACGGCTTGTTCCATATTTTGTTGTAGAAGGCGGCGTTCTTCAGTGGTCAGGATGTGGGCGCTCAACTGCCTAAGGTCTGCCCAAGTCGGGTTATAACTGTATATAATGCCTTCCACCAGCTCTATCAACTGCTCGGGTTTCTGGTCGTAGGACGGCCCATGGAATTTCCAGTTATACAAATCGGCACTTGAGAAGGGAACGTGGCTGTAAACTGTTGATTCAATGGGCTGGCCCCCCCCTTCCGCCGGGTTAGGGGTATAGGTGGTGGACTGTCGAACTGGGAATAAGTTGGTGGCCTCCCCTTTCTTGCTCGCAGGGAGGGCATTTCGCGGACTCGATTGGGGGAACCGAGTAATGTTCTTCACAACCCGTTTACTCTTCCGTATGGTTGCGGGGCCAGGTGACTCGGGTGAGTCTGGACGGGACGTCTCTCCGGCCTCCGTCTCCGACCCGGAAGCCTCAGCGTTATCCGGCCCCTCCTCCAGGTTCGCGATGTCAGGGTATAACGGGGCATACGGCGGTGGCGCGATATCATCTTCGTATGCTTCCGCCGTAGCAAGTATCGGGGCCTTCGGGGGCTTCTTTTCGGGCAAACCCTGACCTTTCCCTAGGGTTTTCTTTGGGGGTCTCGTTCTAGAAAGTGTGTTGGTATTACTAGGCGTAGTTCCTGTCTTGACAATGGTAGCAGGGGGCGTGGTCTCAGTGGTTTCTACGCTAGGGGCGGTCGGCCGTATGGGGGCGGTCCCTGCGGCCTTCTGAACGGCAGCGGTTGCCGGGCTTTGGAGAGCGAAGGCATGGGTCGGCAGGGCTTTAAGTTTGGTTTTCCGTCCCTTTCTCTGCTTTACCACCATGAGGGCGGCTTTTTCTACCTTCCGTTGGGCCCAAGCCGGCGGATCCCGGACTACATCCAACCATGCTTGGATGTACGGAATGTCCTCGGGACAGCCTGGGTTTCCCTCGACTATAACGATATTCATGACCGCCGCCACTTTTTCATACTCGAATGACCCTCCCGGGGGCCATTCAGCAATTCCTAGCCCTGGCCACATAAATTGACATCTCTGTATCATCCCGGCCCTGCTACATTTATCCTGGTCGAACACTTCGCTAAAGTGTTCTGTCATTAAATCTAACGGTGAAGACCCACCCCCGCCCATCCTAACCTGAGTGCCAAAGGACAGGTGACGGACAAAGGGGGAAAGGGGCGGTGGAGGAGTAAGGGGTCTCGTTCCACCAGATACAAAAGGGTCAACACTCGGCCTGACCAGGACGCGGTCGCCCGGCCTGGAACTGCAAGCCCATTCACACACTTTCATACACCACAAGAAACCCCCCCGTTCGTTCGCCGCTCGGTTTCGTCGCCAGAGCCTAGTGAGTTTCGGGACCTAGTCGTATACCAATAGTCCGTATTAGTCACTGGCTAAAAGAGGGTGATCACGCCTCTTCTTCGGTCCTTACTGGGCCGGTCACTACGTAGAGTATACTCGCCTGTCCGCCGTGTTCGCAGGCCGCGCCGTCGTACGCGCCTCTCCAGAGAGGAAAAAAGAAAAAGGAAAAGGTGCCTTGCCAGAACCACACAGCCCCCCCTACAGTCAGGCAGAGTTGATCGACCCTCCTCCGGGAGATGGACGCTGAAATCAGCGGTGGCCACTCACCACCTTCTCAGGTGGGGGTCGATGACCCGATCCGACCGCAGTGGGGGAGGGGAAGAATATAATCCGATTCCCCTTTCTACTTCTGTCCCATCTGGGTCGCCAATGAAACAGGTGGGAAATCAGGAGACGAAAGGCAAATTTTGGTTCCAAACAAGGCAACTTTATTGCTAGCAAGTGAACAGCACCGAGTAGCCTCGGGACACTGTGTGTCATAAATCATCTGACACTTACATTTATACTTCCCTACTGGGCCTGCGCATTTGGCCCCTTACACGTCACAACCGACATGCGCAGTAAACATTTGTAGTTCTTACAGTACAAAATTGTAGTCCCAGCACGTACACACGTCATAACACTGAAATGATACTGGCAATAAAAACGAAACTTAGCAGCTTATTCTTCACACACACAATGCTCCTTTCTAGCACAGGAGATAAGGTGCGGCTCAGGAATGCAGGGGGGGTGTCAGCACCCTCCAAGGTCGCCTATTCAGATGGCGTTGCTACGTGCAAGCTGGTCTTGTATAGGCCTTGCAAACTACTGTTACAAGCTATAGGTCTAATAGCTCTGCATTCTGTCTGTACATTAGTAAACAGCAAACTTCTTTTGTTAGTAAACAGTAAAACTGGATAAGGCACAAATGTCCAGTGCAGTAATAAGGTGTGGCTAAACAGCCAAAAGCAGAGGTAGAGTGCATAAGTAAAAGTCCATCAGTAGGCCCAAAAACATGAGGTTGTCCTGTTGCTCAGTAGTATGCATAGTATTCGAACAGTATCCGGCGTTCCACCCCTTCAATTCTGTAGTCCTGGTAGGCTCCTGGACCATTTCTCCCTGGTTGAGTTGAGCTATAACTTTTTAGATATCAATGGGATGGAAGAAAAAGTTGCCTCAGGAAAATCTTGGACCAGTCCCTTTCTTTTCACTCCCCCTTTTCCCAGCAGGGATTCTTGGAGTTGAGGTCTCTCTTTGCCATATGCAAGAGGTTGGTTGAGGCAGGCTCCTAACCAGTTTAAGGGCTGGATTCCTGTTGAGCATGAGGAGGGTTTCTCTAGAAAAGCCTTTGAACCATAAGGAGAAAAATCACAACTGACTGAATTCCTCCCCCCTCCCCCCCCCCCCCATATCCTTGGCCACCTTCTCACTCTGCAACTACTTGTCTTCAGTAAAACAGCATGTATTTCATCCTTTCTGTGTGGCTCTAAGAAAAGTCTAGGTTTGTTGGCTGTCCCTGTGTCATGTGAATGAATAATTAATTACTCAGAGAAAAGTCAACTGTATGTAATTAATTATTCATTCACATGACACAGGGACAGCCAACAAACCTAGACTTTTCTTAGAGCCAAAAGTTGAACAACCTAATGGAGGAGTCGAATTGCACCAAGGAGGTTTGATCACAGGAGATGGCATAAGCCTGTCTGACCCATTATGTGGGCTGAAGCCAGTAGGTGGAGCTTGTCGCCCCATCATTATATTGTTTTGGATGTACCAAGATGGTGGCAGCTGCATTGGGGAGAATTAAAACCTTCTTGAGTGGAGTAGGTGGAGACTGGCTTCAGCTTTGTGACATCATAGCATCTCCTGTTATCAAACCATCATGAACTGCACACAAAAATGTCCAGTTCATTTCACCAGGGTTGAGCCCTCTGGTGCTGACAGCCACCAGGACTTAGCTGCACACCTCCAAGACCTGGGGTAAAGTTATGAAGCTGTGTGTCTTGGAAATATATGCAAATCAGACAATAAAATGGCTTAATATGGTATGGAAAAATATATAAAACCCCATACATATGGGGTCAAAATGACCCCATTGGGATTCTAATGTGTATAAAAAACACTCTAGGCCTTCTAGTGTTAATTATATGCTTTACCACAACAGGAATGAAACTTGCTTCTATTCCAGGGTATGCTGGAGATTCTCAGTCTTTCACTGCTAATTCTTTCCTCAAACACTTCCCAGAGTTCATTTTTCTGGGCCATGTCATCAGTGGTGCATCATATTGTCTGTGGCTCTCAATACAGTGGATAATTTTTCAAAGGTATTTCTACAGATAAACTTAAGCACATAAGCACTGCCACGCTGGGAAAAGACCAAAGGTCCAGCAAGCCCAGCACTCTGTCTCCGACAGCGGCCAATCCAGGCCCCAAGAACCTGGCAAAAACCCCAAATTTAATAATGATGAATGGACTTTTCCTTCAGGAATCTGTCCAGACCCCCTTTAAACTCAGCATGGCCAGCTGCAGTCACTACCTTCTCTGGTGATGAGTTCCAGAGTCTAACTACGCGCTGAGTAAAGAAAAACTTTCTCCGATTTGTTTTAAACCTACCACATTCTAGTTACATCTTGTGTCCCCTGGTTCTATTATTGTTAGAAAGTATAAACAAACGCTTCACATCTGTCCGCTCTACCCCACTCATTATTTTGTAGACCTCTGGCTTGTGGCTTATCTTGTAGGGAATAGGGACAGCAAAAAGGGTGGGGTTAGCGCAGGCTAGGTATTTGGCAGTGCTGCGAGCCTTCATGTTTCACTGTGGGGTTTTTCTCTCTTTTTATACCCCCCTCCTCCCCACACGTGGCCATTGTAGTGGTAGCCCATACCCAGGGACTGGTAGCCCATACCCAGGGACCACAGAACATGGCTCAATATCCATGCACCCTTACTCCAGTCAACAAGTGTCACTGTCTAGCAATGTCTATGACTTCATCACTATAGCATCCCTGGGGAGCAGAAGCTGGACTTGTAATCCTGGATGTTCCACAAGTAGTATGTGTCTTTGGTGCCGAGGCAGTGGGCTACACTGGCCTGGCCTGGCTTTCTCCATCTTTATGCTTAGTTCTGGCCATGATTAGTGAAATTCATTTTCTTTGGAATCAATAATTCTTTATAAACCATCTTTTATGTGCAGTTTGACATATTACACTGACAGCTTATTTTTGAATACTGTTCAAAACTACCAAATTATCGCTAACTTCAGTTTCACTTATTTTTAAATCGTTTAGTATGCTGATCGGACTAACCCATTGGACCGACACCTGGAAGTGATGGCTAACAAGTATGGTATTGTGGCGGCTCCCATAGCTGCTCAGATGTTTGGCTGTGCTGGGCAAGAGCATATGGAAAAATACGGTATTGTGCAGACGCATGAAAGCCATGTTATATAACAAATTAGATTAGCCTTTTAAATCAAACCTTCTTGGCACCTGAACAATTTGCAGACTGTGTAAAGGTTGGTGACATTTAAGGACTAGAAATGCTTAACCACTGTTTGCACCGTAGAACGTCCTCTCTAGACTGTAATTGGATTCAATATTTATTTATTTCTGAATGGAGTTAAAATATTACTGTCATTAATTGCTTGTTGAGGGTCAGATGACCATCTCAGGGCTACTGAAGGGGGGCAAAATTCCCCACACCTGGCCTCCAAGGGGGGGCCTGGCGCTGGCAAGCTGCTTCTTGCCTGCCTGCTTCCGGTTCTGTCTGTCTCCTGGTTCTGTGTGCCAGGAGGACCCAGTTGGTTGTATTAATGTGGTGATCTGGGTTATCGTGTTAATGCAATCATCATCTGGATCCGGCACACAGGAGCAGGAGACAACAGACCGAGGGAGGATTAGTCAGATACAGGAAGGGTGGGGGGGGGGGGGGGGGGCAGATGGCGGTCCTGCCTGGGTTCAGCTGTGTCTCTCGGCAGCCCTGGACCATCTTTCCTTCTCTTATTTCTTCTAGTTGAATTGCTGAGCTCTGCGATGGGTTTCTTAGATTGTCTGCTAGTCTGTCTCGAGCAGCTGAGGGGAAAGTATGTTTCAAAACCACATAAATTCACTTTGCAGCACAAGTTCCTCCTGCAAAAAAGATGGAAGTTTATGGGAATGGGGAAAAAAATAGTGGCCTTATTAGGTTTTGATTAGAGATGTGTAATTTTATTAAAAATCTATATTCCGTACACTGCTCAAATGTATGTGGATTCCAGTATAACACTGGCGTAATATTCTTCTCACAAAACATGCAAATCAGTCATTCACATCCAACCACTATACGGTATATGTCGGTGTCAATATGATACTACTTAACTGCTGTTCTCCGAGGACAAGCAGGCTGCTTGTTCTCACTGATGGGTGACGTCCACGGCAGCCCCTCCAATCGGAAACTTCTCTAGAAAAGTCCTTTACTAGTCCTCGCGCGCACCGCGCATGCGCGGCCGTCTTCCCGCCCGAAACTGGCTCGAGCCGGCCAGTGTTCTTTCGTCCGCACTCGGTACGGCTGTGTTTTTGTCGTGTCGAGCCCCGGAGAGTCGACCTCGCGCGTCCGTTTTAAAATAGACGTGTTTTTTTCTTCGGAAAAGTTCTAAATTTGTTCGGGAAGTGCTCCGGAAACCCCCTTGGGTTTCGTTTGCCCCTTCCCGTGTTTCCAGTTTTTGCCCCGGTAAGTTTTCTTTCGTCGTCGGGGTAGGCCTCTTTTCGGCCTCGGTCGAGATTTTTCTCCCTTAAAGTTTTGGTGCTCCAAATTCGTCATTTCGGATTTTGATTTCGCCGGCGTGATTTTTCCGCCCATGACATCGAAGCCTTCCAGCGGCTTCAAGAAGTGCACCCAGTGCGCCCGGGTAATCTCGCTCACTGATAGGCACTCTTCGTGTCTTCAGTGTCTGGGGGCCGAGCACCGTCCTCAGAACTGTAGTCTGTGTTCCCTGTTACAAAGGCGAACTCAGGTAGCGAGATTGGCCCAGTGGAACGTTTTGTTCTCGGGCTCTTCGTCGGCATCGGCACCGGGGTCATCGTGTGCATCGACGTCATCAGCGTCCAGACTTTCATCCTTGGCCGCCAGTGCATCGAGGCATCGGCCCTCTGCATCGGCGCCGAGACATCGGATAGCTGCATCGACGTCGGTGGTACCGGGACCTCGTCTCCTGATGTCGTCGGACGGTGGTGCATCGGGTGGAGTGCAGGTGAGGGCTGTCCATTCCCCTGCTGGTGGCGGTGAGCCTTCGGGTGGGTCTCCCCCTACCCTGAGGGCTCCTGCGGTACAGCCCCCCCGGGATCGACCTGCTTCGACCTCGGCCCTGAGGAAGCGACGGATGGATTCTACGTCCTCCTCGTCGGTGCCGGGGAGCTCCGGTGACATGCTTCGGAAGAAGTCGAAGAAGCATCGACACCGGTCTCCTCCCCGCGTCGGCACCGAGAGCTCTGGGTCGCCGAGGGAGTTGGCACCCAGCAGGCATCGGCACCGAGAGGACCGCTCACCCTCTGTTCAGGAGGTGTCGATGCGCTCCACTCTGGACAGCCCGGACCAGCCTCCACGCCCGGAACAGGTTCTGACGTCGACGCCTGCATCGACCTCCCTGCCTTTCTCTGCAGCCGCTCTGAACGAGAGCCTCCGGGCCGTTCTCCCAGAGATTCTGGGAGAGCTGTTGCGCCCTACCCCTCCGGTACCGGCGGTGCTTGCACCTCCGGTACCGTTGAGCGTGGCGCCGGCTGGCCCATCGCCCGGGGTGAGGTCCCCGATGTCGGTACCGCGTGCGGTGCCGACTGCGGCCACCTCCCAGGAGGGCTCCCCGACTACGTCGGCGGAGGGAGCTTCGCCGATGCGGGCAAGGGAGTCTACCTCTCGACGCCCCCATCGTGGACGTGGCTCCACGGAGTCGAGCCGGGCGAGGTTGCAGACACAGGTTCGTGAACTTGTGTCTGACACCGAGGGTGAGGCCTCGTGGGAAGAAGAAGAAGACCCCAGATATTTCTCTGACGAGGAGTCTGAGGGTCTTCCTTCCGATCCCACTCCCTCTCCTGAAAGACAGCTTTCTCCTCCCGAGAGTCTGTCTTTTGCTTCCTTTGTCCGGGAGATGTCTACGGCCATCCCCTTCCCGGTGGTTGTGGAGGACGAGCCCAGGGCTGAAATGTTTGAGCTCCTGGACTATCCTTCTCCACCTAAGGAAGCGTCCACTGTTCCCTTGCACCATGTCCTGAAAAAGACATTGCTTGCGAACTGGACCAAGCCACTAAGTAATCCCCACATCCCCAAGAAGATCGAGTCCCAGTACCGGATCCATGGGGACCCAGAGCTGATGCGCACTCAGTTGCCTCACGACTCTGGAGTTGTGGATCTGGCCCTAAAGAAGGCTAAGAGTTCTAGGGAGCATGCTTCGGCGCCCCCGGGCAAAGACTCTAGAACCTTAGACTCCTTTGGGAGGAAGGCCTACCATTCCTCTATGCTCGTGGCCAAAATCCAGTCTTACCAGCTCTACACGAGCATACACATGCGGAACAATGTGCGGCAGTTGGCGGGCTTGGTTGATGCTCTCCCCCCTGAGCAAGCCAAGCCTTTTTCAGGAGGTGGTCAGGCAGCTGAAGGCGTGCAGAAAATTCCTGGCCAGAGGGGTGTATGACACCTTTGATGTTGCGTCCAGGGCCGCTGCTCAAGGTGTGGTGATGCGCAGGCTCTCATGGCTGCGTGCCTCCGACCTGGAAAATAGACTCCAGCAGCGGATTGCGGACTCGCCTTGCCGTGCGGACAATATTTTTGGAGAGAAAGTCGAGCAGGTGGTAGAGCATCTCCACCAGCGGGATACCGCATTCGACAAGTTCTCCCGCCGGCAGCCTTCAGCATCTACCTCTACAGGTAGAAGATTTTTTGGGGGAAGGAGGACTGTTCCCTACTCTTCTGGCAAGCGTAGGTACAACCCTCCTTCTCGACAGCCTGCGGCCCAGGCTAAGCCCCAGCGCGCTCGCTCTCGTCAGCAGCGTGCGCCTCAGCAAGGCCCCGCGGCTCCCCAGCAAAAGCAAGGGGCGAGCTTTTGACTGGCTCCAGCAGAGCATAGCCGACATCCAAGTGTCAGTGCCGGGCGACCTGCCGGTCGGGGGGAGGTTGAAAGCTTTTCACCAAAGGTGGCCTCTCATAAC
Organism: Microcaecilia unicolor; assembly: GCF_901765095.1. Lineage (NCBI taxonomy): Eukaryota > Metazoa > Chordata > Amphibia > Gymnophiona > Siphonopidae > Microcaecilia > Microcaecilia unicolor. Next base: position 27,675,702 of record NC_044036.1, read on the forward strand.
CTCCGATCAGTGGGTTCTGCAAATAGTCCGGCAAGGATACACCCTCAATTTGGCCTCAAAACCTCCAAATTGTCCACCGGGAGCTCAATCCTACAGCTTCCAGCACAAGCAGGTACTTGCAGAGGAACTCTCCGCCCTTCTCAGCGCCAATGTGGTCGAGCCCGTGCCATCCGGGCAAGAAGGGCTGGGATTCTATTCCAGGTACTTCCTTGTGGAAAAGAAAACAGGGGGGATGCGTCCCATCCTAGACCTAAGGGCCCTGAACAAATATCTCGTAAAAGAAAAGTTCAGGATGCTTTCCCTGGGCACCCTTCTCCCCATGATTCAGCAAAACGATTGGCTATGCTCTCTGGACTTGAAGGATGCCTACACACACATCCCGATACTGCCAGCTCACAGACAGTATCTGCGATTTCAGTTGGGCACACGCCACTTCCAGTACTGTGTGCTACCCTTTGGGCTCGCCTCTGCGCCCAGGGTGTTCACAAAGTGCCTAGCTGTAGTAGCAGCGGCACTTCGCAGGCTGGGGGTGCACGTGTTCCCATATCTCGACGATTGGCTGGTGAAGAACACATCCGAGGCAGGAGCCCTGCGGTCCATGCAGATGACTATTCGCCTCCTGGAGCTACTGGGGTTTGTGATAAATTATCCAAAGTCCCATCTTCTCCCAGTACAGAAACTCGAATTCATAGGAGCCCTGCTGGATTCTCGGACGGCTCGCGCCTATCTCCCAGAGGCGAGGGCCAACAACTTGTTGTCCCTCGTCTCGCGGGTGCGAGCGTCCCAGCAGATCACAACTCGGCAGATGTTGAGATTGCTGGGCCACATGGCCTCCACAGTTCATGTGACTCCCATGGCCCGTCTTCACATGAGATCTGCTCAATGGACCCTAGCCTCTCAGTGGTATCAGGCTGCTGGGGGTCTAGAAGACGTGATCCACCTGTCCACGAGTTTTCTCGAATCCCTGTATTGGTGGACAATCTGGTCCAATTTGACTCTGGGACGTCCTTTCCAAATTCCTCAGCCACAAAAAGTGCTGACAACGGATGCGTCTCTCCTGGGATGGGGAGCTCATGTCGATGGGCTTCACACCTAAGGAAGCTGGTCCCTCCAGGAACGCGGTCTACAGATCAATCTCCTGGAGTTGCGAGCGATCTGGAACGCTCTGAAGGCTTTCAGAGATCGGCTGTCCCATCAAATTATCCAAATTCAGACAGACAATCAGGTTGCCATGTACTATGTCAACAAGCAGGGGGGCACCGGATCTCGCCCCCTGTGTCAGGAAGCCGTCAGCATGTGGCTCTGGGCTCGCCGTCTCGGCATGGTGCTCCAAGCCACATATCTGGCAGGCGTAAACAACAGTCTGGCCGACAGACTGAGCCGGATTATGCAACCTCACGAGTGGTCGCTCAACTCCAGAGTGGTGCGCCAGATCTTCCAAGCGTGGGGCACCCCCTTGGTGGATCTCTTCGCATCTCGAGTGAACCACAAAGTCCCTCGGTTCTGTTCCAGGCTTCAGGCCCCCGGCAGACTGGCATCGGATGCCTTCCTCCTGGATTGGGGGGAGGGCCTGCTGTATGCTTATCCTCCCATTCCTCTGGTGGGGAAGACTTTGTTGAAACTCAAACAAGACCGAGGCACCATGATTCTGATTGCTCCTTTTTGGCCGCGTCAGATCTGGTTCCCCCTTCTTCTGGAGTTATCCTCCGAAGAACCGTGGAGATTGGAGTGTTTTCCGACCCTCATCACGCAGGTCGAAGGGGCTCTTCTGCATCCCAGCCTCCGGTCCCTGGCTCTCACGGCCTGGATGTTGAGAGCGTAGACTTTGCCTCTTTGGGTCTGTCAGAGGGTGTCTCCCGCGTCTTGCTTGCTTCCAGGAAAGATTCCACTAAGAGGAGTTACTTCTTTCTGTGGAGGAGGTTTGCCGTCTGGTGTGACAGCAAGGCCCTAGCTCCTCGCTCTTGTCCTACACAGACCCTGCTTGAATACCTTCTGCACTTGTCTGAGTCTGGTCTCAAGACCAACTCTGTAAGAGTTCACCTTAGCGCAATCAGTGCATACCATTACCATGTGGAAGGTAAGCCGATCTCAGGACAGCCTTTAGTTGTTCGCTTCATGAGAGGTTTGCTTTTGTCAAAGCCCCCTGTCAAGCCTCCTACAGTGTCATGGGATCTCAATGTCGTTCTCACCCAGCTGATGAAACCTCCTTTTGAGCCACTGAATTCCTGCCATCTGAAGTACTTGACCTGGAAGGTCATTTTCTTGGTGGCAGTTACTTCAGCTCGTAGAGTCAGTGAGCTTCAGGCCCTGGTAGCCCAGGCCCCTTACACCAAATTTCATCATAACAGAGTAGTCCTCCGCACTCACCCTAAGTTCCTGCCAAAGGTCGTGTCGGAGTTCCATCTGAACCAGTCAATTGTCTTGCCAACATTCTTTCCCCGTCCTCATTCCTGCCCTGCTGAACGTCAGCTGCACACATTGGACTGCAAGAGAGCATTGGCCTTCTACCTGGAGCGGACACAGCCCCACAGACAGTCCGCCCAATTGTTTGTTTCTTTTGATCCCAATAGGAGGGGAGTGGCTGTAGGGAAACGCACCATATCCAATTGGCTAGCATATTGCATTTCCTTCACTTACGCCCAGGCGGGGCTGGCTCTTGAGGGTCATGTCACGGCTCATAATGTTAGAGCCATGGCTGCGTCGGTAGCCCACTTGAAGTCAGCCTCCATTGAAGAAATTTGCAAAGCTGCGACGTGGTCATCTGTCCACACATTCACATCTCATTACTGCCTGCAGCAGGATACCCGACGCGACAGTCGGTTCGGGCAGTCAGTTCTTCAGAACCTGTTTGGGCTTTAGGATCCAACTCCACCCCCCGAGGGCCCTGTTTGTTCTGTTCCAGGCTGCACTCTCAGTTAGTTGGTAAATTTTTTAGGTCAATCTCAGTTATGTCCTCGCTGTTGCGAGGCCCAATTGACCATGGTTGTTGTTTTGAGTGAGCCTGGGGGCTAGGGATACCCCATCAGTGAGAACAAGCAGCCTGCTTGTCCTCGGAGAAAGCGAATGCTACATACCTGTAGAAGGTATTCTCCGAGGACAGCAGGCTGATTGTTCTCACAAACCCGCCCGCCTCCCCTTTGGAGTTGTGTCTTCCCTTGAAGTATATTGTCTTGCTACATACTGGACTGGCCGGCTCGAGCCGGTTTCGGGCGGGAAGACGGCTGCGCATGCGCGGTGCGCGCGGGCGCGCGAGGACTAGCAAAGGACTTTGCTAGAGAAGTTTCCGATTGGAGGGGCTGCCGTGGACGTCACCCATCAGTGAGAACAATCAGCCTGCTGTCCTCGGAGAATACCTTCTACAGGTATGTAGCATTCGCTTTTTCCCAAACCTAGGTTCAATGTGGTGTATGGTAATGACTATCACAAGATTACATAATATATGGTGAATAACCTATAAATAAATGAAGTGACAAAACAATAATTAACCTCTGGCAAAGAAGTTGCAACAAATGACTAAAGAGAATTCGAGTCAGGGATTATCGTAACAGAGAAAATGGAATTAACAATCTTTCGAAAGCTTATATTTTTAAAAGGAGGGTATAAAAGCTTTTATAATGAATAAGGCACAAAAAGGTGCTCCAAATGACCAGATGACCACTGGAGAGAATCAGGGATGACCTCTCCTTACTCCCCCAGTGGTCACTAACCCCCTCCCATCCCCCCCAAAATGTGATGAAAAACATTACTTGCCAGCCTCTGTGCAATCCTCAGAAGTTATACTCAGGTCCATCAGAATAGCATGCAGGTCCCTGGAGTAGTCTAGTAGTGGGTGCAGTGCAGACAGGTGGACCCAGCATCCTACTTCTCCCTATCTGTTATAATTGTGGAGGAAACTGCGAGTCCTCCAAAACTCACCGGAAACCCACTGTACCCACATATAGCTGCCCACTTCACCTGTAAGGGCTATGGTAGTGGTGTACAGTCGGGGGTAGTGGGTTTTGGGGGGGGGGGGGGGGGGGGCTCAGCAGACAAAGTAAGGGAGCAATGGTCAGATGTGTACCTGGGAGCATTTTATGAAGTCCACTGCAGTGCCCCCTAGGGTGTCCTATTGCTGTCCTGGGATGTCAGGGGGACCAGTCTACTATAAATGCTGGCTCCTCCTACGTCCCAATGGCTTGATTTTGGACGTCTTACTGTAACAGGGGTTAAGGGGAAAGAGAAGGAAAAATAAATTTAAAAACTTACCCCGGGTCTGTTTTGGGCTCCGAGGGGGGCTGGTCCGTGAGGCGCTGTGGAAGCGCCGCGATTTTGTTTTGTTTTTTTTCTCCCGGGACGATTGGCACGTTCCCGGGAGTGAAGGAGAGGTCCGGGGCATGTTTGGGCCGGGTGCGGGCCGATTTGAGGCAGCACGGCAAGTTTTAGGGCCCGGGAGCGATGGAGCACGTTCCCAGGCCAGAAGATGTAAACCGGAAGGGGGAGAGCGCTGGGGCGGTAGTGGAGACGCTGCATAAAGCAGCGTTGAAGTTTTTTGCTCCCGGGCTGAAGGAGCGAGGCCCGGGAGTGAAGAGCGGTTCTGGGGAGAGAGGGCCGGAGAAGACGTCGGCGCGCGCGCCTCATGCACGAACCGGCAACGCGCATTTCCGCGACTAGGCCGAAGCCGGGGCCTAAATTTTGGGCCGGCTTCAGAGGTTTTTTGTTTTTGCCTCCGATTTTGATTGAGGACGTCCGGGATCGGATCCAACGGGAGTGGTCGTGTGTAAAGAAAATCAGGAAAGCAGGTAAGGGGTTTTTGACCCGAAATTTAAATTAGTTTATTTTTAAATTGTATTAATGGGGTTTTTGATTTTTAGAAATTAAACGGTTAATGATTTTTAAATTCTGTTTTTGGATTTGGGGTCGGGGAATTTTTTGGGATTTTTCTGGTATATTAGTTTTTGAATTTGAATATTTTAAGGGGGTCATTTGGGGGGGGTCTAGTTTTAAGGGGTTAGGAAAGGGTTAACTGGTTAAATTCGACGGAGTAGGTTCAGAGGGGAATATTAAAATTTTTGAAATAGGTTTTAAATTTTTTGGGAATTTTTTCAGGGGTTTTTAGAAGATTGTTGCGTGGCGGGGTTAAATGTTGGGATATTTAAATTTTAAAAACACCGTTTAATAGAGGATGGGAGGTTTAATTGGCATGGGAAATTTGGGGTAATTTGATGGAAATTTATAGGGGTTTTTTATTAATTGAAGAATTTCCCATTGATTTCTATGGGGATTTTTCAGTTAAAATGGAGATTGAGCAGTGCTGCTCAACATTCCGCTTGTCAGCAGGGAGAGTTGGAATGTTGAGCAGGACTAGGGATTGGCTGGCTGAGGGCGGAATCCCAAGCCAAGCAGCCGTCTCCTAGGAAACGGTCAGTGGGACAGTTGGCAGAGCGCTGGTGACTGTGGAGGTGGAAGGAAGTGTGTTTGGTGGTGTGGTTAATGTGGTGAGTTTGGAGTGATTTTGAGAAGGTTGGAAGTGGGATTTTGACTGAGTTTGGTGATAGGAGGGCAGTGTGTGAGGGGAAAGTGGTGAGTTGGGAAGTGTTTGTAATTTTTCCTGGTGAAAGGTGTAAGGAGGTGTATATATGTTTGTGCTCATTAGTTTAGGGAAAAATAAGTAAGGTTAGGGGGTTTAGTGAGGGTATAGTTATTTTAATTTTCTTAGTTAAGTGTTGCCCAGTGTTATAAATTATATATATTTAAGTCATTTAGTGTGGGAAGGGGTTAGTTAAGAAGATAGGGCTTTTCTTCCATTTATTTTTATTAAGAGTGAGGTGTAGGGTGACGGTGGCAAAGAATCCTGGAAAACCTGAGCTCCTACGCAAGAAAGACCGTGAAGGATTCTGCATCAGAGAAAAAAAAACCACAGCTAAGTGACAACACAGTGACAGGACAGAGAAATAATTCTTACTTACCTGAGTTGGGTCACTGGGGTGGTTGTCTTACGAGGACCTGTGAGAAAAGGGAAGAGAAAAAGGACACAAAGTATCAATTCTTTAAAGTTGAGATACAAGGGAGAGTTAATAAAGAAATTATTCAGAAAGAAAAATTTACAATTAATACTTATCTGATAAGAATCTTGGTATCGATACCAGAGAGGGAAATTCTGAAAAAGAGAAAAAAAGTTATACAATTGTAAAGTACATTTCTTTTGCACTAGAATATAAATGTTAAGGTTAGTGGTTAAAGTCTGTTAATTAATAATTTATTCTTTAGTATTTGAATTGAATTAAAATCTTGTTGTTTTTGGTTAATCATTTTTTCCGTTTGGTTATTTCAAAAGCAGGACAAATCCAAAATTAGCTTATTTTTCCCCTCATTTTCTTTGAGATTTTGAGGCGTGGTTAGTGAACTGTCTGCCTCTCCGTCCTTGTGAGGTGATTTTGGGCACTGAAAGAAATTTTAAGTGCTCAGGGACACTTTACACTGAGGAACGAGTGGGGTACAACGACAATTTTGGCATAGTCGGCAGGATTTCTCCTGAAGTTGGGGTACCAAAGGGTAAAACTGTGAAGCTCAGGAATTGACTAACAGTTGTGAAGAATTTTCCCATTTAGGTGAAGCAATTTAAATAAAGGTTTCCAGGTTTAAGTGTGTTTTATTTTGGGGAAATTTCTTTTGTCCTGGGTCTTGTTCCCCTGGGAATTTCTGTCTCTGGGGTGATTCCAGTTCCTGGAAGATCAAGAAGATGGAGGGAGAAGCCGCTGGAGCTAGAGCTATCCCGCAGATCCTCACTCAGACGATTGTGATACCACAGGACAGAACCGTGCCGGACTTTCACGGTTTTCCTAGAGGACCTGAAGATTTAAAGATTGAAGAATGGGTGGACAAGATGAAGTCCCGGTTAAGAATATTGAGAGTACCTGTGGAGGACCAAGTGGAGGTGGTGCGTGACCACTTGAAGGGGATAGCGTTGGACACCGTTAAGTATTCGTTACCACGCGACTGTACGGTGGAAGAAATCTATAATTTACTGAAGCAAGTATACGGCGATACTGTGGCTTTGGGCCTGAGGATACAGGAATTTTACAACATCCGGCAGGGCGAAAGAGAACCCATCAGGGTATTTGCCTACAAGCTGCAAGGAATGTTGGAAGCAATAATGAAAAGGGACCGGAAAAGGGTCGGGGATCCAGATGAGACCCTTAAGGAGCAGTTCATCATCGGACTGCGTGATGAAGTCCTGAGGAGAGAGGTCTCGAAAAGGAATGAAGATAATCCTGGCTTATCCTTTGCAGAGTTAATGCAAGCGGCTATTCGTTGGGCAGGGGAAGAGCGGGGTTTGGCTCACTGGGAGTCCCCCAAGAGAATTCTACAGAGACCCCGGGAAGATGCAGGGGATTATGGAAGAGCTGGGCGACCCGTAGAGACGGCTACAGTAGCGATGCTGCATCAAATGACCAACATGCTGTCTAGGATGTGCGAACGTCAGGAGGAGGAGTGGGGCCACCAGAGAAAAGAACGAGAAAGAGATAACCGGACGTATGCTGGTGCTCGTGGAGGGCAGAGAGATTACTATGTGGGACCTTCTAGAACTTCCTCTGGGGAGGTAATCTGTTACAGATGCCAGGAGCCCGGACATATCGCAAGAAATTGTCAGAGCGAAAGGAGGAACTATCCTTTACCACGAATTAGTAAGGAGAACCCTGAGAGTCCGAGCACCAGTGCTAATTGTAACAGGAACAGCGGAAGTCCTCAGGGTGAGACCTCTGGTGCTTCACAGTTGAGAGACAGCAAACCCACCATCCGGTTGCAAAAGCCGGTGGAGAATGAGGATTGCAAAGAGGAAAAGCTATTGAGTGAAAAGGCAATTGGGACGAGCCCCTTAATGAAGGTGAAGATTGATGGAGTAGAAACTCTCTGCACGGTGGATACCGGGTCCAGTGTGTCCACAATACTGGCAAGTTTTTTTTATAAAAACTTCGAAAACACGGATTGCCTACAAGATGCAAGTCAACTGACGCTTGTGGCTGTAAATGGGACAGACCTTCCGGTGCTTGGTTACATAGATGCAGATGTGAAATGTTTGGGTCAGCTGGTACCGGAAAGGTGCATTTTCGTGGTAAAGGATAACTTCTGTAATGGCCGGATAGAGAGTCAACCAATCCAAGGAATCGTGGGCATGAATGTCCTGAGGCATTTAGAGGGTCTGTTCAAGGACCTTGCCTGCTTTACACTTGAGCCAGGGAGAATCTCAGGAATTCTGTCAAAAATTGCACAAAAACAGGTGACTAAGGTCAGACAGGTGGATGGTCTGGTTAAGCTGCAGGGAAACGTGAGGAAAGTTATTTCTGCAAGGTCAGAAAGGTTCCTGATGGGAAAGGGTCAACGGGTACAGACAAATGCAGGAGTGGTAATAAGGCAAGGAAAAGTTTTCGTCCAGAAGATAAATGTGAGAGTTCCAGATGTCCACCCCGGCAGAGAGCAAATGGCAGAGACAGGTTCAGCAGAACCCGTGAGCAATGTGAATAAGGAACAAAGTAATGTGGAAACAAAAGGCAGGATAGAAGCTGTGGAAAGCAGTGAAGCCTGGCTACATGTTACTGTAAAAGGAGTGAAAGAGGGAGACTTGCCTGAGAAGAAAAGGGTGGTGACAGAATCATATCAAACAAAATTGCTGCAATTTGGTGAGAGAACAGCTGGGAGCACAGAAAAGCAGAGAGTGTCTTATAGACCTGAGAAACATAATGTTATATCAGAACATCAAGAGGCAGCTGATGGCAAGATGATATCTGGGACACGATGTGTAGTGACGAATAAGAGTCCTTGCCTTAAAAAGGAATTGAATGAGGGAACCGAGATGAATATGGCCCTGGTGCATGTTAATGACGATACCATTCTTGTGGAAAACAAGAAGGCCAAGGACGTGCGGCCTGAAGTGACTGCAAGTGCAGAAAAGAAAGGGGGAAGGAAGAGTGAGCAAATGCTGGAGTGGGCAAAAATCATCTTTGGAAGAAAGAAAATCAAAGAAGCACAGCTATATGCTGCTCAGGCCCATTTGAAGCTTGGAAGGAACGGTGAGGGTTTAGAAAATTACGCACCGACAAGAAAAATAATTATGAAGATTGTCTCTTTGCAACAACAGCAGTTGAAGTTCGTGTTGCGTCTCTTGTCGAGACACCTTCTCCGAGGAGGGGATTGGGTATTGCTCAGGAGGCAGAGGTTCCCGGGAAGGCACAAGATTCAGGATAAATGGGAATCACACCCATATGAAGTCCTGGAGGTTTTGGGAGAAAAGTTAAATGTGATTAAAATTCGTAATTACAAAGGTGATGTGAAAACTGTACATAGGGATGCAGTAAAAAAATATAATTTGGATGTTGAGGAATATGAAATTGGCCAAGTTCAGGAAGAAAAGCTTCCTGATTTAAAAGTTGAATCAAAAGTGGGACCTGCAACAAATAAGGGGTGGTATACAATCAGAACAGATGTTATTATTAATCCTGGGACAGGGGAGGATGGTCCTATAAATACTGAGGAGATAAGGGTGTCAAACAGAAGTACTAAGGGTACTTGTTCTGCTTACCTTAGGGAAAATTTTATCCTGGGTTAAGAGGGGAGTGGGGGAATATGTGATGTCATAAAAAATCTGAGATGTTATAAAGATATAATATGTTACAATTCAAAGTGGTAATACTTATACTGTAAAGAGGATGACAGTATATCAACTCTGTTGATGGGGAAAAAAAAGGGGGGAAAGGTTAAGTTTTAGGTATGATTGTTAGATAGAAGGAGTTGGAATGGTTAGAGTATTGGTTTGGATGGAAGGAAGAATTTGGATAGAATGATAAGATTATGGATTTGGGTGAAAGTGTGGAGTTTGGATTTAGGAGTGTTGGGGTATGAATGAGAATATTGAGGACAATATTCGGTTTTTTAAGCCCGGGCGAATGTAACAGGGGTTAAGGGGAAAGAGAAGGAAAAATAAATTTAAAAACTTACCCCGGGTCTGTTTTGGGCTCCGAGGGGGGCTGGTCCGTGAGGCGCTGTGGAAGCGCCGCGATTTTGTTTTGTTTTTTTTCTCCCGGGACGATTGGCACGTTCCCGGGAGTGAAGGAGAGGTCCGGGGCATGTTTGGGCCGGGTGCGGGCCGATTTGAGGCAGCACGGCAAGTTTTAGGGCCCGGGAGCGATGGAGCACGTTCCCAGGCCAGAAGATGTAAACCGGAAGGGGGAGAGCGCTGGGGCGGTAGTGGAGACGCTGCATAAAGCAGCGTTGAAGTTTTTTGCTCCCGGGCTGAAGGAGCGAGGCCCGGGAGTGAAGAGCGGTTCTGGGGAGAGAGGGCCGGAGAAGACGTCGGCGCGCGCGTGCATGAGGCGGCGCGCCTCATGCACGAACCGGCAACGCGCATTTCCGCGACTAGGCCGAAGCCGGGGCCTAAATTTTGGGCCGGCTTCGGAGGTTTTTTGTTTTTGCCTCCGATTTTGATTGAGGACGTCCGGGATCGGATCCAACGGGAGTGGTCGTGTGTAAAGAAAATCAGGAAAGCAGGTAAGGGGTTTTTGACCCGAAATTTAAATTAGTTTATTTTTAAATTGTATTAATGGGGTTTTTGATTTTTAGAAATTAAACGGTTAATGATTTTTAAATTCTGTTTTTGGATTTGGGGTCGGGGAATTTTTTGGGATTTTTCTGGTATATTAGTTTTTGAATTTGAATATTTTAAGGGGGTCATTTGGGGGGGGTCTAGTTTTAAGGGGTTAGGAAAGGGTTAACTGGTTAAATTCGACGGAGTAGGTTCAGAGGGGAATATTAAAATTTTTGAAATAGGTTTTAAATTTTTTGGGAATTTTTTCAGGGGTTTTTAGAAGATTGTTGCGTGGCGGGGTTAAATGTTGGGATATTTAAATTTTAAAAACACCGTTTAATAGAGGATGGGAGGTTTAATTGGCATGGGAAATTTGGGGTAATTTGATGGAAATTTATAGGGGTTTTTTATTAATTGAAGAATTTCCCATTGATTTCTATGGGGATTTTTCAGTTAAAATGGAGATTGAGCAGTGCTGCTCAACATTCCGCTTGTCAGCAGGGAGAGTTGGAATGTTGAGCAGGACTAGGGATTGGCTGGCTGAGGGCGGAATCCCAAGCCAAGCAGCCGTCTCCTAGGAAACGGTCAGTGGGACAGTTGGCAGAGCGCTGGTGACTGTGGAGGTGGAAGGAAGTGTGTTTGGTGGTGTGGTTAATGTGGTGAGTTTGGAGTGATTTTGAGAAGGTTGGAAGTGGGATTTTGACTGAGTTTGGTGATAGGAGGGCAGTGTGTGAGGGGAAAGTGGTGAGTTGGGAAGTGTTTGTAATTTTTCCTGGTGAAAGGTGTAAGGAGGTGTATATATGTTTGTGCTCATTAGTTTAGGGAAAAATAAGTAAGGTTAGGGGGTTTAGTGAGGGTATAGTTATTTTAATTTTCTTAGTTAAGTGTTGCCCAGTGTTATAAATTATATATATTTAAGTCATTTAGTGTGGGAAGGGGTTAGTTAAGAAGATAGGGTTTTTCTTCCATTTATTTTTATTAAGAGTGAGGTGTAGGGTGACGGTGGCAAAGAATCCTGGAAAACCTGAGCTCCTACGCAAGAAAGACCGTGAAGGATTCTGCATCAGAGAAAAAAAAACCACAGCTAAGTGACAACACAGTGACAGGACAGAGAAATAATTCTTACTTACCTGAGTTGGGTCACTGGGGTGGTTGTCTTACGAGGACCTGTGAGAAAAGGGAAGAGAAAAAGGACACAAAGTATCAATTCTTTAAAGTTGAGATACAAGGGAGAGTTAATAAAGAAATTATTCAGAAAGAAAAATTTACAATTAATACTTATCTGATAAGAATCTTGGTATCGATACCAGAGAGGGAAATTCTGAAAAAGAGAAAAAAAGTTATACAATTGTAAAGTACATTTCTTTTGCACTAGAATATAAATGTTAAGGTTAGTGGTTAAAGTCTGTTAATTAATAATTTATTCTTTAGTATTTGAATTGAATTAAAATCTTGTTGTTTTTGGTTAATCATTTTTTCCGTTTGGTTATTTCAAAAGCAGGACAAATCCAAAATTAGCTTATTTTTCCCCTCATTTTCTTTGAGATTTTGAGGCGTGGTTAGTGAACTGTCGGCCTCTCCGTCCTTGGTGAGGTGATTTTGGGCACTGAAAGAAATTTTAAGTGCTCAGGGACACTTTACACTGAGGAACGAGTGGGGTACAACGACATTACACTTGGGTATTTTTTTTCCGAGAATGGCCAAAAAACAAAGACGTCCAAATCACAGAACGTCCATAGTATTTTTAAACGCAAAAGATAGATGTCCATCTTTTTCGAAAATGAACTTCTTTCCTGTTCGGGATTTGGACTTCTTTGTAAAACATCCAAATTCCGATTTAGACGTTTCTTTCGAAAATGCCCTTCCACATAATCTCTCTTATCTGTTGAAGAATGCTCACACAGAAGCAAGGTGCTAAAAAATCGGCACCAAGTCTTGAGTGGAGATTTCAAAGCCTCAACTTGTTCTTTGATGCCTGGTTTCAAGAACAGGAGGTCTTGTTTAGTCCAGCATGGCTAAGTCTTGGAGGTGAGCTGTGCTTCCCAGGTTTAGACGATTATCTGTTAACCTACAGAGGCCCATTCTGCAATCTCACACCATCCTCTAGGAAAGAAAATATGAAGGATGCTCATTTCTCTTTAAAGCCAATAGCTGTGTTTTCATTGGCACTCTGAGTTGGAGCTGAACAGGAAAATCAGCAGTGTGTTCATTCAGCATGCCAGGCATGTCAAGATATGGCATGATGTGCCTCTTAATGTGTTGAACAAAACCTCTTCTCTGTTCCCACCCTTCAATGCCAACACAGGTCTGGTATGCCAAGTCCTTTTCCACATTGAATTGGAAGACAGGTTCAAATCAAGGAGCCTTTCCTTCCCATTAATTTGGTCAGTTCTGATGCTTAAGGAACTAAGCTTTAGACCGTGATTATATTCCTGGTGTTTTCTTGGGAAGGGATGGTAAGCTGTAACAGTAAAACCAATTTTAAGATGGACTATAAAAGAGTTTTGGAAAATTCAACACGTCTTAACAGCTTTACTCTACTTACAGGTACCAAGCCAGAACACTTTGCCAAAATTGCTTGGAAAAATCACAAGCATTCAATAAACAACCCGTAAGTACTCTGTGAAACTTTTGATGGGATAATTATCACGCTAGCAAACAAGACATGCAAGTAAAAGTCTCATAATGGGTCTGAGATCATCAACCTAAGCATGAAGCTTTGAGTGACGCTGCTTGGCTTATCACCTTGGTTATGTTTTGGGGGTTTGCTACACAGAACCAAGCCAGACCCTCTTCAGTCCTGCAGTGAGTGTGCTCTACTCATGTGTAGCGTTTTACAGGGTTGATCAGACTGGTCTAATTCACTACCACTAATTCTGCCAGATCTAAATATCCTTTTTGTGATAGGTAATCAGGGATCATTTTCCACTGTTGTTGACCAAACTCCCTGCTTTAAGTTCCTGACAGGGAGCTTTTGGGCACTTTGCCTGCTTTTTTTTTTTGAGATAGGGTGGCAATGGGGGAGGATCATGAGTGTTCTTTTAGCACTGCATGAGTATTTCCACAGATTGGAAGTCCTACGCTTCGTATTATGTCCCCTCTTTCTATTTGGCATTATACACTGATGCCTCAGGGACGGGAGGGTGCCATTCTTCTCCAGAAAATTATCATACATCTTAGAGTGCTATTGACTGGTCCTTCAGGGGCTTCAGGCACTTCTGATTTTCAGAACAACCAAAATGTTTGACGCAATGGGGTCACTATTTAGCCAGAGGATATCTAGATAAATCAGTGCGGCTGCATGTAGTCATTTAAAGATATCTGAATCTCTGAGATACAGCAGACCTAATAAATCTGAATTTCTGCTGCCAACTTAACTGGGTAACTTTTAACCAGAGAGTGGCCGAATATTGCCGTTATCTAGCTAGTTTAAACCAACTCTGTCTCCTTATTTTAAATGGAAAGCTTTCGTTTGGACATTTCCATATGTATAACTTTTGGCCACACATTGAGAAGAATTTTAAAACGGGGTGCCTAGGTGAATTGGGCACAGGCACCTATATGTCTGTCTATTTCTCTTTAGTACAAAATCTGCAGAAATCATGTCCACATTGAAGATGCAGACATTTATACCTGCTCGATGGCAGACGTAAATTTTGCATAAAATACAAGCCTATTTATAAAATACAATGTGGTTTATCCCTGCTCTTTCCCTAAGTGTGCCCGCTTGCACTGTGCATACTTTTAGGCATGGCCTAATTTTATAAGTGGTCATTTTTTTTTTTATTTACATTTGTACCCCACGCTTTCCCACTCATGGCAGGCTCCATGCGGCTTACATATTATATACAAGTACTTTATTTGTACCTGGGGCAATGGAGGGTTAAGTGACTTGCCCAGAGTCACAAGGAGCTGTGCCCGAAGTGGGAATCGAACTCAGTTCCCCAGGACCAGAGTCCACCACCCTAACCACTAGGCCACTCCTCTTTTTGAGTGTAAATCAGTGTATTTTGCATGAAAGTTTTATAAATTGGCTCTCAATGGTTAACTCCTGAGGTTGAGTGGACAGTGGCGTTCCTAGGGTGGCTGACAACTGGGGCGGATCACCGATGCGACACCCCCCCCCCCCCCCCGGGTGCATTTTTACCTGCTGGGGGGGTGCCACGCGCCTGTAAGCTTCGCTCATTCCCTGCTCTCTCTGCCCCGGAACAGGAAGTAACCTGTTCCGGGGCAGAGGGAGCAGGGAATGAGCGGAGCTGACAGGCGCGCGGCGTGCACCCAGGGCAGACTGCCCCCTCCGCACCCCCCCCTTGGTACGCCACTGTGAGTGGATAAATGCTTTAGAGTATCAACTCTGACCAGGTAGCTATCCAAAAATCAGGTTGGTTTCTGCTCCCTTGAGGACTGGATGTGACTTTCTCTCCCTATTACCCAGTTATGTTTTGACAGTTTGAATATAGATATGGCAGAAATAATTGATGAGCGCTCACTTCCAAAACTCATTCAGTCTGTTTTTTTTGTCAGTTTTGTCTGATAGGTAGTTAGCAGCTTTTGAACTAAGTGAGTTTGGCATAAAGAGTATTGAACAGTCATTAAAATACCAAGGACTTAGTGAGTTTTGGTACAGGAATAAGCTACACTAAATGAATCTTGCCTTGATAACGAAAATTAATCACATAGCTCAAACTTCACAAAAAATTGACTTGAATTTTAGAAAAAAGCTCATTTCCCAACCTAAAAAAGGCAAAAGCCGATCCTTTTTGGGGAAAAAAGTTGTTAAAGGCTTAATTACGATAGATTGCAGATGCGGGGGATGAGAGATGGACAGGTGATGCTAGAAAGGGGGGGTGATATCGAGTGATGGTGGATGCTGGAGGGAGAGAGATGGATGGGGTGATGAGGGGAGTTCTGTGAGGCTTTTTGGAAGAAAGAGGTAATGGGTCCCCTTTTTCGGCATGTGCAAATCCCACCTGCATTTGTTAAATATGGCAAAAGGTTGTAGAAATATTCTACGCCGCTTCCTGCCTTTTGGGCAGATATTCTCCTGCTAGCTTGGTGGCAAAGGTTTCCATGACATGAAGGGTTTTGCAGAATGCTCACAAAAATTGTGCACAAGTTGAAAATTGACTTTTTACCTTGACTTCATTTGAGATTTTGCTCTTAAATGCTGTTTTGTTCTGTTTGTTTTTTTCCCCCCCCAGGAATTCCCAGTTCCAAGAGGAGTATTCTCTGGAACAGATTCAGAATGCAAACAAGATTCATGACTTCTTGACCCTATTACAGTGCTGGTAAGGAAATGCCCTACTTGCATATCAGTTCCTTGTAGCTGTTCTTCTTGAGCTTGCACTGTCAGGTTCTACAGCTTGGGGTCTCCACCTTATTAGGTAATTGACCACCGGCACCTGCGTTACTCACAAGAGTCTTCGTCATCTAAAAAAGATTAAACAATGAATCTGCCCTTATGGGCACAAAACGTTACTGCTCAAGTAATCAATTATTCCAAGCTTAAAGGCTAATGCTGTTCCTACAGTAACTTTAGGCTTAGCTTACTGACCTTTCCCAGTGCCAGCTTTGAGCCTGTGCACAGAATTATTGCTTTTTCTGAGGGCAGAAAGGACTTGCTAAAGATTTTCAGTTGAAGGACCTGTTGCTGGAAAACAGGTAAATTATGAGGACTGTATACTGACAATTTCTTTTTTTTTTTTTTTTATTTCTAACATATTTTTTCAGTAGGATGAGGTGCTGACATTAGTTCTAGTTCAGCCGGCCTTTAAAGGTGATGGTGGATATGGGGGGGGGGGGGGGGGGAGAAAGATGGGGTAACTGCAGATGCGGGGGATGAGAGATGGACAGGTGATGCTAGAAAGGGAGGTGATATCGAGTGATGGTAGATGCTGGAGGGAGAGAGATGGATGGGGTGATGAGAGGTAAAGAGAGTGGGTTGATGGTGGATACAGGGAGAGAAAGACAGATGAAGTGATGGTGGAAGGAGACAGGGTGATGGTGGATGCGCAGGAAAAGAGGGAGAGACGGGGAGGGGGTGGATGCGGGGGGAGGGGAGAGAGACGGGGGAGAGGTGAGATATGGATGGAGGGTGGGACATACGGGAGAGTGGAGAGACGATGGGGGAATGGTGGATGCAGGGGGGGAGAAAGAGACGGGGTGATGGTGAACGTGGGGTGTGAGAGAAAGAGATAGATGGGGTGATTGATGCGGGGGGGGAGAGAGACAGACGGGGTGTGATGGTTGGGGGGGGGGAGAAAGGGGGAAGATATGGAAAGCTGTAGGTAATTCAGTGAAAAAGGATGCTTTAAGCTTGGATACTAAGAATGAATGAAGTATAAATGGTTAGAAAGGCATAAAAAATAAAAAAGCTGAAAGAGAAAGATGAGTGTCAGATGAATGTAGTGGAGGAAGTGAAGTCTGGAGAGAAAAGAAAACCCTGGCAAGAGTTAAGACAACAGAGCATAAACCAGAGACTAGGACCAACATGGTTAGAAAAACTAAATGGCCAGACAAAGGTAGAAAAGAATTTTATTTTTAATTCAGGATAAAGTAGTGAGGTAGCCATGTTAGTCTACGCTAAAGGTTAAGAAATAAGTCCAATAAAAACATATCACACACTTTCTGTGTGTTTTTATATTTTTGTATCTGTTAATTTCTAATGTAGTGACTTGTTTATGTCCATTTTTTACATTTGCTTCTGTCTTTGGTGGTGGTTTTGCACAGTATGAGGTGGGGGGGGGGGGTCACACGTCATTTTGTATTACTTCTGTTTCAATGTATGCAGAGTCTGGCTTCTTAGGGGTTCAGATTAATTTTTGTCTGCATATTTCTATTTGTAGGTTATAGTTACATATTTACCACCCTGTTTACAAAGCTGCGCGACAATTCAAAGTGAATGGGCTGTGTGAGCATTAGGGCACTGGCAGCTGCTAGCATGGCTTTGTAAACAGGGGGGTTAGTGTATTTGGTGAGGGTCTGTGTGTCTGAAAGGCCAGTTATTTTGTTAAAGCACTGAATTTCTATGTAGGATCAATCTGTATTAATCTAGCTTGTTTAGTGCCCACTGCAATGTTTACGGTGCTGCATTTTCCTAGATAGGCTCTTGTGTGATTCCTGGAAGTTAATGCTATTATGGTATGCTAGAGTTGCTCTATAGGTCCTAAGTGACTTTTGTAGGCTATTGTATTACTTCACAATATGCGTGGTACTGGATTTTTAATTTGTATTTAGCTCATCATACCTCTCATAGTAGCTGGAGGTGAGTTACGTTCAGGTAGAACAGGTATTTTCCTGAGCCTGGAGGCTTAGTCTAAGTTTGTACTGGAGGTAATGAAGAGTTAAGTGACTTACCTAAGCTCTCAAGCAGTAGCAGCAGGATTTGAACCCTGGTTTCCCTGGTTCTCGGCCCACTCAGGGGTGTAGCCAGACTGTAGATTTTGGGTGGGCCTTGGCAAAAAGTGGGTGGGCACCAAGTGTTCTCCACCCCACCAAAAAAATAGCTGGTGGAAAAATGCTTCTCTCCACCTTGACAGTCTGCAGCAGGCAGGCGCTGAAAACTGAGAATGTGCAGGTGCTGGTATCGTGGAGAGCAGCGTTTTCATTACCATCAGGGGGAAGTCTTCAGCTAGCAGAGATTGGGATCCCCACCAGCTACTGCTAAATGTGTATTACTGTTGGGTGGGCCTGAGCCCTATGTGGGTGGGCCCTGGCCCACCCCAGCCCACCTGTGGCTACGCCACTGGGCCCACTTCTGTAATTATTGGATATAGCTAATACAGAATACCTAGTCCGAATGTGTTGTGTAACTCTACAGTAAACTAAAGAGCATCAGATCTAAAGCCTGGTGACCATTTGACAAAAAGGTTTGAAAGGTAAATCATGTTATGGTTGCCAGTAACAGGGTTTTTCTCTTTGTGCTGCTGAAAATCACTGTTCATATGGCCGACAGGAGGATGCTGGACTGGGAAACTAGGACCAACGGAGCCAAATGTTGAAGTACCTGCATGTATTTCCAGAATGCTGCAAATACTCTTCTGTTTGATAATTTCTGTTATTGTGGTACATTGTTTGGATGTTTTCGGCACATAATTCCCTGGAGTGTATTCAGTGCGTAACCACAGAAGCAGGCCTTTAGAGCATTGTTTGCTGAGGAGATAATTCTTCAGCAGCCCTGTTGGTAGGATAATTTTTGTTTTTGAAGGGGGGGAATTGAGAGAACCTACTGTTTGGGGGGGGGGGGGGGGGTAGAAGAGAGATTAAGAGGCTACCGCTGTGGATGGGGATGTGAGCCAAGGCCGTTGCTGGGGGTGGTTGTATAGGTGATAAAGAATGACTGTGCGTTGCTGGGAGTGGATGGCACTAACTGGGGAGGGGTTAAAACTGCAGCTGTTTGGGGCAGGTGGGCAAGGGAAGAGAGTAGCTTCATCTTTGGCTTGGGTTTCTCTCCCGTTGCCCCGCCGATCACAGCCTAAAGTCTATCTCCATTGCCAGATAAGCTGTAGGTGGGTGGGCGAAGGAGAGAGCAGTTGTTTCCTATCTGCATCTTCCTGCTACTTTTTTGAATAACTTGCTGTGCTGATCTTGAGCACATTATGAATGTGTAATTTATAAATGTGCATAAAATGAGTACAAATTCCAGTTGTTCCAAGTCTGCCATCTAGATCCTTTGAGCCCTGGGGTAAGATTCCTCAACAGCGATGTGAAAGACTGATATCAAATTTTAGGGATAACATTTGGTTGTGATTTTATTGCTGCTAAAGGTGGTACAGCCAGTTAAGTTTAGGGGGGGACTTGTTACATGGGTGATATGGGTATTGGATAACTTTGTTCCTTGTATAAATCAAGTAGTAATTAAAAAAAAAATCGGTTGTGTTTGTTCAGGTTCCCTTTGTCTAATGTTACATTTTGTTATAAAGTTCATAAACCATTCAGTGTGACTTTTATGCAGTAAGGGAAATCAGGAGGGAGCAAAACTTTTTCGCATCACTATGCCTCTTCACATGCCTGTCGTGTGTCTCAGATTAAATTGCTTTAACCCTTTAAGTGTCCAATGTTCCTGTAATAAGCCATATGGGAACACTGGACACTAAAGGGTTAAACCTGATTGTCCTGTGACTTACCGTATATTTCTTGTACTTTGGCCCATCCAATTAGTGATTTTTTTTTTTTTTTCTGTACTGTCCTACTCACCTTTAAGAGGTACCCTCATATAAGGTCAGAAAAAAATGAATACATTGAGCTTTGAATTTCTGGTCATAATGCTGGTGGTGGTCAGCAAAATGGTGATTGCTACCAGCTGAATATTGGGCCCTACATCAGAGCCTCCAAGTTAACCCAGTTCCAAGCTGGAGATTTTGGATTAGAGAGTTACACGGGGACAGAAATCTTACCCATCCCCGCCCGTCCCTGCTGGAATCTTACCCGTCCCCACCCATCCCCACTGGAATTTAACCCATCCCCACCCATCCCCGTAAAAATTTAATAGTACATAAAAGAAAGTTCCAGTCAGCTCCCTCAGTCTCTCTCTGGATTTGAGCCACAGCACTGTAGGCAAGGAAGGAACGGAAGTTGGAACTTGGAACACTCTGGTGCGCACATGTAAGATTTGTCTCTGATTCACTGGCAGTGTGTGCTGAGAGGTCGCCACATGCACGCGCCAGTAGGTCAGGTGACATCTGATTCTCGTGCCTGTGTCAGAGTTGAGGTCTGTGCACCAGCCTGGGAGCAAAGAGGATTAATAGTAACATAGTAAGTGACAGCAAATAGACCTGAACGGTCCATCCACTCTGCCCAATAGTCACACTCATGATCAATTCATCATTAAATCAATGAGTGTGATATTATATACTTGATTATGGTCTTTCTTTCGTGTTTCTGGAACAAAAACCACAGAAGTCTATCTGGCCCCATCCTTATGTTCCAACTGCTGGAGTTGCCATCGAAGCCCACTCCAGCCTATTCATCTTCTCATTTGGAGGACACAGACCATAAAAATCTGTCCAGAACTGTCCTCATGTTCCAGCCACTGAAGTTGCTGTCTAAGCCCTTTCCAGCCCATCCTACACCAGATTGCCATGTATGAGACACAGACCATACAAGTCTGCCAGGTATCAGCTCTAGTTCATCACAGCCAGAGTCGCCATCTAAGTGTCACTTGACATATCCACACACATGCAGCCATTTAAGGTTAGCACGCCTTTTTGAATTCCGTCATCATTTGTGACTCTACCACCTCCTTAATGGAAGACTTTCAACATTTATGCTGTTAAAGCAAGGAAGAAGAGGAGGAGGAGGAGACAGCACTCAAATAAATTGGTATTCGGTAGATGAGAGGCTGGTGCAGGTGCAGCTTACACTTCCACGGGAAGCCCACAGAACTGGTTCCATCCCCGCGGGAACCCCGCAGGAACTGCCTCCGGCCCCGCGGGAACCCCGCAGAACTGGTTCCATCCCTGCGGGAACCCCGCAGGAACTGCCTCCGTCCCTGCGGGAATCCCGCGGGTCCTGCGGGATTCCCGCGGGGACGGAAGCCGTGCAGCTCTCTATTTTGGATTTCTGACCACCCCATCCTGGTGCATTATGGGATTTACAGCACTGATTTCAATGGGCAGGATCAGACACTACAAATCCCACACTGCTTTGTGATGCAAGTTAAAAAGAAATCAGGGCTGGCCTAAAGTCTCCTGCCTAGAACTGGATAACTTGGCATCTGTACGTTACATGTATACAGACTTGTGTTGTGCTTAATGTTTTGACACTTGTTTCCTAAATCAGGGAACAAAAGTGCTCTGAATGTGAGTAATGGTTGTGGAAGAAGTTTTTTTTCTTTGACGGCAGTAGATTTGGTTGGGCCTCCTCCTTCTCCTCCTCCATGCCCATCCCCCTGTGGTCTCTGTAGCTTTAATATCAGCTAGTCTTTTTGGCTTCCAACAGCCCGACTTCAGATGGCGCAGCAGCAGCGATCCTGGCTAGTGAAGAATTTGTCAGAAGCCACAAGTTGGAGCACAAAGCTGTTGAAATATTGGCGCAGGAGCTGGTCACGGATTTTCCCAGCTCATTTGAGGAAAACAGTTGTATAAAAATGGTTTGTACTGATGCGTTTTGTTTCTCCCTTCATTCTTTCCAAGAAGACAGTAAGAAGGTCTTAGTTATAGAGAAATCCCATCATATCTAAACTGATGGTGCCTCTCTTCTTTGAGTAGTAAGGAGAAATGAGAATCTTTCATGCCATGTTTCCTTAGATATAGAATTTGCACATTATTTATTACACACACAAATGTTTGATGGTGTTTCCTCCTAGGAAATTGGGCAAGACATAGTCAACTTTGTGATCACAGGCACTGACCAATGGCAGGTAGAAGCACTGGTGGCTAAGGTTGGAAGAAACAGCAATAATTGCAGGCATAGTTTGGGAGGGAGATTGGGGGCAATACCCCTCAAATGCTGATTTGGCTGTTCTCACCCCACCACCAATGTGATTTCTTGCAGCCCTCCAAATTAAGAAGGCAAACTCTGCCTCTAGGGTTAAATGAAGGAGTGTATCAGAGGGGCAATGAGGTGTCAATTGTTCCTCCCTTACCTGGAAACAGAAAAACGTAGGCAGATAAAGACCATATGGCCTATCCAGGCCATTTACTCTCCATATCACACCCTACAGATCCTATGTATTTGTCCCAAGCTGTCTTGAATTCAGATACTGTGTTCGTCTCCACCACTTCCTGATTCTGGATCCTTTCCTTATTGTCCCACCAGACCAGTCCAGACGCTTGGGTTTGTGTTTATATTTTGTTACATTTGTACCCCGCGCTTTCCCACTCATGGCAGGCTCAATGCGGCTTACATGGGGCAATGGAGGGTTAAGTGACTTGCCCAGAGTCACAAGGATCTGCCTGTGCCTGAAGTGGGAATCAAACTCATTATATTGGAGACTAAACTACTAACATGCAGTGTCACGTAAGAACCCTGTGCAGCCCCCTGGCCATTCAGAATTTCCCAGTCTCCAGTAAATGGTAGGCTTTCCATGCAACCTCTGATTTGGTACAATGCAATACATCTCAATTCTTATAATCTACAAGTTACCCATTCAGCTCAGTGCGGGTGACAGACTAATAGAGGTTGGAAGAATCCAGGAAGTTAAGTAATAATGGATAATAACAATTTGTTACTTTAAATAAATCAATAAGAAAATTAGGATGTGGTTAACAAATGTTCCTGAAATGGTCCCAGGTTCCTCCCCCCTTTTGTTAAGGGGGTTAGGTTTTTTTTTTGTGCCTTAAACCTTTACCTTGCAGTGAAAACCTTGAGTGCTGAAAATTTAATTGCTTCTCAAGACAGTTTGACTGTTAGTGCTCTTTTTTTTTTTTTTTTTACCTGCTGTGGTTTACCTGGATAAAAGAGCTGATGCAGAAA
The DNA here is from genome assembly GCF_901765095.1 of Microcaecilia unicolor. NCBI lineage: Eukaryota > Metazoa > Chordata > Amphibia > Gymnophiona > Siphonopidae > Microcaecilia > Microcaecilia unicolor. The sequence goes on from NC_044036.1 coordinate 27,698,674, forward strand.
GACTTTTGACTGCTTTGGTTTACCCTAGCCTCTGTGCAGGGTTGCTGGTGTATTTTTACTATGGTAGTGCTGCAGGATGAAAGCCCTTTTTGTGAGGTATGGAGGTCCACTACTATGGCGGCAGGCACAGGAGCACCATTAAGCAAATTTCTTGTATGTGTCCAGGGCAGCTGCATACCAAGGGCGGGGCGGTGGGGGGAGTTCACCCCGGGTGTACGCCGCTGGAGGGGTGCAGAGAGCAGCCATGTGCCTGTTGGCTCCGCTGGTTCCCTGCTCCTTCTGCCCCAGAACCAGGTTACTTCCTGTTCCAGGGCAGAGGGAGCAAGGAGCCAGCGGAGCCGAGAGCCGCGCAGTTGCTCCCAGCAGCCAAGAATGCCCCCGGGGGGGGGGGGGGGTGCGCATCGGCGATCCGCCCCGGGTGGCAGCCGACCTAGGATCGTCACTGGTCCAGGGAGAGGTTATTTTCATTGGGCTTAGCACCCCCTGTTTTGAAAAGTTGGCTTCTGTGGCGGCAGGAAAAAGCAGACTGTGAAGGGAGCTAATGGTTTCCTTTTTTTCTTGGTGCCAAATGACCACTGTATGAAAAGTACTCGTTCCTCTGGCCACGTGCAGCCGGCAGTTAATGTGGGTCACTTCCTCCTCTGCTGGCTTAGACCGACTGCATATGTGAATGTGTGGGCCTCTCTAAAGCTATGTTTTTATGTACCCCGTTTAGTTGTAGGTGGATTAGAAATTTTTAAATTCATTCTCTGTGGTTTTCCAATTCCAGAAGTTTTGAAAGCTCATTCTACAAGGGATCAGTCTGTTTCTTGGGTGAAGCACTCCTTAGTTCCTCATGAAATTTGCAAAGCAGCAACCTGGAAATTTATGCATTCCTTTGCCCTTGAGGCCAAACTATTAATGACAGGGATTTGTGTCCCACCTTTGGTAAATACTGCATTGGTACATCCCAAGTGTCTAGACTGGTCTGATGGGACGATAAGGAAGGATAAATTAGTTCTTATTGCTAACTTGCTTTCTTTGTGTCCTCCAGACCAATCCAGAACCCACCCGTGGTTCTTAGCTTAAGTTTTTGTTTTCTATCTCCTGAAGTGTAAAGATTTTGAATGGCTTGTTGTTCCTGTTTCCTCTTTAGTCTGGAGGGCTATATTCTTTGTTCTCTGAGCAGTTTGTTCCTGGTGCAGTTTTGCTTTTAATTGCTTTTGCTCTACTGCTTTTTTATGATTAATACTGACTGGCCAGGGGGTTGCAGAGGGTTCTTAAGCGATGGCATCACAGCTTAGTAGTTCACTGTCTCCACTGGCAGGACAGCACAAATCAGGATTACTCTGGAGGTACTCTGAAAGAAAATTAGCAGGTAAGAACTAATTTGCCCTTTGTATCTCTCCTCCCAAAATGCCTAGTGCAGTGGTCCCCAAACCTGGTCCTGGAGGCACCCCTGCCTCAAGTGTATGCAAATATCTCATGAATATTCATTGTGGATATACTGAAAACCTGACTGGCTGGGGTGCCTCCAAGCCCAGGTTTGGGAACCAATGGCCTAGTGATTAGACTTATGGCCTGAAGGGTAATTCTCATTTATTTAATTCTTTCATCACTCCACAGACTTCAAATGCTGTACTAGAGCCCTCAGAACACCAGACACAAACCTCAAGAACTAGCAGGGGACAGCCAGGAATACCAAATATTTGCATAGCTTGTTAGAGCTGTGTGTGGGTCAGTCACTTATTCTAGAGCCTCCGGGGGTGAGTTGTGCTTAAGGTGCTGTTGCTGATGCTGTGCAGGTGAGGATCTCGGTTACTATAGTTTCTTTAGGTGGGTTATGATATGAGCCGAGAGGCTGCGAGAAGGTGCTATGAAAAGACGGAACTGAAGCCAGAAGATGTGGATGTGATTGAACTTCATGACTGTTTCTCAGCTAATGAGCTCATCACATATGAAGCCCTGGGTCTCTGTGCAGTGGGTAAGAGTAATTGATTTATTTAAATAAGACTTAGCCCTACAGCTTTCTTCCTTTTTCATCTTCCTTTTCCTTCTGTTTAACAGATTTTTTTTTTTACTGCATTTTTCAACAGTTGCCCAAGGTGAGTTTTATTACTGTCTTATGTTTTACAGGGAAGGCTGGGGAACTGGTTGATAGAGGAGACAACACGTATGGAGGGAAGTGGGTCATAAACCCCAGTGGTGGGTTAATTTCAAAGGGACATCCATTAGGTGCTACAGGTAAAATTCTGATTTGGACCTGGGGGATTCTTGGGGTTCTGGGTCAGGACTGTCTTCAGAAGGTAGCAGTAACATCTCTGTGGAGCAGAAAGGTAGAGGATTTATTTAAATTTAGCTCATGCTCGTTCAATGGTAGCTCGAAGCAAGCTATTTTTTTGTTATGTTAAGGTCCAGCAACTACTTCCATGCCTCAGAAAGCTTATGGTGTAAGGCGTACCTTAGACAATGGCAGGCGAAGCATTTAAAACACGGCTACCTGGTTTTCAGCCTGATGTAACCCTGATCTCTGTCCCCACTATTTTTCATCTTGCAGTGTAAAATCCCTCTCCTTATCCTGCTCCCACCTATGAGTTGTTACAAGGACAGCTTCCAAAGCCCTTTCCACAAGTAACTTTTATGCATATTGAGTACAGGCATTTGGTGGTGGTGTGAGAGGGGTGGATCTGGGGCAGGGATTGCTATACATAGGTTTCTATTACCTGCATATTCTCATGGCAAAATGTACCTGCAGAGAAAGCAGATGCAGGTACTTTTTCTTTACTCAGTTTTCACATTGAAGAGAACTGAACTGGAATTTAATCTGAGTTGTGGACAGTCTCCTGACCCCCCCCCCTCCCGAGGAGTAGAGGAGTAGCCTAGTGGTTAGTGCAGCGGACTTTGATCCTGGGGAACTGGGTTCGATTCCCACTGTATCTTGTGATTCTGGGCAAGTACCTGTATATACTATGTAAACCGCTTTGAATGTGGTTGCAAAAACCACAGAAAGGTGGCATATCAAGTCCCATTACCTTTCTCTTTCCCATTCCCTTGTAGTCCGGTGGACCCCACACACCAAGTAAAATCACCATGGTGGTCCAATGGACTCAACCTCACCCTCTCCAGCAAAGATCTACCTGGTGGTCTAGTGACCCTCCCCTCCCCGTCCCGTACCTTAAAAAGTTGGAGACAGGTGGGCAGGAGCAACAGCTCCTGCCACTGGGCCTGCCCGGAACAAAATGGCCGCACCTAGCTCCTGCCCAGTGCTTAGCCCCACTATGCACTGGGCAGGGGCTGGGCATCACCACTTTATTCCGGGCAAACCCAGAGGGAGGAGGTTTAGCTCCTGCCTCCAACTCTTCTTACGGTACAGGGAGGGGTGGTCACTAGACTATGAGGTAGATCTTTGCTGGGGAGGGTCCAGCAGGGGTGTGTGGGTCCACCTTATCACCAAGGAATCTTTAAAAGATTTTTTTTTTTTGGGGGGGGGGGAGGTGGGAGGGGAGAGGTAGGTAGGGAGCAAAAGCAAGCTGCCTTTGCAGCTGCATGTTTCCCTCCTCTTCGACAGCTCCAGAACATCTTTAAAATTAGCTCATTAAAGCTTAGGCACTCTGGAGCTGTGCATTGCCCGGAATGTTCATTAGAATACTGAGCTCATTGTAATACGTTTGCTTGTGGTTCAGGGTGGCTAACGTCACACGTTAGAACCACTGAAAACCAATTGTGCAAATGTGCATTACTTGCTAAATGTTTGCTTTAGACTGGCTACAGCAAATCTCAAGCAAACGTTAACAGCACAGTAAGTTTTGTGCATCAGGCCATCAGAACAAAAAAGGGACGTACTTGTGCTCCATGGCGGTGCTTGGTGGTCACTGGAGAGAATGCCAACACATGCACAGGCTGATGGCTGAACCATTTTTCTAGCCATGGGATCTTGCGCACCTCATCTGTTTTGCAACTACCTATTAGGCTAACTTAAAAACCAAGCGGTAGATAATCAGAGTGATTTTAAATCACTTGTCTGGGGTAACCGGGAATATTCAGTGGCATTTAATCTGATAGTGCTGGTGAAAATGGCCAGTTAATACCTAAGCTGGAACTGGCTATTTTATGGGCATTCACAAGGCGGAGTCAACACTTAGCTGGTTAAGTGCCGATATTTAGCACTTAAACAGCTAGGATAACTTACATAATCTTTCTGAAGTTCACTGTAGCCATTTAATTACTGAATATTGCACTTATCTGTCTGTTTTTTTTTTTTTCTGACTCTGTATGCCTGGATATGGCCTGGTATTGAATATCTGAGAATAAAGCCAGCGGCAGTCAGCAAAATGTCGAATGCTGCTAGCTGAATATCTACCCCAAGTGCCTGGGGTGGTGGAGGCATGGCATAGGGGGAGTAAAGGGTCATGGATTTGATATGCTGGCTTTCTGTGGGTTCAACCAAAGCGGTTTATATATACTATGTGCAGGGTTTTTTTGTCCCTAGTGGACTCACAAATCTGTCTTTTGTATCTGGGGCAGTGGAGGGTTAAGTGACTTGCCCAGGGTCACAATGAGCTGCTGTGAGAATTGTGCTCAGTTCCCCAGGTTCTCAGCCCACTGCACAAACCATTGGGCTGCTACTCCCCTCCGATGACAGTGTGGTGCACATGTAGAAGCATTGGAGAATACTTAAACACGTGCTGCTGTGGCATCGGCAGCACATCACCCCAGCCAAACTGGGACAGTAAGTCCACCAACCACATGACTGGCATCACTAGCCTACCAGGGAATGCCCGATCGTCCAATTCACCTTTTGTTAGTGAGCATTGGAGACTGCCGCCAGCTTAATATATCCTTGATATAGAGTTCAGAGGAAAGCAAAAATTGTGCAGACTCTGCACTGATGATGTAAAAGAAAATACTGGAGGATCTAACCGTATACCCTACAGGAGAGGAGGGATATGGAAGATATAATAGGATGTTTAAATACTTTAAAAGCATTAATGCATAAGAATCCTTTTTCCAAAAGGAAGGAAGCTGTAGAACTAGGGGATGTGATTACAAAGCTGCAAGAGGATAGACAGGAATATCATCATAAAACCACTTTTTTTTTCATGGCAAGAATGGTAGATGTCTGGAATGCCTTCCTGGAGAAGGTGGTAGTGATAAAAATGGTGCTACAGTTCAAAAAGGCATGGAATATATAAGAGATGGACTGCTATGAAATGGGTTTTATACTTAAGGGATTGGGGGGGGGGGGGGTTAAGATTAGAGGCCGAAGTATAGCGCAAGGAAGTTTGAGAACAGGAGACGGCATGATGTCAAAAAGTTGAAGCCAATTAGGTTAGACTGTTTCCCCTTCCCCTTGCAGCTGTCTTTCCAGGTACACTCAAAACAAAGCAAACAAACCTATGAGCTGCTGCATCCACATTGTCGTTCTTTATTGTTGGTAGCATTTTTATTTAATCTCACTTATATTTTCAAACATGCCAGCTTGTGCAGCATATGGATGTGCACAGAGGAAGTATAATAACAGAACTACTTTTCATAGGTACATAAGTACATAAGTAGTGCCATACTGGGAAAGACCAAAGGTCCATCTAGCCCAGCATCCTGTCACCGACAGTGGCCAATCCAGGTCAAGGGCACCTGGCACGCTCCCCAAACGTAAAAACATTCCAGACAAGTTATACCTAAAAATGCGGAATTTTTCCAAGTCCATTTAATAGCGGTCTATGGACTTGTCCTTTAGGAATCTATCTAACCCCTTTTTAAACTCCGTCAAGCTAACCGCCCGTAGTAATTTGTTATAAATCATAATCAGTGTGTTATTTGGAGGGGCTGGTTATAGGGACACCCTAGCACATGTTATATTCATTCAGAGAGAGTTTTTTCCTCCTGGTAAAGGACCACTAAAACAGATTTGTTATGAGAATCAGGTGCTCAGCATTGAGTTTTTATCTCTTTACTTATGATATTTATATCCCACAATAAACGTGAATTAGGTTGAAACCTGGGAGCATTTAAAATCTTTTTTTTTTCCTGTGCTTCGAACAAAAGATAAAGATTGGTTTGTGGTAACTTGCCCTTTTGTTTTTTGGGATGTAGTGCTATATTATAAAATGTGCTTAATATTTATTACTACTATTTAAAAGATAGATATTGAATAATCAGGGTACAGCTACCTTCATGCACAAGTCCAGAGTCAGTCTAAATGAGCCAACATTTCCCAGTTCTGTGGTGGTATATTTAATTCTTCAAGTCTGATTGTAAAAGGCATTTTTGTGGTGGTGGTGGTGGTGGTGTGTGTGTGTGTGTGTGTGTGGGGGGGGGGGGGGGGGGGTGGTAATCTTTGTCTCCTGGCTGTGTGTTTGTATATAGATGAGTCCCAGGAATAATGATGGCTAAGGGAAAGCAGCAGTGGAACAGCTGGGTTGGAGCTGAATGACATTTATATTCATACAAAGTTAGTTATTTTCAGTGGAAATTAAATCTGCCTGCTATGTGAATATTCCATTACTCTTTCATTATTGCTACAAAGTATTACATATTTAGGGCATATGCCTTAAACATAGATTGTTTAAATTTAATTTAAACCATATGTTCACATGGTTTTGTTTGTTAGACCCAAAGGCAAAACCTAAACAGTTTGGTATAAACTGTGTTTGACTTGTTTTGTACTGCTTGGGTCCTACTGATCTGTACATCCGTTATCTTGGTGAGTGGAAACAGTCAGGTGGGCTTACAGGAAGGGAGAGGAGTACAGGAGGGGAAGGGTTCTTGGGGTATGTTCTCTGTGCAAGTTTTTATTGTGCCATATTGGATAGTTCACTGTTTTTTTTTTTTCTTGTTCTGTATGAAGCTTATCAACCAACATGATGTGCTTTGAATAAAGATGATTAAAACATAAAGTTTGGGATATTACTGAGTTCTTCATCACAAGGACAAAATATAAGAAAACCAATGGACTGCATTAGGGGCTTATAGCCCATTTGGCTATGTTTAAACAAATGAGAGATTTGTATGCAAGAAAATGTTTTTTTATTATTTATTTTTATTTACTTGTTGCATTTGTATCCCACATTTTCCCGCATATTTGTAGGCTCAATGTGGCTTACATAGTACCGGAAGGTGTTTGACGGCTCCGGTGAAAACAAATAGAGTGATATTGTGGGAGGATAGTTCATGTGGCAAAGTCACATTTAGGGAAGCGTGCAGCGGAGGAATTGAGTTATGTCCATTACATATTTTAATATTGTTGTGTCGCAGAGATCAGGCATTTTGACTTGTGAAACATGTTCAAAACAGAATAATCCATTTGTACAAAAGAGAGGAGGTGAAGATGTGATTCCATGTGCTCCAAATAAAAGGAGAGTTTAATTTTACTTCCAATCTTTATAACACCAGGCTTCCCAAGGCAGATTACAGCAACAGTTAAGATGAACCCACCAGTAAACAGCATATCCTCACTGAAATTTGGCCATGTATTACTGTATTGTCTAGAACAGTGTAGAAAAAAAGAGCACAAAATACAACCGTTATTAGTGCTGTTTGCACCAGCTACAATAATGTTTGAAGCAGTTTTAGTGATACTCAATTTTATTTCATGATCTTTGTATGGGAACCTTTCAAATAAATTAAAAACCTGTCAAGTTAAAAAAAAAAACAAAAACCCAAAGCCTTTTGATCGCCACCGTTTAAGGCACTGCCTATCCAACTAGAACAGCTTTAGACTTTTTAGAGATGGACCATACATAGGGCAGTCCGTTATTTCTAATATTATTTGGCGATTGTTTTGGGTGAACCAGTGTGGCGGCAAGCTCCGCCTACTGCCGGCAAGCTCCACCTACTGGCTTCAACCCATATAATAGATGGCCCAAAGCGCGTACCGGCGTCTCCTGTTCTCAATCTAACCTTACTTCTATACTTGTTGTGCTTTGTTTGATTTCTCCGGTCTGCTTCTGTACTCAACGCGCTCTGTCTTTGATTTCTTAGGTCTGGCTCAGTGCGCAGAGCTCTGCTGGCAGCTGAGGGGTGAGGCTGGCAAGAGGCAGGTCCCCGGAGCCCGGATCGCGCTGCAGCATAACATCGGGATCGGCGGTGCTGCTGTGGTCACAATATACAGGATGGGCTTCCCTGAAGCACTGAACAGGTGAGAGTTTCCTCCCCCCCCCCCCCCCCCCTTCACGGCTGCTGATTCGTTTCGTTGCTTTCTGCTCTCACGTTATTTCAAACTTTTCATGATCTCGCCCCAAGTACTATGACACTCGAATTTTGCATTTACCCAGACTTTAAGGTGCTGAGATCTCATGTTTTTGTCCTTCCCTTTCTGGCCTAGCAAATTCATTCCCCGTCCGTTGACTTTAGAAGAGCCATGCTGTCGGTTGCTTCACACTCAGGGCTTTCAACTCTAGCAGTTTTCAGACACGTTTGCAGATTATCAGATGGCTATAATGGGTTATCAGAAATTAAGTGCTGGAGAGAGTCATCAAAAATGTAACTTTGCTGGGGATTAATTGGATTGAGGCATTGGAGGGCGTTCACCTGCCTAAAGCCCTACACTTTATAAACTAGGCGTTTACAAATTTCCTTTAGGGGGCCAGCACAAAAACGTGAAACCTGTGGCTGAGACTGTTCTCACCCCTTTATTCTCCGTTCTCCCAACCAAAGCTCAAGAGCTGAGAG